>NC_091297.1:8089540-8377040 GCF_038502225.1 Cherax quadricarinatus
AGTAACTTTAACCTCTTGTCCTCCTGTAACTTCGTACATCAGTGACTTTAAACTCTTGTCCTCCTGTAACTTCGTACATGAGTAACTTTAACCTCTTGTCTTCCTGTAACTTCGTACATGAGTAACTTTAACCTCTTGTCCTCCTGTAACTTCCTACATCAGAAACTTTAACCTCTTGTCCTCCTGTAACTTCGTACATGAGTAACTTTAACCTCTTGTCCTCCTGTAACTTCGCACATCAGTAACTTTAACCTCTTGTCCTCCTGTAACTTCGTACATGAGTAACTTTAACCTCTTGTCCTCCTGTAACTTCTTACATGAGCAAATTTAACCTCTTGTCCTCCTGTAACTTCGTACATGAGTAACTTTAACCTCTTGTCTTCCTGTAACTTCGTACATGAGTAACTTTAACCTCTTGTCCTCCTGTAACTTCCTACATCAGAAACTTTAACCTCCTGTCCTCCTGTAACTTCGTACATGAGTAACTTTAACCTCTTGTCCTCCTGTAACTTCGTACATCAGTAACTTTGACCTCTTGTCCTCCTGTAACTTCGTACATGAGTAACTTTAACCTCTTGTCCTCCTGTAACTTCTTACATGAGCAAATTTAACCTCTTGTCCTCCTGTAACTTCGTACATGAGTAACTTTAACCTCTTGTCCTCCTGTAACTTCGTACATGAGTAACTTTAACATCTTGTCCTCCTGTAACTTCGTACATGAGTAAATTTTAAATCTTGTCCTTCTGTAACTTCGTACATGAGTAAATTTAACCTCTTGTCCTCCTCTAACTTCGTACATGAGTAACTTTAACCTCTTGTCCTCCTGTAACTTCGTACATGAGTAACTTTAACTTCTTGTCCTCCTGTAACTTCGTACATGAGTAAATTTTAAATCTTGTCCTCCTGTAACTTCGTACATGAGTAACTTTAACTTCTTGTCCTCCTGTAACTTCGTACATGAGTAACTTTAACCTCTTGTCCTCCTGTAACTTCGTACATGAGTAACTTTAACCTGTTGTCCTCCTGTAACTTCCTACATGAGTAACTTTAACCTGTTGTCCTCCTGTAACTTCCTACATTAGTAACTTTAACCTCTTGTCCTCCTGTAACTTCCCACACCAGTAACTTTAACCTCTTGTCCTCCTGTAACTTCGTACATGAGTAACTTTAAGCTCTTGTCCTCCTGTAACTTCCCACATCAGTAACTTTAACCTCTTGTCCTCCTGTAACTTCCCACATCAGTAACTTTAACCTCTTGTCCTCCTGTAACTTCGTACATGAGTAACTTTAACCTCTTGTCCTCCTGTAACTTCCTACATGAGTAACTTTAACCTCTTGTCCTCCTGTAACTTCCTACATCAGTAACTTTAACCTCTTGTCCTTCTGTAACTTCCCACATCAGTAACTTTAACCTCTTGTCCTCCTGTAACTTCGTACATGAGTAACTTTAACCTCTTGTCCTCCTGTAACTTCGTACATGAGTAACTTTAACCTCTTGTCCTCCTGTAACTTCCTTCGTGAGTAACTTTAACCTCTTGTCCTCCTGTAACTTCCCACATCAGTAACTTTAACCTCTTGTCCTCCTGTAACTTCGTACATGAGTAACTTTAACCTCTTGTCCTCCTGTAACTTCCTTCGTGAGTAACTTTAACCTCTTGTCCTCCTGTAACTTCCTACATCAGTAACTTTTTTTAATTCTTTTTCTGAACAGGTTGTTGCAAGGACTAATCTTAATATGATCAAGCAACCATTTCCACGCTTGTATTGCTGTAGTAGGTGTCTGAGACCTGGTCACCTGTTGTGTAATAGAAGGTGTCTGAGGCCTGGTCACCTGTTGTGTAATAGAAGGTGTCTGAGGCCTGGTCACCTGTTGTGTAATAGAAGGTGTCTGAGACCTGGTCACCTATTGTGTAATAGAAGGTGTCTGAGGCTGGTCACCTATTGTGTAATAGAAGGTGTCTGAGGCCTGGTCACCTGTTGTGTAACAGAAGGTGTCTGAGGCCTGGTCACCTGTTGTGTAATAGAAGGTGTCTGAGGCCTGGTCACCTGTTGTGTAATAGAAGGTGTCTGAGGCCTGGTCACCTGTTGTGTAACAGAAGGTGTCTGAGGCCTGGTCACCTGTTGTGTAATAGAAGGTGTCTGAGGCCTGGTCACCTGTTGTGTAACAGAAGGTGTCTGAGGCCTGGTCACCTGTTGTGTAATAGAAGGTGTCTGAGGCCTGGTCACCTGTTGTGTAATAGAAGGTGTCTGAGGCCTGGTCACCTGTTGTGTAATAGAAGGTGTCTGAGGCCTGGTCACCTGTTGTGTAATAGAAGGTGTCTGAGGCCTGGTGTAATAGAAGGTGTCTGAGGCCTGTTGTGTGTAATAGAAGGTTTCTGAGGCCTGGTCACCTGTTGTGTAATAGAAGGTGTCTGAGGCCTGGTCACCTGTTGTGTAATAGAAGGTGTCTGAGGCCTGGTCACCTGTTGTGTAATAGAAGGTGTCTGAGGCCTGGTCACCTGTTGTGTAATAGAAGGTGTCTGAGGCCTGGTCACCTGTTGTGTAATAGAAGGTGTCTGAGGCCTGGTCACCTGTTGTGTAATAGAAGGTGTCTGAGGCCTGGTCACCTGTTGTGTAATAGAAGGTGTCTGAGGCCTGGTCACCTGTTGTGTAATAGAAGGTGTCTGAGGCCTGGTCACCTGTTGTGTAATAGAAGGTGTCTGAGGGTCACCTGTGTAATAGAAGGTGTCTGAGGCCTGGTCACCTGTGTAATAGAAGGTGTCTGAGGCCTGGTCACCTGTTGTGTAATAGAAGGTGTCTGAGGCCTGGTCACCTGTTGTGTAATAGAAGGTGTCTGAGGCCTGGTCACCTGTTGTGTAATAGAAGGTGTCTGAGGCCTGGTCACCTGTTGTGTAATAGAAGGTGTCTGAGGCCTGGTCACCTGTTGTGTAATAGAAGGTGTCTGAGGCCTGGTCACCTGTTGTGTAATAGAAGGTGTCTGAGGCCTGGTCACCTGTTGTGTAATAGAAGGTGTCTGAGGCCTGGTCACCTGTTGTGTAATAGAAGGTGTCTGAGGCCTGGTCACCTGTTGTGTAATAGAAGGTGTCTGAGGCCTGGTCACCTGTTGTGTAATAGAAGGTGTCTGAGGCCTGGTCACCTGTTGTGTAATAGAAGGTGTCTGAGGCCTGGTCACCTGTTGTGTAATAGAAGGTGTCTGAGGCCTGGTCACCTGTTGTGTAATAGAAGGTGTCTGAGGCCTGGTCACCTGTTGTGTAACAGAAGGTGTCTGAGGCCTGGTCACCTGTTGTGTAATAGAAGGTGTCTGAGGCCTGGTCACCTGTTGTGTAATAGAAGGTGTCTGAGGCCTGGTCACCTGTTGTGTAATAGAAGGTGTCTGAGGCCTGGTCACCTGTTGTGTAATAGAAGGTGTCTGAGGCCTGGTCACCTGTTGTGTAATAGAAGGTGTCTGAGGCCTGGTCACCTGTTGTGTAATAGAAGGTGTCTGAGGCCTGGTCACCTGTTGTGTAATAGAAGGTGTCTGAGGCCTGGTCACCTGTTGTGTAATAGAAGGTGTCTGAGGCCTGGTCACCTGTTGTGTAATAGAAGGTGTCTGAGGCCTGGTCACCTGTTGTGTAATAGAAGGTGTCTGAGGCCTGGTCACCTGTTGTGTAATAGAAGGTGTCTGAGGCCTGGTCACCTGTTGTGTAATAGAAGGTGTCTGAGGCCTGGTCACCTGTTGTGTAATAGAAGGTGTCTGAGGCCTGGTCACCTGTTGTGTAATAGAAGGTGTCTGAGGCCTGGTCACCTGTTGTGTAATAGAAGGTGTCTGAGGCCTGGTCACCTGTTGTGTAATAGAAGGTGTCTGAGGCCTGGTCACCTGTTGTGTAATAGAAGGTGTCTGAGGCCTGGTCACCTGTTGTGTAATAGAAGGTGTCTGAGGCCTGGTCACCTGTTGTGTAATAGAAGGTAGAAGGTGTCTGAGGCCTGGTCACCTGTTGTGTAATAGAAGGTGTCTGAGGCCTGGTCACCTGTTGTGTAATAGAAGGTGTCTGAGGCCTGGTCACCTGTTGTGTAATAGAAGGTGTCTGAGGCCTGGTCACCTGTTGTGTAATAGAAGGTGTCTGAGGCCTGGTCACCTGTTGTGTAATAGAAGGTGTCTGAGGCCTGGTCACCTGTTGTGTAATAGAAGGTGTCTGAGGCCTGGTCACCTGTTGTGTAATAGAAGGTGTCTGAGGCCTGGTCACCTGTTGTGTAATAGAAGGTGTCTGAGGCCTGGTCACCTGTTGTGTAACAGAAGGTGTCTGAGGCCTGGTCACCTGTTGTGTAATAGAAGGTGTCTGAGGCCTGGTCACCTGTTGTGTAATAGAAGGTGTCTGAGGCCTGGTCACCTGTTGTGTAATAGAAGGTGTCTGAGGCCTGGTCACCTGTTGTGTAATAGAAGGTGTCTGAGGCCTGGTCACCTGTTGTGTAATAGAAGGTGTCTGAGGCCTGGTCACCTGTTGTGTAATAGAAGGTGTCTGAGGCCTGGTCACCTGTTGTGTAATAGAAGGTGTCTGAGGCCTGGTCACCTGTTGTGTAATAGAAGGTGTCTGAGGCCTGGTCACCTGTTGTGTAATAGAAGGTGTCTGAGGCCTGGTCACCTGTTGTGTAATAGAAGGTGTCTGAGGCCTGGTCACCTGTTGTGTAATAGAAGGTGTCTGAGGCCTGGTCACCTGTTGTGTAACCTGTTGTGTAGAAGGTTTCTGAGGCCTGGTCACCTGTTGTGTAATAGAAGGTGTCTGAGGCCTGGTCACCTGTTGTGTAATAGAAGGTGTCTGAGGCCTGGTCACCTGTTGTGTAATAGAAGGTGTCTGAGGCCTGGTCACCTGTTGTGTAATAGAAGGTGTCTGAGCCCTGGTCACCTGTTGTGTAAAAGAAGGTGTCTGAGGCTGAGGCCTGGTCACCTGTTGTGTAATAGAAGGTGTCTGAGGCCTGGTCACCTGTTGTGTAATAGAAGGTGTCTGAGGCCTGGTCACCTGTTGTGTAATAGAAGGTGTCTGAGGCCTGGTCACCTGTTGTGTAATAGAAGGTGTCTGAGGCCTGGTCACCTGTTGTGTAATAGAAGGTGTCTGAGGCCTGGTCACCTGTTGTGTAATAGAAGGTGTCTGAGGCCTGGTCACCTGTTGTGTAATAGAAGGTGTCTGAGGCCTGGTCACCTGTTGTGTAATAGAAGGTGTCTGAGGCCTGGTCACCTGTTGTGTAATAGAAGGTGTCTGAGGCCTGGTCACCTGTTGTGTAATAGAAGGTGTCTGAGGCCTGGTCACCTGTTGTGTAATAGAAGGTGTCTGAGGCCTGGTCACCTGTTGTGTAATAGAAGGTGTCTGAGGCCTGGTCACCTGTTGTGTAATAGAAGGTGTCTGAGGCCTGGTCACCTGTTGTGTAATAGAAGGTGTCTGAGGCCTGGTCACCTGTTGTGTAATAGAAGGTGTCTGAGGCCTGGTCACCTGTTGTGTAATAGAAGGTGTCTGAGGCCTGGTCACCTGTTGTGTAATAGAAGGTGTCTGAGGCCTGGTCACCTGTTGTGTAATAGAAGGTGTCTGAGGCCTGGTCACCTGTTGTGTAATAGAAGGTGTCTGAGGCCTGGTCACCTGTTGTGTAACAGAAGGTGTCTGAGGCCTGGTCACCTGTTGTGTAATAGAAGGTGTCTGAGGCCTGGTCACCTGTTGTGTAATAGAAGGTGTCTGAGGCCTGGTCACCTGTTGTGTAATAGAAGGTGTCTGAGGCCTGGTCACCTGTTGTGTAATAGAAGGTGTCTGAGGCCTGGTCACCTGTTGTGTAACAGAAGGTGTCTGAGGCCTGGTCACCTGTTGTGTAACAGAAGGTGTCTGAGGCCTGGTCACCTGTTGTGTAATAGAAGGTGTCTGAGGCCTGGTCACCTGTTGTGTAATAGAAGAGGCCTGGTCACCTGTTGTGTAATAGAAGGTGTCTGAGGCCTGGTCACCTGTTGTGTAATAGAAGGTGTCTGAGGCCTGGTCACCTGTTGTGTAATAGAAGGTGTCTGAGGCCTGGTCACCTGTTGTGTAATAGAAGGTGTCTGAGGCCTGGTCACCTGTTGTGTAATAGAAGGTGTCTGAGGCCTGGTCACCTGTTGTGTAATAGAAGGTGTCTGAGGCCTGGTCACCTGTTGTGTAATAGAAGGTGTCTGAGGCCTGGTCACCTGTTGTGTAATAGAAGGTGTCTGAGGCCTGGTCACCTGTTGTGTAATAGAAGGTGTCTGAGGCCTGGTCACCTGTTGTGTAATAGAAGGTGTCTGAGGCCTGGTCACCTGTTGTGTAATAGAAGGTGTCTGAGGCCTGGTCACCTGTTGTGTAACAGAAGGTGTCTGAGAAGGTGTCTGAGGCCTGGTCACCTGTTGTGTAATAGAAGGTGTCTGAGGCCTGGTCACCTGTTGTGTAATAGAAGGTGTCTGAGGCCTGTGTAATAGAAGGTGTCTGAGGCCTGGTCACCTGTTGTGTAATAGAAGGTGTCTGAGGCCTGGTCACCTGTTGTGTAATAGAAGGTGTCTGAGGCCTGGTCACCTGTTGTGTAATAGAAGGTGTCTGAGGCCTGGTCACCTGTTGTGTAATAGAAGGTGTCTGAGGCCTGGTCACCTGTTGTGTAATAGAAGGTGTCTGAGGCCTGGTCACCTGTTGTGTAATAGAAGGTGTCTGAGGCCTGGTCACCTGTTGTGTAATAGAAGGTGTCTGAGGCCTGGTCACCTGTTGTGTAATAGAAGGTGTCTGAGGCCTGGTCACCTGTTGTGTAATAGAAGGTGTCTGAGGCCTGGTCACCTGTTGTGTAATAGAAGGTGTCTGAGGCCTGGTCACCTGTTGTGTAATAGAAGGTGTCTGAGGCCTGGTCACCTGTTGTGTAATAGAAGGTGTCTGAGGCCTGGTCACCTGTTGTGTAATAGAAGGTGTCTGAGGCCTGGTCACCTGTTGTGTAACAGAAGGTGTCTGAGGCCTGGTCACCTGTTGTGTAATAGAAGGTGTCTGAGGCCTGGTCACCTGTTGTGTAATAGAAGGTGTCTGAGGCCTGGTCACCTGTTGTGTAACAGAAGGTGTCTGAGGCCTGGTCACCTGTTGTGTAATAGAAGGTGTCTGAGGCCTGGTCACCTGTTGTGTAATAGAAGGTGTCTGAGGCCTGGTCACCTGTTGTGTAATAGAAGGTGTCTGAGGCCTGGTCACCTGTTGTGTAATAGAAGGTGTCTGAGGCCTGGTCACCTGTTGTGTAATAGAAGGTGTCTGAGGCCTGGTCACCTGTTGTGTAATAGAAGGTGTCTGAGGCCTGGTCACCTGTTGTGTAATAGAAGGTGTCTGAGGCCTGGTCACCTGTTGTGTAATAGAAGGTGTCTGAGGCCTGGTCACCTGTTGTGTAATAGAAGGTGTCTGAGGCCTGGTCACCTGTTGTGTAATAGAAGGTGTCTGAGGCCTGGTCACCTGTTGTGTAATAGAAGGTGTCTGAGGCCTGGTCACCTGTTGTGTAATAGAAGGTGTCTGAGGCCTGGTCACCTGTTGTGTAATAGAAGGTGTCTGAGGCCTGGTCACCTGTTGTGTAATAGAAGGTGTCTGAGGCCTGGTCACCTGTTGTGTAATAGAAGGTGTCTGAGGCCTGGTCACCTGTTGTGTAATAGAAGGTGTCTGAGGCCTGGTCACCTGTTGTGTAATAGAAGGTGTCTGAGGCCTGGTCACCTGTTGTGTAATAGAAGGTGTCTGAGGCCTGGTCACCTGTTGTGTAATAGAAGGTGTCTGAGGCCTGGTCACCTGTTGTGTAATAGAAGGTGTCTGAGGCCTGGTCACCTGTTGTGTAACAGAAGGTGTCTGAGGCCTGGTCACCTGTTGTGTAATAGAAGGTGTCTGAGGCCTGGTCACCTGTTGTGTAATAGAAGGTGTCTGAGGCCTGGTCACCTGTTGTGTAATAGAAGGTGTCTGAGGCCTGGTCACCTGTTGTGTAATAGAAGGTGTCTGAGGCCTGGTCACCTGTTGTGTAATAGAAGGTGTCTGAGGCCTGGTCACCTGTTGTGTAATAGAAGGTGTCTGAGGCCTGGTCACCTGTTGTGTAATAGAAGGTGTCTGAGGCCTGGTCACCTGTTGTGTAATAGAAGGTGTCTGAGGCCTGGTCACCTGTTGTGTAATAGAAGGTGTCTGAGGCCTGGTCACCTGTTGTGTAATAGAAGGTGTCTAAGGCCTGGTCACCTGTTGTGTAATAGAAGGTGTCTGAGGCCTGGTCACCTGTTGTGTAACAGAAGGTGTCTGAGGCCTGGTCACCTGTTGTGTAATGGAAGGTGTCTGAGGCCTGGTCACCTGTTGTTTAATAGAAGGTGTCTGAGGCCTGGTCACCTGTTGTGTAATAAAAGGTGTCTGAAGCCTGGTCACCTGTTGTGTAACAGAAGGTGTCTGAGGCCTGGTCACCTGTTGTGTAATAGAAGGTGTCTGAGGCCTGGTCACCTGTTGTGTAATACAAGGTGTCTGAGGCCTGGTCACCTGTTGTGTAATAGAAGGTGTCTGAGGCCTGGTCACCTGTTGTGCAATAGAAGGTGTCTGAGACCTGGTCACCTGTTGTGTAATAGAAGGTGTCTGAGACCTGGTCACCTATTGTGTAATAGAAGGTGTCTGAGGCTGGTCACCTATTGTGTAATAGAAGGTATCTGAGGCCTGGTCACCTGTTGCGTAATAGAAGGTGTCTGAGGCCTGGTCACCTGTTGTGTAATAGAAGGTGTCTGAGGCCTGGTCACCTATTGTGTAATAAAAGGTGTCTGAGACCTGGTCACCTATTGTGTATAAGAAGGTGTCTGAGGCCTGGTCACCTATTGTGTAATAAAAGGTGTCTGAGACCTGGTCACCTATTGTGTACAAGAAGGTGTCTGGGACCTGGTCACCTATTGTGTAATAGAAGGTGTCTGAGACCTGGTCACCTATTGTGTACAAGAAGGTGTCTGAGGCCTGGTCACCTAATGTGTAATAAAAGGTGTCTGAGACCTGGTCACCTATTGTGTAATAGGTGTCTGAGACCTGGTCACCTATTGTGTAATAGAAGGTGTCTGAGACCTGGTCACCTACAGTATAACAGGTGCCTGAAACCTGGCCACCTACAGCAGATGCCACAACATTGTGTTCACTTCCCCTAGCACCTTACCAGCTCTGGTTGCTAAACCTGTGTGTCGCCAGGGTCATCTTAACAATCAAAATTGTTAGGTTAGGTTCGGCTCGGTTCGGTTAGATATTCTGGACGCTGACTGTCAACAATTTTGTAAACAAGATTCACCTCCGTCTGCCTCACCTTCACTTACAATTCCTCCTGGCCTTCATGTTCTCTTGAACCCAGGTTCAGGAGGACATGTTGCGTCTTATTCTTGGTGAGTAGTATTGTGTCTAATAAATTAGACACATGTGCAACACATGTGTCTAATTTATCAACTTGTCTATTCTCTGAACCATTCATCTACAGTATTGTGTGTCAAGAATTGTTATCGTGTGAATAAGAGAGAGAGAGAGAGAAAGAGAGAAAGGCTCTGAAATCATGGAAGCCATACAATGTCTGGAAAATTGCAAGTTTTCAGGTCTGATCCAGGGAAAGGAAGCTCCAGTACCTTGGATGACGAGCCCCTCACTAGCATCAAGGCACCTGGCAGTGGAAACACGTATGATAAATTTCTTTGTATCTATACAAGGTTTTTGCGCTCTGAGGGGTATGTCAAGTATAGTACAGCTCCTGGATCCTTGAACCTTGTACAAAGCTCCTGAAGCCTAGAATATTGAATTTACTCCTGAAATATTGACTAATGCTTCTGGAGGCAGGAACCTTGAGTGAAGCTCCTGGAACACTCAAGAAAGCTCCTGAAACATGGATTAAAGCTTCTGGAGGCTGGAAGAATATTAAACAAAGGTCTTGGAGGCTGGATAAACTTTGTATAATCTTCCAATAGGTACAGGATCCTTGAATAAAGCTGTTAGGTTTGGAATCCAGAACCAGCTCTCTCAAATCCAGAACGATGTGTTCGTAATGACAGCTTTTCCTGGTACTACACCTAGTATACACGATCCTCCATCGCCTTGTGAACTATCCAGAGGTGAAATTGTTCCACCTTTCCCAGTAACAAGGTCTGTTTGTGTATCAAAAGTCACTTGATAAGTATGTTTGGGGATGTGTTCATGTATCGAACACTGAACATGATAGGAACGCTGTGTTCACTGTCCTGTTGTTATCCAGGAGGGGAGAGAAAGCGATGTAAAAAAATGTCACTAGATGCATTTTGGTTGCTGCGTTATGCGAGAAAGATATCCCCGTATTGCAGAAGCCCAGCCTCTTCAATCTCGGTGCACGCAGAAGGAATAGTGCAGAGCGGCGTTGAAATTATAACGGAGAAAAATATAATATGTATGCATTTATGAATACGAGCATTTTCCTGTGCATGATCACGCATATGAAATGTATTTAACGATATAACGAAGATAAAAATTTCACTATGTTTAAACATAAAATGGTCACATCTGCTGCTGCACTCTTGAATTTCATTCTCCACCGTCGTCGAATGAGGAGTCAGCTTCTTGAAGGCTTGAAGCTCCTCCACTGAGGGCTCTAGAAGTTATCCCAGCCATTCCAGGATAATGGGAACGGGTCACAAGGCACGTGACTGCGAGGTCCTCGTAACGTACACAAGTCCTGAAAATCTGAAGCCGGTTGGATGAGACGTTCTCGAGTTATAAGCGACCTCTTAAAGGTCCTCTTAAGGGGATACGCAATTACATGAATAATGTCATGTCATTTTGTACTTATCATTCGGAATTATTACAGCTCCTGCGCATTGTGTACTTGTATTTGTCTGTTTTGACCAGGGTAGCACTGGACATGGTCAGTCAGTCATGCACAGTTGCGGAAAAAAGTTCCAGAACAGTCTCTCGTGGACAGAAATAATATCAGGCAACTCAACGTATTAAACAGAGGAGTCAAGACTATTTTTATGAGTTAATTGACGATGGTGACTGGTTGACAAAATTAACTGCTGGTACTTTCTGTCTGTCTATATAGAAATAGATTTATGAATGCATACATGAATTAATTACCATTCGAATATTATATCCAGTTTTATAAAAACATAAAAATTATTTGAAAAGGAGACTGAATATATTGTAAGAGAAGTATTATGATTGATAACAGGTCCGTAATCATTATACATCGGTCATATCTACTCAGGTAAAGCATAATTTTTATGGATGAGGTCCATATAATGTCTTAAGATTTCCACCCCACGGGTGCGGGGGGGGGTGGAAATCTTAAGCTCAAGTACTTTCACACGTCTCAGTGCGTCATCAGGAGCTGTGCAGTGTTGCAAGGTCAGCAACAAGAGAAAATGAGGGGAAGTTTTCTCAGAGTATGGTAACGTGGGTGGCACCCGCGAGGATCACTCTCTGAATCCCTGGTGCCACCCACGTCACCATACTGTGAAGAAACGTTCCCTTATTTTCTCCTGTTATTGCACTTGCAACATTGCACAGCTCCTGATGACACACTGACAAGTGTGAAGGTACTTCAGCTTAAGATTTACACCCCCGCCCCATCCCGTGGCTTGTCCTGCATTGTTAAGATCGCCTGTCTGCGATTGTTTTATGTATATATATATATATATATATATATATATATATATATATATATATATATATATATATATATATATATATATATATATATATTTACATGCAAATTAACAGTATTCTGTAACACATTATGTAGACCTCGTCCATCAAAATTATGCTTTATGTGAGTAGACTTGACTGATATATAATGATTACGGACCTGTTATCAATCATAATACTTCCCTTACAATTTATTCAGTCTCCTTTTCAAATGACTTTTATGTTTTTATAAAACTGGATATAATATCCGAATGGTAATTAATTCAAGTATGCATTCATAAATCTATATCTATATAGATTGACAGAAAGTACCAGCACGTAATTAATTCATGAAAATAGTCGTCTGTCTACTACGTCTCAGTTGCCTGATATTGCTGTCCAGGAGAGACTGTCTTGGAACTTTTTTCCCTAACTGTACATTGTATGTAAATGTTTAGTTTCTTTACTGGGCTAAAACGTTCCATTGTATATTCATTGTAAATTGTATTATGAAGTTTTTCGTGTTAGTTATTACTACGTTCACTGTTGAAATATTTCCGATAATTGTTGTAGTGAGTGAAATATAACTGAGGAAATGGAAGCCAGGTGTTTCACTTCCTTTCAGGATTTAAAGATTATCAACTACACGAGGGTCATTAAGACTGTGTGTCACCTGTTCACCACCACCAAAGGACACTTTAATTTCTAAAGTACCTGGAGTCTACCTGGAGGGTATTCCGGGGATCAACGCCCCCGCGGCCCGGTCCATGACCAGGCCTCCTGGTAAATCAGGGTCTGATCAGCTGGGACTAAAATAAACATCCAAGATAAAGAATCGCCTGAATAATATACATAATCTACATGGTTAGTTAGTTAATGAAGTTTCAAGCTTATCGACGACACGATGGTCATTAAAGGAGCACATACCCTCTTCCACCACCTCACAAGAGTAGTTGATTCCTTATAAAAGGGATTAAACTAAACTCTCAGCATATACACGCTGAGAGAAATACACCTCTCAGTGTATATAACCTGTATACATAAGACATAAATACAGCGAGAGGCAAATAAGACACAGATTTCACGTATGTTATTTTTATAATTATTATTATTATTATTCATGGGCAAGTTCATTACACCGCAAAATACAAATTTTGCTTCTGTCTATCATACATGATTTAATGTTTTTTTCTTTAATGTGTTTAGAGACAATGTGTTTAAAGCATCACATGAAATGTTCCATACGTCTCTTCGTTTTAATTTGTGTTTATGGAAATGGTGAGTGTTGAGGGACGGGGCAGTTGTTCATCGTGACTCAGTTTGTGGGTCCTGGGCGAAGGTAGGTGCGAGAGGCACTCCACTCCAGAGCAGCAAGAAACAGTGAAGAGACGAGAGACGGGAAGGAAAATGATGATAAATGCTTAGGAAAGGCAAGAAGGGATGGGAAACGGAGAGGGGAATTAATGGGAAACGATAAGAATAGGATGAGACGAGAAGATAACATCCAGCGTCCAGCAGGGTGTGTGTGTGTGTGTGTGTGTGTGTGTGTGTGTGTGTGTGTGTGTGTGTGTGTGTGTGTGTGTGTGTGTGTGTGTGTGTGTGTGTGTGTGTGTGTGTGTCCCTCAGCTCCACCTTAGCGTCGTCGACCTGTCTCCATCATGCGCATCAGCAGGTTGAGCGTGTTGTCCATGTTCTGGGCGCAGGAGGCTGACCCGGTGCACGACCTGAGGAACACAGGTCACGTCAGGTCAGGTCACCAGCAAAACTGGTTCATATTATGATATAAACTATATCATACACCTGCACTCTCACTCACCAGTGTTGCCACTACAGTGTCACTGCCACTACAGTGTCACCACCACTAGTGTCACTACCACTACAGTGTCACCACCACTACAGTGTCACCAATACAGTTTCACTACTACAGTGTCACCACTACTACAGTGTCACCACTACTACACTGTCACCACCACTTCAGTGTCACCACTACTACAGTGCCACCATTATAGTGCCACCACCTTTTCAGTGTCGCACCACTACAGTGTCACCACTACTGCAGTGTCACCATCACTACAGTGTCACCATCACTGTCATTAGTATCAGTTACCAGTAGTGTCAGTAGTATGTGACTCATACCAACCGTTACTGATTCACCGTCTCCCTGATTACTGACCGTTACTGAATGCCACTTGCCCTCCGGGCACGGCAGTTCTCGTCGAGACATAAGATAGAAGACAGGTCAGGCTTGGCACTCCTCCTTTAGTGCCAATAGTTACAACTTAACCAGCCGTCCGACGTGTTTTTACTTAATTCCAGCATTCGAACCCAACATGACATCATTACAGTGTCCCCATCACTACAGTGTCACCGCCACTACAGTGTCACCACCACTACAGTGTCACCACCACCAGAGTCACCACCACTACTGTGTCACCAGCACTATAGTGTCACCACCACTACAGTGTCACTATCACTACAGTGTCACCACCCCTGCAGTGTCGCATCATTACAGTGTCACCATCACTGCAGTGTCACCACCACTACAGTATCACCACCACTGCAGTGTCACCATCATTACAGTGTCACCACTACTACAGTGTAACCACTACTACAGTGTCACCACCACTACCACGTCACCACAACTACAGTGTCACCACAACTACAGTGTCACCACCCCTGCAGTGTCACCACCACTACAGTGTCACCACCACTGCAATGTCACCACCACTACAGTGTTGCACCACTACAGCGTCACCACCATTACACTGTCACCACCACTACAGTGTCGCATCACTACAGTGTCACTACCACTACAGTGTCACCACCACTACAGTGTCACCACTACTACAGTGTCACCACTACTGCAGTATCACCACCACTACAGTGTCACTACCACTACAGTGTCACCACCTCTACAGTGTCACCACCACTACAGTGTCACCACCACTATAATGTCACCACCACTACAGTGTCGCATCACTACAGTGTCACCACCACTACAGTGTCACCACCACGCAGTGTCACCACTACAATGTCACCACCACTACCGTGTCACCACCACTACAATGTCACCACCACTACAGTGTCACCACTACAATGTCACCACCACTACAATGTCACCACCACTACCGTGTCACCGCCACTACAATGTCACCACCACACAGTGTCACCACTACAATATCACCACCACTACAATGTCACCACCACTACAATGTCACCACCACTACAGTGTCACCACCACTACAGTATCACCACCACTACAGTGTCACCACCACTACAGTGTCACCACCACTACAGTGTCACCACCACTATAATGTCACCACCACTACAGTGTCGCATCACTACAGTGTCACCACCACTACAGTGTCACCACCACGCAGTGTCACCACTACAATGTCACCACCACTACCGTATCACCACCACTGCAATGTCACCATCACTACAGTGTCACCATTACAATGTCACCACCACTACAATGTCACCACCACTACCGTGTCACCACCACTACAATGTCACCACCACACAGTGTCACCACGACAATGTCACCACCACTACAATGTCACCACCACTACGATGTCATCACCACTACAGTGTCACCACCACTACAGTATCACCACCACTACAGTGTTACCACCACTGCAGTGTCACCACCACTACAGTGTCACCACCACTACAGTATCAACACCACTACAGTGTCACCACCACTACAGTGTCACCTCCACTGCAGTATCACCACCACTATTGTGTCACCACCACTACAGTGTCACCACCCCTTCAGTGTTGCACCACTACAGTGTCACCACCACTGCAGTATCACCACCACTACAGTGTTACCACCACTACATTGTCGCCATCACTAGTGTCACCAACCCTACAGTGTCACAACTACTGCAGTATCACCACCACTACAGTGTCACCACCACTACAGTGTCACCACCTCTACAGTGTCACTACCACTACAGTGTCACCACCACTACAATGTCACCACCACTACAGTGTCACCACTACTATAGTGTCACCACCTCTGCAGTGTCGCACCACTATAGTGTCACCACTACCGCAGTGTCATCATCACTATAGTGTCACCATCACTACAGTGTCACCACTACTACAGTGTCACCACCACTACAGTGTCACCACTACTTCAGTGTCACCACCACTAGCGTGTCACCACCACTACAGTGCACCACCACTACAGTGCCACCACTACTGAAGTGTCACCATCACTACAGTGTCACCATCATTACAGTGCCACCATTACTACACTGTCACCACTACTACAGTGACACCACCACTACAGTATCACCACTATTACAGTGTCACCACTACAATGTCACCACCCCTGCAGTGTCATCACTACTACAGTGTCACTATCACTACAGTGTCACCACCACTACAGAGTCACCATCACTATAGTGTCACAATCACTATTGTGTCACCACCACTGCAGTGTCACCAGTACAGTGCCAGCACCCATGCAGTGTTGCACCACTATAGTGTCACCACTACTACAGTGTCACCAAAACTACAGTGTCACTATCAATATAGTGTCACCATCACTACAGTGTCTGCACCATTTCACTGTAGCCACCACTATAGTGTCACCATTACTACAGTGTCACCAACACTACAGTATCACCATTACAGTGCCATCACCAATTCAGTGTTACCGCTACTACAATGTCAGTCACCACTATTACAGTGTCACTACCACTACAGTGTCACCATTACTGCAGAATCACCACCACTACAATGTCACCACCACTACAGTGTCACCACCACTACAGTGTCACCACCACTACAGTGTCACCACCACTACAGTGTCACCACCACTACAGTGTCACCACCACTACAGTGTCACCACTACTACAGTGTCACCACCACTACAGTGTCACCAACACAGTCGCTGACTAAACAACACAGAGATAATCACACACACAGTATGGAAGCAGCACACTACTGGTATGTCCAATTTTGTTACAAATCCTCATAAAAACTGTGAGAGTAACTCACCTGAGCGGTCGGTTCCACTCCTCGGCAGGGGCTACAACTTCTGCAGCCACGGGGTAGGACTCCTGCAGGAGGGCCGAGTCTCCCAGGTAACTCTGTGCGTGGCGGGACCTGAGGGAGGCGGGGACGTCCTGCAGGAGGCGCTGACGGAGGAAGCGGGGTCGGTCGAAGGCAGACCTCAACACTGGCTCTCCAGGCTTGCGATATTGACCTGTAGGGAAGATGTGGATCATTTTGAGGAGATTATTAACCCGGAGGGTTTAGTTTAGCTATTAAGGTCATGTCATCAACTGGCTTATTTCCACGGGGGTCCTTTGATCCTATTTCCCAGAACGCGACCCCTCCCCCACCTAACACCCAGGTACCTACTTACTGCTAGGTAAACAGGGAAACATACCGAAGGTCTCCTATATATACACGTATATATATAACGATGCTGTGCTGAAAATAATGAGAGAGAACTCACCCACGAAGTTCTGGAGTACTGCTGGATGGATGGTGATAGCGTGGGTGGCTGGTGTCACCATTATCACCACTAGTACGCCCATACACGCCCCCACCGCTGCACTCGCGAACACCACCATCACTGAAACATCATTATTATTATTATTATCATCATTATCATCATCATTATTATTATTATTATTATTATTATTAAGGAGCATCTACTGAAGGAGCACCTACTGCAGTAGCACCTATTGGAGCAGCTCCTAATGGAGCACCTGTTGAAGAAGCATCTATTGAAGTAGCACCTACTGGAGCAGCACCTAGTGGAGGACAACTACTGAAGGAACACCTACTAATGGAACACCTACAGGAGCACCTGTTGAAGAAGCACCTGCTGAAGGAGTAACTAATGAAGGGGCACCTGATGGAGCACCTTCTGAAATAGCACCTACGTACAAGGCTTCATATCACATGACTTGAACCAAATGAACGAGAAGGAAGCTGTATAACCAGTGTGGATGTCGCATATAAATAATTATGGATGTATATAAATCTGTGTGGATAGTGTATATGAATCAGTGTGGATGTTGCATGTACATCAGTTGGATATTGTATATAAATCAGTGTGGATGTTGCATGTAAATCAGTTGGATATTGTATATAAATCAGTGTGGATGTTGTATATAAATCAATGCAGATGTTAAGAATTCTGTAGTTACGACACGAAATAAATTAATTTTTATTGTAAGCGTAAAAAGCATTTCAACGTTAGATAATATTAGAAACAAAAGTTACAGATTATACTACGTTATTACAAATTTTAGAATATAGAAGAGAATCGCTTAGTTAAGGATTTAGAAATCTGAAAAAACACGTAAGTCGTATTAACATAATGTTTGTTGTGTTTAATGTGAGTCGTCAGTCGCTGGGAAAACACTGAGTGACGACGAGAAAAAAACGACATCGATACCATGCCTAACCCTTCTAGGGTAGGGTAGGTGCCTGAGCCCGAGCCTTTAGCTCATAAGACTGTCATTCCCATTAGCCCCCTTGGGGCGGGGATGGCGGACCAGAGAGGCCTAGCTTGTGGCTAGGCCTGGGGACAGTTGGTCCCAAAGATGAGGAGGTACTTGTGCCTCCTCCCGTGGGAGACTTAGGTCTCAGACACTCCATAGAGAGGGAGCCAAGGCCGGGCCACCACTTGGAAAAGGCCCGGGCCGGGAGAATACCGGCTAATCTTTAATAATAATAATAATAATAAAAAAAAACGAGGCTGTGAATATAGCAGCTGCTGCAGCCTGGAACTACCAGGAAGAGAAGCTTTTAGTTGGAAACTCTGTAAATGAGCCATGAGGTGGTGGGTTCAAGTGTCAGTGGTGGTGGTGGGTCAGGGTGTGGCTTCGTGTCAGTGGTTATGGCTCAGGGAGTGGCTGAAAGTGCCAGTGGTGATAGCACAGGGTGTGGCTGAAAGTGTCAGTGGTGGTGGATCAGGGTGTAGCTTCAAGTGTCAGTGGTGGCGGCTCAGGGTGTAGCTTCAAGTGTGAGTGGTAGTGTCTCAGGGTGTAGATTCAAGTGTCAGTGGTGGTGGCTCAGGGTGTAGCTTCAAGTGTCAGTGGTGGCGGCTGAGGGTGTATCTTCAAGTGTCAGTGGTGGTGGCTCAGGGTGTAGCTTCAAGTGTCAGTGGTGGTGGCTCAGGGTGTATCTTCAAGTGTCAGTGGTGGTGGCTCAGGGTGTAGTTTCAAGTGTCAGTGGTGGTGGCTCAGGGTGTAGTTTCAAGTGTCAGTGGTGGTGGCTCAGGGTGTAGTTTCAAGTGTCAGTGGTGGTGGCTCAGGGTGTAGTTTCAAGTGTCAGTGGTGGTGGCTCAGGGTGTAGTTTCAAGTGTCAGTGGTGGTGGCTCAGGGTGTATCTTCAAGTGTCAGTGGTGGTGGCTCAGGGTGTAGCTTCAAGTGTCAGTGGTGGTGGCTCAGGGTGTATCTTCAAGTGTCAGTGGTGGTGGCTCAGGGTGTAGTTTCAAGTGTCAGTGGTGGCGGCTCAGGGTGTAGTTTCAAGTGTCAGTGGTGGTGGCTCAGGGTGTAGTTTCAAGTGTCAGTGGTGGTGGCTCAGGGTGTATCTTCAAGTGTCAGTGGTGGTGCCTCAGGGTGTATCTTCAAGTGTCAGTGGTGGTGGCTCAGGGTGTAGCTTCAAGTGTCAGTGGTGGCGGCTCAGGGTGTAGCTTCAAGTGTCAGTGGTAGTGTCTCAGGGTGTATCTTCAAGTGTCAGTGGTGGTGGCTCAGGGTGTAGCTTCAAGTGTCAGTGGTGGTGGCTCAGGGTGTAGCTTCAAGTGTCAGTGGTAGTGTCTCAGGGTGTATCTTCAAGTGTCAGTGGTGGTGGCTCAGGGTGTAGTTTCAAGTGTCAGTGGTGGTGGCTCAGGGTGTAGTTTCAAGTGTCAGTGGTGGTGTCTCAGGGTGTATCTTCAAGTGTCAGTGGTAGTGTCTTAGGGTGTATCTTCAAGTGTCAGTGGTGGCGGCTCAGGGTGTATCTTCAAGTGTCAGTGGTAGTGTCTCAGGGTGTATCTTCAAGTGTCAGTGGTGGTGGCTCAGGGTGTAGCTTCAAGTGTCAGTGGTGGTGGCTCAGGGTGTAGCTTCAAGTGTCAGTGGTAGTATCTCAGGGTGTAGCTTCAAGTGTCAGTGGTGGTGGCTCAGGGTGTATCTTCAAGTGTCAGTGGTGGTGGCTCAGGGTGTATCTTCAAGTGTCAGTGGTGGTGGCTCAGGGTGTAGCTTCAAGTGTCAGTGGTGGCGGCTCAGGGTGTAGCTTCAAGTGTCAGTGGTGGTGGCTCAGGGTGTATCTTCAAGTGTCAGTGGTAGTGTCTCAGGGTGCATCTTCAAGTGTCAGTGGTAGTGTCTCAGGGTGTAGCTTCAAGTGTCAGTGGTGGTGGCTCAGGGTGTATCTTCAAGTGTCAGTGGTGGTGGCTCAGGGTGTAGCTTCAAGTGTCAGTGGTGCCTCAGGGTGTATCTTCAAGTGTCAGTGGTGGTGGCTCAGGGTGTAGCTTCAAGTGTCAGTGGTGGTGGCTCAGGGTGTATCTTCAAGTGTCAGTGGTGGTGGCTCAGGGTGTAGTTTCAAGTGTCAGTGGTGGTGGCTCAGGGTGTATCTTCAAGTGTCAGTGGTGGTGGCTCAGGGTGTAGTTTCAAGTGTCAGTGGTGGTGGCTCAGGGTGTAGCTTCAAGTGTCAGTGGTGGTGGCTCAGGGTGTAGCTTCAAGTGTCAGTGGTGGTGGCTCAGGGTGTAGCTTCAAGTGTCAGTGGTGGTGGCTCAGGGTGTATCTTCAAGTGTCAGTGGTGGTGGCTCAGGGTGTAGTTTCAAGTGTCAGTGGTGGTGGCTCAGGGTGTAGCTTCAAGTGTCAGTGGTGATGGCTCAGGGTGTAGTTTCAAGTGTCAGTGGTGGTGGCTCAGGGTGTAGCTTCAAGTGTCAGTGGTGGTGGCTCAGGGTGTAGCTTGAAGTGTCAGTGGTGGTGGTGGTTCAGGGTGTAGCTTCAAGTGTCAGTGGTGGTGGCTTAGGGTGTAGCTTGAAGTGTCAGTGGTGGTGGCTCAGGGTGTAGCTTGAAGTGTCAGTGGTGGTGGTTCAGGGTGTAGCTTCAAGTGTCAGTGGTGGTGGCTCAAGGTGTAGCTTCAAGAGTCAGTGGTGGTGGTTCTGGGTGTAGCTTCAAGTGTCAGTGGTGGTGGTTCAGGGTGTAGCTTCAAGTGTCAGTGGTGGTGGCTCAGGGTGTAGCTTCAAGTGTCAGTGGTGGTGGCTCAGGGTGTAGCTTCAAGTGTCAGTGATAGTGTCTCAGGGTGTAGCTTCAAGTGTCAGTGGTGATGGCTCAGGGTGTAGCTTAAAGTGTCAGTGGTGGTGGCTCAGGGTGTAGCTTCAAGTGTCAGTGGTGGTGGCTCAGGGTGTAGCTTCAAGTGTCAGTGGTGGTGTCTCAGGGTGTAGCTTCAAGTGTCAGTGGTGGTGGCTCAGGGTGTAGCTTCAAGTGTCAGTGGTGGTGGCTCAGGGTGTAGCTTCAAGTGTCAGTGGTGGTGGCTCAGGGTGTAGCTTCAAGTGTCAGTGGTGGTGGCTCAGGGTGTAGCTTCAAGTGTCAGTGGTGGTGGCTCAGGGTGTATCTTCAAGTGTCAGTGGTGGTGGCTCAGGGTGTATCTTCAAGTGTCAGTGGTGGTGGCTCAGGGTGTAGCTTCAAGTGTCAGTGGTGGCGGCTCAGGGTGTAGCTTCAAGTGTCAGTGGTGGTGGCTCAGGGTGTATCTTCAAGTGTCAGTGGTAGTGTCTCAGGGTGCATCTTCAAGTGTCAGTGGTAGTGTCTCAGGGTGTAGCTTCAAGTGTCAGTGGTGGTGGCTCAGGGTGTATCTTCAAGTGTCAGTGGTGGTGGCTCAGGGTGTAGCTTCAAGTGTCAGTGGTGGTGGCTCAGGGTGTATCTTCAAGTGTCAGTGGTGGTGGCTCAGGGTGTAGCTTCAAGTGTCAGTGGTGGTGGCTCAGGGTGTATCTTCAAGTGTCAGTGGTGGTGGCTGAGGGTGTAGTTTCAAGTGTCAGTGGTGGTGGCTCAGGGTGTATCTTCAAGTGTCAGTGGTGGTGGCTCAGGGTGTAGTTTCAAGTGTCAGTGGTGGTGGCTCAGGGTGTAGCTTCAAGTGTCAGTGGTCGTGGCTCAGGGTGTAGCTTCAAGTGTCAGTGGTGGTGGCTCAGGGTGTAGCTTCAAGTGTCAGTGGTGGTGGCTCAGGGTGTATCTTCAAGTGTCAGTGGTGGTGGCTCAGGGTGTAGTTTCAAGTGTCAGTGGTGGTGGCTCAGGGTGTAGCTTCAAGTGTCAGTGGTGATGGCTCAGGGTGTAGTTTCAAGTGTCAGTGGTGGTGGCTCAGGGTGTAGCTTCAAGTGTCAGTGGTGGTGGCTCAGGGTGTAGCTTGAAGTGTCAGTGGTGGTGGTGGTTCAGGGTGTAGCTTCAAGTGTCAGTGGTGGTGGCTTAGGGTGTAGCTTGAAGTGTCAGTGGTGGTGGCTCAGGGTGTAGCTTGAAGTGTCAGTGGTGGTGGTTCAGGGTGTAGCTTCAAGTGTCAGTGGTGGTGGCTCAAGGTGTAGCTTCAAGAGTCAGTGGTGGTGGTTCTGGGTGTAGCTTCAAGTGTCAGTGGTGGTGGTTCAGGGTGTAGCTTCAAGTGTCAGTGGTGGTGGCTCAGGGTGTAGCTTCAAGTGTCAGTGGTGGTGGCTCAGGGTGTAGCTTCAAGTGTCAGTGATAGTGTCTCAGGGTGTAGCTTCAAGTGTCAGTGGTGGTGGCTCAGGGTGTAGCTTAAAGTGTCAGTGGTGGTGGCTCAGGGTGTAGCTTCAAGTGTCAGTGGTGGTGGCTCAGGGTGTAGCTTCAAGTGGCAGTGGTGGTGTCTCAGGGTGTAGCTTCAAGTGTCAGTGGTGGTGGCTCAGGGTGTAGCTTCAAGTGTCAGTGGTGGTGGCTCAGGGTGTAGCTTCAAGTGTCAGTGGTGGTGGCTCAGGGTGTAGCTTCAAGTGTCAGTGGTGGTGGCTCAGGGTGTAGCTTCAAGTGTCAGTGGTGGTGGCTCAGGGTGTAGCTTGAAGTGTCAGTGGTGGTGGCTCAGGGTGTAGCTTGAAGTGTCAGTGGTGGTGGCTCAGGGTGTAGCTTCAAGTGTCAGTGGTGGTGGCTCAGGGTGTAGCTTGAAGTGTCAGTGGTGGTGGTTCAGGGTGTAGCTTGAAATGTCAGTGGTGGTGGTTCAGGGTGTAGCTTGAAGTGTCAGTGGTGGTGGCTCAGGGTGTAGCTTGAAGTGTCAGTGGTAGTGTCTCAGGGTGTAGCTTGAAGTGTCAGTGGTGGTGGCTCAGGGTGTAGCTTCAAGTGTCAGTGGTGGTGGCTCAGGGTGTAGCTTCAAGTGTCAGTGGTAGTGTCTCAGGGTGTAGCTTGAAGTGTCAGTGGTGGTGGCTCAGGGTGTAGCTTCAAGTGTCAGTGGTGGTGGCTCAGGGTGTAGCTTGAAGTGTCAGTGGTGGTGGCTCAGGGTGTAGCTTGAAGTGTCAGTGGTAGTGTCTCAGGGTGTAGCTTGAAGTGTCAGTGGTGGTGGCTCAGGGTGTAGCTTCAAGTGTCAGTGGTGGTGGCTCAGGGTGTAGCTTGAAGTGTCAGTGGTGGTGGCTCAGGGTGTAGCTTCAAGTGTCAGTGGTGGTGGCTCAGGGTGTAGCTTCAAGTGTCAGTGGTAGTGTCTCAGGGTGTAGCTTGAAGTGTCAGTGGTAGTGTCTCAGCGTGTAGCTTGAAGTGTCAGTGGTGGTGGCTCAGGGTTTAGCTTCCTGTGTCAGTGGTGGTGGCTCAGGGTGTAGCTTGAAGTGTCAGTGGTAGTGTCTCAGGGTGTAGCTTGAAGTGTCAGTGGTGGTGGCTCAGGGTGTAGCTTGAAGTGTCAGTGGTGGTGGCTCAGGGTGTAGCTTGAAGTGTCAGTGGTAGTGTCTCAGGGTGTACCTTGAAGTGTCAGTGGTAGTGTCTCAGGGTGTAGCTTGAAGTGTCAGTGGTGGTGGCTCAGGGTGTAGCTTCAAGTGTCAATGGTGGTGGCTCAGGGTGTAGCTTCAAGTGTCAGTGGTAGTGTCTCAGGGTGTAGCTTGAAGTGTCAGTGGTGGTGGCTCAGGGTGTAGCTTCAAGTGTCAGTGGTGGTGGCTCAGGGTTTAGCTTGAAGTGTCAGTGGTGGTGGCTCAGGGTGTAGCTTGAAGTGTCAGTGGTGGTGGCTCAGGGTGTAGCTTCAAGTGTCAGTGGTGGTGGCTCAGGGTGTAGCTTGAAGTGTCAGTGGTAGAGTCTCAGGGTGTAGCTTGAAGTGTCAGTGGTAGTGTCTCAGGGTGTAGCTTGAAGTGTCAGTGGTGGTGGCTCTGGGTGTAGCTTCAAGTGTCAGTGGTGTTGGCTCAGGGTGTAGCTTCAAGTGTCAGTGGTGGTGGCTCAGGGTGTATCTTCAAGTGTCAGTGGTGGTGGCTCTGGGTGTAGCTTCAAGTGTCAGTGGTAGTGTCTCAGGGTTTAGCTTCAAGTGTCAGTGGTGGTGGCTCAGGGTGTAGCTTCAAGTGTCAGTGGTGGTGGCTCTGGGTGTAGCTTCAAGTGTCAGTGGTAGTGTCTCAGGGTGTAGCTTGAAGTGTCAGTGGTGGTGGCTCTGGGTGTAGCTTCAAGTGTCAGTGGTAGTGTCTCAGGGTGTAGCTTCAAGTGTCAGTTGTGGTGGCTCAGGGTGTAGCTTCAAGTGTCAGTGGTGGTGGCTCAGGGTGTAGCTTCAAGTGTCAGTGGTAGTGTCTCAGGGTGTAGCTTCAAGTGTCAGTGGTGGTGGCTCAGGGTGTAGCTTCAAGTGTCAGTGGTGGTGGCTTAGGGTGTAGCTTCAAGTGTCAGTGGTGGTGGCTCAGGGTGTAGCTTCAAGTGTCAGTGGTAGTGTCTCAGGGTGTAGGTTCAAGTGTCAGTGGTGGTGGCTCAGGGTGTAGCTTCAAGTGTCAGTGGTGGTGGCTCAGGGTGTAGCTTCAAGTGTCAGTGGTGGTGGCTCAGGGTGTAGCTTCAAGTGTCAGTGGTGGTGGCTCAGGGTGTATCTTCAAGTGTCAGTGGTGGTGGCTCAGGGTGTAGCTTCAAGTGTCAGTGGTGGTGGCTCAGGGTGTAGCTTCAAGTGTCAGTGGTTGTGGCTCAGGGTGTAGCTTCAAGTGTCAGTGGTGGTGGCTCAGGGTGTAGCTTCAAGTGTCAGTGGTGGTGGCTCAGGGTGTAGCTTCAAGTGTCAGTGGTGGTGGCTCAGGGTGTAGCTTCAAGTGTCAGTGGTAGTGTCTCAGGGTGTAGGTTCAAGTGTCAGTGGTGGTGGCTCAGGGTGTAGCTTCAAGTGTCAGTGGTGGTGGCTCAGGGTGTAGCTTCAAGTGTCAGTGGTGGTGGCTCAGGGTGTAGCTTCAAGTGTCAGTGGTGGTGGCTCAGGGTGTATCTTCAAGTGTCAGTGGTGGTGGCTCAGGGTGTAGCTTCAAGTGTCAGTGGTGGTGGCTCAGGGTGTAGCTTCAAGTGTCAGTGACGTTTAGTGTGTTATTGTTGATATTTAAAAGCACACATGTGATATTGATATTTTAAAAGTATTGGCCTTTTGTTCACCGATACCGTAAAAATAACACTGATATTGATACACTGATATTGATACACTGATGTTGATACACTGATGTTGATACACTGATGATGATACACTGATGTTGATACACTGATGTTGATACACTGATGATGATACACTGATGATGATACACTGATGTTGATACACTGATGTTGATACACTGATGTTGATACACTGATGTTGATACACTGATGTTGGTACACTGATGTTGGTACACTGATGTTGATACACTGATGATGATACACTGATGATGATACACTGATGATGATATACTGATGATGATACACTGATGATGATACACTGATGATTATACACTGATGATGATACACTGATGATGATACACTGATGTTGATACACTGATGTTGATACACTGATGTTGATACACTGATGTTGATACACTGATGATGATACACTGATGATGATACACTGATGTTGATACACTGATGTTGATACCCTGATGATGATACACTGATGATGATACACTGATGATGATACACTGATGTTGATACACTGATGTTGATACATTGATGTTGGTACACTGATGTTGATACACTGATGATGATACACTGATGATGATACACTGATGATGATACACTGATGATGATACACTGATGATGATACACTGATGATGATACACTGATGATGATACACTGATGATGATACACTGATGATGATACACTGATGATGATACACTGATGATGATACACTGATGTTGATACACTGATGATGATACGCTGATGTTGATACACTGATGATGATACACTGATGTTGATACACTGATGATGATACACTGATGATGATACACTGATGATGATACACTGATGATGATACACTGATGATGATACACTGATGATGATACACTGATGTTGATACACTGATGATGATACACTGATGATGATACACTGATGATGATACACTGATGATGATACACTGATGATGATACACTGATATTGATACACTGATGATGATACACTGATGTTGATACACTGATGATGATACACTGATGATGATACACTGATGATGATACACTGATGATGATACACTGATGTTGATACACTGATGATGATACACTGATGATGATACACTGATGTTGATACACTGATGATGATACACTGATGATGATACACTGATGATGATACACTGATGATGATACACTGATGATGATATACTGATGATGATACACTGATGATGATACACTGAAGTTGATACACTGATGTTGATACACTGATGATGATACACTGATGTTGATACACTGATGATGATACACTGATGTTGGTACACTGATGTTGATACACTGATGATGATACACTGATGATGATACACTGATGTTGATACACTGATGATGATACACTGATGTTGATACACTGATGTTGATACACTGATGTTGATACACTGATGTTGATACACTGATGATGATACACTGATGATGATACACTGATGTTGATACACTGATGTTGATACACTGATGATGATACACTGATGTTGATACACTGATGTTGATACACTGATGTTGATACACTGATGATGATACACTGATGTTGGTACACTGATGTTCATACACTGATGTTGATACACTGATGATGATACACTGATGTTGATACACTGATGATGATACACTGATGATGATACACTGATGTTGATACACTGATGATGATACACTGATGTTGGTACACTGATGTTGATACACTGATGTTGATACACTGATGTTGATACACTGATGATGATACACTGATGTTGGTACACTGATGTTCATACACTGATGTTGATACACTGATGATGATACACTGATGTTGATACACTAATGATGATACACTGATGATGATACACTGATGTTGATACACTGATGTTGATACACTGATGATGATACACTGATGTTGGTACACTGATGTTGATACACTGATGTTGATACACTGATGTTGATACACTGATGATGATACACTGATGATGATACACTGATGTTCTTACACTGATGTTGATACTCTGATGTTGATACACTGATGTTGATACACTGATGATGATACACTGATGTTGGTACACTGATGTTGATACACTGATGTTGATACACTGATGTTGATACACTGATGATGATACACTGATGTTGATACACTGATGTTGATACACTGATGTTGATACACTGATGTTGATACACTGATGTTGATACACTGATGTTGATACACTGATGATGATACACTGATGTTGATACACTGATGTTGATACACTGATGTTGATACACTGATGATGATACACTGATGTTGATACACTGATGATGATACACTGATGTTGATACACTGATGTTGATACACTGATGTTGATACACTGATGATGATACACTGATGATGATACACTGATGTTGTTACACTGATGATGATACACTGATGTTGATACACTGATGATGATACACTGATGTTGATACACTGATGTTGATACACTGATGATGATACACTGATGTTGATACACTGATGATGATACACTGATGTTGATACACTGATGTTGATACACTGATGTTGATACACTGATGATGATACACTGATGATGATACACTGATGTTGTTACACTGATGATGATACACTGATGTTGATACACTGATGATGATACACTGATGATGATACACTGATGTTGATACACTGATGATGATACACTGATGTTGATACACTGATGATGATACACTGATGTTGATACACTGATGATGATACACTGATGTTGATACACTGATGTTGATACACTGATGTTGATACACTGATGTTGATACACTGATATTGATACACTGATGATGATACACTGATGATATATTGTTTCTAAATATGAAACTCATTCAAATAAGCGAGTCATCATGACGATTGTTTTTCTCTTCCGACGTCCACACTCCCCCCTCCCCCCTGGGCTTGGGAGGGGGAGAGTGGAGGGTGAGATTGGAGGGGGTTAGGGGAGGGGGAGAGGGGCCCTAATACCACCCACTCATCCCACATCCACCGACCCTTCGAAATTATTTTTCTTTTCCAAGGGAAATTTTGGCCCCAAAAAAACGAGAAATCACACCACATTATCAAATATGCTTGCTAGCGTCTAGTGTACTGTGCATGGAAACCACGGAATGGGTGGGGTTGGAACCCATGGCAGGCGAGTCCTAGAACTTACAGGCCAATGCGTTAACCACTAGGCCAGCTTGCTCTAAGAAGATTCATCCAAATAGGTATATTTCTATACCGCATAGGGAGGTTAGCATGGGCCACCACTGTGACCACAAATGCAAGTGTTTACAGATGAATCCCACACCAGCCTGGTTTGTTTTTCAGTCGTGTTATCGTGATTTCGTGAGTACTAACCACAAGGATTTACATTTAGACTATTTCAAGCCATTACATATACGAAATATGCTGTAATCAGAGTCCATAAGATACACAACATTCATCGAGCTCCTGCAGAGGGCTGGTTCAACCCCACCACCTGCAGAGGGCTGGTTCAACCCCACCACCTGCAGAGGGCTGGTTCAACCCTACCTCCTGCAGAGGGCTGGTTCAACCCCACCACCTGCAGAGGGCTGGTTCAACCCTACCACCTGCAGAGGGCTGGTTCAACCCTACCTCCTGCAGAGGGCTGGTTCAACCCTGCAGAGGGCTGGTTCAACCCTACCACCTGCAGAGGGCTGGTTCAACCCTACCACCTGCAGAGGGCTCTGGTTCAACCCTACACCACCTGCAGAGGGCTGGTTCAACCCTACCTCCTGCAGAGGGCTGGTTCAACCCCACCACCTGCAGAGGGCTGGTTCAACCCTACCACCTGCAGAGGGCTGGTTCAACCCTACCACCTGCAGAGGTCTGGTTCAACCCCACCACCTGCAGAGGTCTGGTTCAACCCCACCACCTGCAGAGGTCTGGTTCAACCCCACCACCTGCAGAGGTCTGGTTCAACCCCACCACCTGCAGAGGGCTGGTTCAACCCTACCACCTGCAGAGGTCTGGTTCAACCCCACCACCTGCAGAGGGCTGGTTCAACCCTACCACCTGCAGAGGTCTGGTTCAACCCCACCACCTGCAGAGGGCTGGTTCAACCCCACCACCTGCAGAGGTCTAGTTCAACCCCACCACCTGCAGAGGGCTGGTTCAACCCCACCACCTGCAGAGGGCTGGTTCAACCCCACCACCTGCAGAGGTCTGGTTCAACCCCACCACCTGCAGAGGTCTGGTTCAACCCCACCACCTGCAGAGGTCTGGTTCAACCCCACCACCTGCAGAGATCTGGTTCAACCCCACCACCTGCAGAGGTCTGGTTCAACCCCACCACCTGCAGAGGGCTGGTTCAACCCCACCACCTGCAGAGGTCTGGTTCAACCCCACCACCTGCAGAGGGCTGGTTCAACCCCACCACCTGCAGAGGGCTGGTTCAACCCCACCACCTGCAGAGGTCTGGTTCAACCCCACCACCTGCAGAGGGCTGGTTCAACCCCACCACCTGCAGAGGGCTGGTTCAACCCCACCACCTGCAGAGGGCTGGTTCAACCCCACCACCTGCAGAGGGCTGGTTCAACCCCACCACCTGCAGAGGGCTGGTTCAACCCCACCACCTGCAGAGGGCTGATTCAACCCCACCACCTGCAGAGGGCTGATTCAACCTCACCACCTGCAGAGGGCTGGTTCAACCCCACCACCTGCAGAGGCCTGGCACAACCCCACCACCTGCAGAGGCCTGGTACAACCCCACCACCACGGCTTTCACATCAACCTCCCATTTAATAAAAATCATCGACCTTCAATTAAAAAACCAAACCGGTCGCGTCAGGGATCAACTCATTCCAGTTTCCGTTTTTTTTTCGCAGGACGATTAAACTTATTAGAGGAAAACAGAGAGGAGATTGTTTACCTTTCTGGCCCCCTCACCCTAATTTAGGACTCTAGTGGGGTCCTCTGTTAGGACTCCAGCCTCACAGCTGATTAATTATGTGTCCATCCAGCTGGTGAGGTTGTCACTCTCTAAATATACAACCTGCATCATTCTGGCCCCGCGGATCTAAATATATAGCCAGAGAATATATTAAGTTCATTGAAAAGGTCAAAGCTTTTGTTGGCGAGAGGGAGGAGTGTGGGAGAGATTGGGGAGTGTTGGGGATGGAGGGAGGGAGGAGTGTGCTGGAAGAAGAGAGAGAGAGAGAGAGAGAGAGAGAGAGAGAGAGAGAGAGAGAGAGAGAGAAACAGAGAATGCATTAATTCCCGTCCTTCACTTGTGATGCAAATTCATAAATGTATCTCCCTCACACCCCCTCCATCACACTCCCTCCATCACACTCCCTCCATCACACTCCCTCCATCACACTCCCTCCATCACACCCCCTCCATCACACTCCCTCCATCACACTCCCTCCATCACACTCCCTCCATCACACTCCCTCCATCACACTCCCTCCATCACACTCCCTCCATCACACTCCCTCCATCACACTCCCTCCATCACACTCCATCACACTCCATCACACTCCCTCCATCACACTCCCTCCATCACACTCCCTCCATCCATCACACTCCCTCCATCACACTCCCTCCATCACACTCCCTCCATCACACTCCCTCCATCACACCCCCTCCATCACACTCCCTCCATCACACTCCCTCCATCACACTCCCTCCATCACACTCCCTCCATCACACTCCCTCCATCACACTCCCTCCATCACACTCCCTCCATCACACTCCCTCCATCACACTCCCTCCATCACACTCCCTCCATCACACTCCCTCCATCACACTCCCTCCATCACACTCCCTCCATCACACTCCCTCCATCACACTCCCTCCATCACACCCCCTCCATCACACTCCCTCCATCACACTCCCTCCATCACACTCCCTCCATCACACTCCCTCCCTCCATCACACTCCCTCCATCACACTCCCTCCATCACACTCCCTCCATCACACTCCCTCCATCACACTCCCTCCATCACACTCCCTCCATCACACTCCCTCCATCACACTCCCTCCATCACACTCCCTCCATCACACTCCCTCCATCACACTCCCTCCATCACACTCCCTCCATCACACTCCCTCCATCACACTCCCTCCATCACACTCCCTCCATCACACTCCCTCCATCACACTCACTCCATCACACTCCCTCCATCACACTCCCTCCATCACACTCCCTCCATCACACTCCCTCCATCACACTCCCTCCATCACACTCCCTCCATCACACTCCCTCACACTCCCTCCATCACACTCCCTCCATCACACTCCCTCCATCACACTCCCTCCATCACACTCCCTCCATCACACTCCCTCCATCACACTCCCTCCATCACACTCCCTCCATCACACACTCCCTCCATCACACTCCCTCCATCACACTCCCTCCATCACACTCCCTCCATCACACTCCCTCCATCACACTCCCTCCATCACACTCCCTCCATCACACTCCCTCCATCACACTCCCTCCATCACACTCCCTCCATCACACTCCCTCCATCACACTCCCTCCATCACACTCCCTCCATCACACTCCCTCCATCACACTCCCTCCATCACACTCCCTCCAACACACTCCCTCCATCACACTCCCTCCCTCCATCACACTCCCTCCATCACACTCTCTCCATCACACTCCCTCCATCACACTCCCTCCATCACACTCCCTCCATCACACTCCCTCCATCACACTCCCTCCATCACACTCCCTCCATCACACTCCCTCCATCACACTCCCTCCATCACACTCCCTCCATCACACTCCCTCCATCACACTCCCTCCATCACACTCCCTCCATCACACTCCCTCCATCACACTCCCTCCATCACACTCCCTCCATCACACTCCCACACTCCATCACACTCCCTCCATCACACTCCCTCCATCACACTCCCTCCATCACACTCCCTCCATCACACTCCCTCCATCACACTCCCTCCATCACACTCCCTCCATCACACTCCCTCCATCACACTCCCTCCATCACACTCCCTCCATCACACTCCCTCCATCACACTCCCTCCATCACACTCCCTCCATCACACTCCCTCCATCACACTCCCTCCATCACACTCCCTCCATCACACTCCCTCCATCACACTCCCTCCATCACACTCCCTCCATCACACTCCCTCCATCACACTCCCTCCATCACACTCCCTCCATCACACTCCCTCCATCACACTCCCTCCATCACACTCCCTCCATCACACTCCCTCCATCACACTCCCTCCATCACACTCCCTCCATCACACTCCCTCCATCACACTCCCTCCATCACACTCCCTCCATCACACTCCCTCCATCACACTCCCTCCATCACACTCCCTCCATCACACTCCCTCCATCACACTCCCTCCATCACACTCCCTCCATCACACTCCCTCCATCACACTCCCTCCATCACACTCCCTCCATCACACTCCCTCCATCACACTCCCTCCATCACACTCCCTCCATCACACTCCCTCCATCACACTCCCCTCCATCACACTCCCTCCATCACACTCCCTCCATCACACTCCCTCCATCACACTCCCCTCCATCACACTCCCTCCATCACACTCCCTCCATCACACTCCCTCCATCACACTCCCTCCATCACACTCCCTCCATCACACCCCCCATCCATCCCTCCATCACACTCCCTCCATCACACTCCCTCCATCACACTCCCTCCATCACACTCCCTCCATCACACTCCCTCCATCACACTCCCTCCATCACACTCCCTCCATCACACTCCCTCCATCACACGCCCTCCATCCACTCCCTCCACACACTCCCTCCATCACACTCCCTCCATCACATCACACTCCCTCCATCACACTCCCTCCATCACACTCCCTCCATCACACTCCCTCCATCACACTCCCTCCATCACACTCCCTCCATCACACCCCCTCCATCACACTCCCTCCATCACACTCCCTCCATCACACTCCCTCCATCACACTCCCTCCATCACACTCCCTCCATCACACCCCCTCCATCACACTCCCTCCATCACACTCCCTCCATCACACTCCCTCCATCACACCCCCTCCATCACACTCCCTCCATCACACTCCCTCCATCACACTCCCTCCATCACACTCTCTCCCGCAGCACCATCTCTAGGTGGTTTGTTATGTATGGCATTATAATATCCAGCCTTGGTGAGGCGTAGTATCCCTCAGCCTCTCACAAGCATCAAGGCGTCTTTCTTGAATCAAGATCTCGTCTCCAGAATCAAGGCGTCTTCCTTGAAGAAGTTTTAATAATAGAATTTACAAACAAGTGCCAAATAAAAGGCTGCGAGGCGAAGAAAGTAAAAATTTCCCTTGACTTCATTTTGAAAGATTTTTAAGAATGAACTGATATAATCTATGGTGGAGGAGAAGGAAGAATGGCAGAGCCAATGGTAGGTTGTTAGGGAGGCGGTGCCAACCATTGTTCCCTTCACACACACACACACACACACACGTTCCAGAGATGGGACACAGCAACAAGGGGTCACTAGTGGAAGTTGATGACACAGATGAATCACAGGGATGTTAGGAAGTATTTCTTCAGTCACAGAGTAATCAGGAAGTGGAATAGTCTGGGAAGTGATGTAGTGGGGGCAGGATCTATAAATAGCTTTAGGAAGAGGTTTGATAACGCTCATGGAGCAGGGAGAAAGAGGACCTAGTAGAGATCAGTGAAGAGGAGGGGCCAGGAACTATGACTCGACCCCTGCAACCACAAATAGGTGAGTACAGACACAAAGTACAGAAGCCTAGAGAAAGTAGAAAAGGAAAGTAGAGAAGGAACAAAAAGTAAGACAAGAGAGGAGATGGCCAGCCAACATAGTGAGAAGGGAGGAGTGGTAACAATGAGTGACCTTAAGAACCAAAGATTGTAAGAGCAGCCTTGATGAGGCAAGACGAGGAGGACACAAGACGGAGCTGTTGTGGTGTCTGGCTTAAACGCGGGAAGAGAAACTGGGAGAAAAGTAAATCATGGTATGGGTGAGGATTGAACTCGTGGCTGGTGAGTAGTAAAACTCCAGACCGGCACTAGCTGCTAGCCGCTAGTTTAATCCCTACCCAGACATACCGTTGTTTGTCTGCAATCGTGTCATTACGATTTCGAGCCATGAGAGAAAAAGTACAAAGGAAGAAAGAAGAACAAACAAATTGGAGAACTAATGGAAGAAATGGGAGCAGGAGGAGACGCAAATGAAATCTGTATTCAATTTTATTTTTGGTTAGATCACATATAGAGGGAAGGACGAAGCCATTACGAAATGTATTTATGAAATCAACGCCAGAAATCTAGTAATGAAAAATAAATCAGGTCTAAGGTGATGTCAAAACTTCACCTCAGTATACATCAAGGAAGGTTGGATGGAAGAGGAGGTCAGAGAGGGAGAAATGGGAAAGGAGGAGAAAATCGAGGAACGGAACAAGGAACTCAACACCTATTGTGGAAAGGGTAGAGGAACAGGGGGAAGGGATCCAGACAGTACCCCAACACTCTACATAGACTTCCAGCCCAGTATTTCCAGAAACGATTAAGAGACAGAAGAACCAGAGTATGATACTGAAATACAGATATTCACCAACAAGAGTGAAGCCATGAGAGAAAGAGTTGAGGAAGAAAACCCGGATATACTAGCTATAACGGAGACCTGGAAATGAATATGCGAGATGTGCAATGATGTACTGCAGCATCAAAATCTAAAACCAAACAAAAGCTACAGTACAGCCAAGTAAGTAAAAAGACGAAGTGAATGTGAAGGAACAAGTGATAAAGCTGAGGAAGGAAAAAGGAGCACTAACAGAGAATGACAGTTAAGCTTGTAAAGTGCTTAACAAAAGATTCAAAGAAGACTTCACAGAAGACACAACAAAAAGAAGCGATAAAACAACTACAAGAGCTGGATGTAATGAAAGCAGTGGGACCAGATAACACATCTCCATGGGTGCTGAGAGAAGGGGGAAAAACAACTACATGACCCAGTAGCAAAAAATATTCCACCAATCTCTCGAGTCAAGACAGCTGCCAGAAAAATTGGAAAATTGTGAATGTGGCTCCTATTTATAGAAAATGTGGCACAGACAAGAGGTCCTGAATTACAGGTCAGTATCTCCAACATTCTTACTGTCAAAAGCTCTAAAGACAAAGAAAAAGATATTAGGACATAGAGAGAAGATTCTTTACAGACAACCAGCACCGATTTAAGGATGAGAAATTCTATTTTACGAATTTGGTGGAATTCTGCGACAGAATCACGACAAAGGGACCCCTCAAGGAAGGTTCCTTGATGTTGGTGAGGGGCTCTTGATTTAGGGAATTGGATCTGTGCTCCAGTTCCCCGAATTAAGCCTGAATGCCTTCCACATCTCCCCACCCAGGCGCTGTATAATCCTCCGGGTTTAGCGCTTCCCCTTGATTATAATAATAATAATCACGACAAAGGGAGAAAAGCACCAATAACTCCTCCTCCTGTATAAATTACTAAATTTAAAAAGAAAAACTTCTTTTTATTTTTGGGTCACCCTGCCTCGGTGGAATACGGCTGCCTTGTTGCAAAAAAAAAAAAAAAAAAAAAAAAAAAAAAAAAGAAAAGAAGACAATATGGTACTGTAGCAAATGCTTTTCTACAGTTCAAGAAAATGCAACCCACCCAACCCTGGCTTTCATTTTCTTGAACCGTAGATAAGTATTTGCTACAGTACCACACAGGAGATTAGTCCAGAAATCAGCAGAACAAGCAGAGTTAAAGGAGTCAGGTTAAGGAGTACCTAACAGCAAGGGATTAATATCCGAATGGGAGAAAGTAACGAGTGGAGTTCAGGAAGGATCAGGGTTAGGATCATTACTACTCCTGATATACGTGAATCACTGTCCAGGGGTGACGTATGAAGCTCTGTGTGTCGCTCTTTGCTCAGATGTAAAATTAATAACAAGAATAAGAACCGGGGAGGACAACGATAAACTCCAGCGACAGATTTTAAAAGACTGAAGATGTGGTCAGACGAGTGACTCTCTGAGCTCAACTAAAAAAAAATGCAAGGTCTTGTGTTTTGGAGACAAAGTGAGCAAACTGGGCATAGAGTACAGCATGGGCGGAGCGTAGCTGCAAATATCAGAAGGTGACAAGGTCCCGGGGGTGAATATAACACCAAGCATATCGCCAGAATTGCACGTCAACTGTACAACGGCAAAGACTCATGCAGGATTAGCAAACCTCATATTAGCATTCAGGAACGTGAATAATGAATCTTTCAGAACATTATATTATGTTGGGCCAATCACTGAGTACACAGCCTCAGCATGAAGCCCACACCTGGTCAAGCAAGCCAAGAAAGTGGAAAAGGTCTAAAGATTTGCAACCAGACTAGTACCAGAAAGGAACGTACTATGAGGAGAGGCTAAAGGAACTAAACCTGACGGCCACAGAGGAGAGAAGGACAAAGGGGGACATGATTATTACATGTAAATTCTTAAGAGGAATTGATAGGAATAACGGGGACAGACTCCTTGAACGAAGAGGACCAGGATCAAGGGGAGGTAAGTGGAAGCTGATAAGAAGAAGAACATAAGAACGAAGGAACACTGCAGAAGGCCTACTGGCCCATGCGAGGCAGGTCCAAGTCTCCTACCGGCTTAAGCCAATGCACCCAACCTAGTCAGGTCAGGTCACATTGACTTAAGGGAGGAACACGGAAACCGACCTGGTAGCACAAGCTATCAGATCCAACTCACACCCACCCACATCCACTCATGTATTTATCCAACCTATTTTTAAAGTTACACAACGTTCTGGCCTCTATAACTGTACTCGGGAGTTTGTTCCACTCATCCACAACTCTATTACCAAACCAGTACTTTCCTATATCCTTCCTGAATCTGAATTTTTCCAACTTAAAACCATTGCTTCGAGTCCTTTCTAGGCTAGATATTTTCAGCACACTATTTACATCCCCTTTATTTATTCCTGTCTTCCATTTATACACCTCAGTCATATCCCCCCTAATTCTACGTCTTTCTAGAGAGTGCAGATTCAGGGCCCTTAGTCTATCCTCATAGGGAAGGTTTCTGATACATGGGATCAACTTTGTCATCCTCCTTTGTACATTTTCCAGAGAATTTATATCCATTCTGTAATACGGTGACCAAAACTGTGCAGCATAATCTAAATGAGGTCTAACCAATGATGTATAGAGTTGAAGAACAACCTGAGGACTCCTATTATTTATGCTTCTTGATATGAAGCCAAGGATTCTATTAGCTTTATTGCGAACACTTATGCACTGTTGTCTTGGCTTCAGATTACTGCTAACCAGAACTCCTAAATCTTTTTCGCAATCCCTAATATTATCTACATCATTTAGTTAATATGTGGCATGGTTATTGTCCTGTCCAACATTTAGAACTTTGCATTTGTCTATATTAAACTGCATCTGCCACTTCTCCGACCACTGCATCAGTCTATTCAAATCTTCCTGGAGTGCTCGAATGTCCTTGTCAGAATGAATTCGACGGCCTATTTTGGTGTCATCGGCAAACTTGCCGATGTCGCTCTTTATGCCCTCATCTATGTCGTTTATGTAGATTGTGAACAGCAGGGGGCCCAACACTGACCCCTGTGGAACACCGCTCGTGACGCTTCCCCACTCTGATATCTCCCCATTTATGCAAACTCTCTGCTGCCTATTTGTCAACCATGCCTCTATCCAGGAAAAAATTTCTCCTCCTATTCCATGTGCTTTAATTTTCCTCAATAGTCTCTGATGTGGGACCCTGTCAAAAGCCTTACTGAAGTCCATATACACAATATCATATTCATTACCATGATCTACCTTCTCAAATACCTTAGTGAAAAAAGTTAATAAATTCGTAAGGCAGGAACGCCCCTTTGTAAAACCATGCTGAGATTCGTTGATTAATTTATGCTTTTCAAGGTGGCTACGAACTGCCTCGGCAATTATTGATTCCATAACATAGACATAGAGATGAAATTAAGACACATCTGCAACATCTGGGTATCTTTATTGTAGACGTTTCGCTATCCAGTGGCTTTATCAATACAAATTCTAGGACATAACTTGAAGACAGTAGAACTATGTACAGAAGATGAGGTAATCAGTCCCTCAACCTAGGAGTAGGTGCGAAGAGCACCATAGTCGTGGAGATTCTGAAGCAGAAGAAAGGATCCTGGTGCTTATATAGTAACGTCAGGTGTAGCAGACGAGGGCATATTCACTGGTAGGCGGGATACCCCAGTGGAAGTAGGTCCTTCCCAAAGAGATGGGTTAGTTGTAGTAATAGTTGTCGTAGCCGTGAAGGTTATGTACATGTCCTCAGAACCAAGATATATAAGCGCCAGGCTCCTTTCTTCTGCTTCAGAATCTCCACGACTATGGTGCTCTTCGCACCTACTCCTAGGTTGAGGGACTGATTACCTCATCTTCTGTACATAGTTCTACTGTCTTCAAGTTATGTCCTAGAATCTGTATTGATAAAGCCACTGGATGGCGAAACGTCTACAATAAAGATACCCAGATGTTGCACATGTGTCTTAATTTCATCTTGTCGGTATTATATACCATTCTTACACAGACATAGAGATGACTTGGAAAAGGCAGTGGTCTACCTGGAGTCTACCTGGAGGTATTCCGGGGATCAACGCCCCCGCGGCCCGGTCCACGAGCAGGTCTCCCGGTGAATCAGGGCCTGATCAACCAGGCTGTTACTGCTGGCCGCACGTAGTCCAACGTACGAACCACAGCCCTGTTGATCCGGCACCGACTTTAAGTATCTGTCCAGCTCCCTCTTGAAGGCAGCCAGGGGCCTATTGGTAATTCTCCTTGGTTTACCTGGAGAGGGTTTCGGAGGTCAACGCCCCCGCGGCCCGGTCTGAGACCAGGCCTCATGGTGGATCAGGGTCTGATCAACCAGGCTGTTACTGCTGGCCGCACGCAAGCTGACGTACAAACCATAGCCCGGTTGGTCAGTTACTGACTTTAGGTGCTTGTCCAGTGCCTTCTTGAAGACAGTCAGGGGTCTATTGGTAATCCCCCTTATGTATGCTGGGAGGCAATTGAACAGTCTTGGGCCCCGGACACTTATTGTGTTGTCTCTCAGTGTACTCGTGGCACCCCAGTTTTTCATCGGGGAATGTTGCATCTCCTGTCGAGTCTTGGTGGAGGCAAACTGTGTACACAGTTTCAAGAGTTGATATGAATAAGGCTAAAAGACCAGAAGTCAGCGATGTCCATCAAAATGGTCCAGAAGACGGGGCCAGGAGCTAAGTTTCGACCCCCGCAAACACAAATGGATGAGTCCATACACCATCTCTGACACTCAACTTCCCTTCCCCTTCTTTTCCCACCCTTCCACCCACCCTAACCCGCCCTCCATCCCACCCTTGCTCCCACCCTCCCACCCACCCTCCCACCCACCCTCCATCCCACCCTTGCTCCCACCCTCCCACCCACCCTCCCACCCACCCTCCATCCCACCCTTGCTCCCTCCCTCCCATCTCAACTTATAAGTCACAAGTAACATCATAAGAGAGGAACTTGACTCCCAAGTTTGTGCACAATAAAGGTTGTGAAGGAGGTTGTGATCACAACACCTGCTGGTGATCACTCTGCCTCTCACACACTCAAGGATGCTTAACTAAGTTAAGGCAGGTGACGCACGCAACATCTCACCGATATAATCAATAAATAAATATGTGTGTGTGTGTGTGTGTGAGTGTGTGTGTGTGTGTGTGTGTGTGTGTGTGTGTGTGTGTGTGTGTGTGTGTGTGTGTGTGTGTGTGTGTGTGTGTGTGTGTGTGTGTAGTAAACACATGTCGATGCTAATTACCCACATGGAGACGGAAAGACGGAAAAAACCTATGTAGTATATTTCGACCCACAACTGGAGTCCTCTTCAGCAGATATAAGAAGTGAAATAAGATATGGGTTGTTACTTAGACTCGACACACTTACACTCGACACACTTACACTCGACACACTTACACTCGACACACTTACACTCGACACACTTACACTCGACACACTTACACTCGACACACTTAGAAGTAAGCACCAGCAACAAACCTCACAACGCTTGACTGTGATTTGCAATAACATAAGAGAGTGAAGCAATTTGTGGTGGTTGAAGCTTTGTTCCAGTCACCTGCTTCCTGACCATTGTTATATTACACTATATTGTGTTATATTACACTATATTGTGTTATATTACACTGTACTGTGTTATATTACACTGTACTGTGTTATATTACACTGTACTGTGTTATATTACACTGTACTGTGTTATATTACACTATATTGTGTTATATTACACTGTACTGTGTTATATTACACTATATTGTGTTATATTACACTGTACTGTGTTATATTACACTATACTGTGTTATATTACACTGTACTGTGTTATATTACACTATACTGTGTTATATTACACTATACTGTGTTATATTACACTGTACTGTGTTATATTACACTATATTGTGTTATATTACACTATATTGTGTTATATTACACTATACTGTGTTATATTACACTGTACTGTGTTATATTACACTATATTGTGTTATATTACACTGTACTGTGTTATATTACACTATACTGTGTTATATTACACTGTACTGTGTTATATTACACTATATTGTGTTATATTACACTATACTGTGTTATATTACACTGTACTGTGTTATATTACACTATATTGTGTTATATTACACTATATTGTGTTATATTACACTGTACTGTGTTATATTACACTATATTGTGTTATATTACACTATATTGTGTTATATTACACTATACTGTGTTATATTACACTGTACTGTGTTATATTACACTATATTGTGTTATATTACACTGTACTGTGTTATATTACACTATACTGTGTTATATTACACTATATTGTGTTATATTACACTATATTGTGTTATATTACACTGTACTGTGTTATATTACACTATATTGTGTTATATTACACTATATTGTGTTATATTACACTATACTGTGTTATATTACACTGTACTGTGTTATATTACACTATATTGTGTTATATTACACTGTACTGTGTTATATTACACTATATTGTGTTATATTACACTATATTGTGTTATATTACACTGTACTGTGTTATATTACACTATACTGTGTTATATTACACTGTACTGTGTTATATTACACTATATTGTGTTATATTACACTGTACTGTGTTATATTACACTGCACTGTGTTATATTACACTGTACTGTGTTATATTACACTGCACTGTGTTATATTACACTATACTGTGTTATATTACACTGTACTGTGTTATATTACACTATATTGTGTTATATTACACTGTACTGTGTTATATTACACTATACTGTGTTATATTACACTGTACTGTGTTATATTACACTATATTGTGTTATATTACACTGTACTGTGTTATATTACACTGCACTGTGTTATATTACACTATACTGTGTTATATTACACTGCACTGTGTTATATTACACTATACTGTGTTATATTACACTGTACTGTGTTATATTACACTATATTGTGTTATATTACACTATATTGTGTTATATTACACTGTACTGTGTTATATTACACTATATTGTGTTATATTACACTATATTGTGTTATATTACACTGTACTGTGTTATATTACACTGTACTGTGTTATATTACACTATATTGTGTTATATTACACTGTACTGTGTTATATTACACTGTACTGTGTTATATTACACTATACTGTGTTATATTACACTGTACTGTGTTATATTACACTGTACTGTGTTATATTACACTATATTGTGTTATATTACACTATATTGTGTTATATTACACTGTACTGTGTTATATTACACTGTACTGTGTTATATTACACTATATTGTGTTATATTACACTGTACTGTGTTATATTACACTGTACTGTGTTATATTACACTATACTGTGTTATATTACACTGTACTGTGTTATATTACACTATACTGTGTTATATTACACTATATTGTGTTATATTACACTGTACTGTGTTATATTACACTGTACTGTGTTATATTACACTATACTGTGTTATATTACACTGTACTGTGTTATATTACACTATACTGTGTTATATTACACTGTACTGTGTTATATTACACTGTACTGTGTTATATTACACTGTACTGTGTTATATTACACTATACTGTGTTATATTACACTGTACTGTGTTATATTACACTGTACTGTGTTATATTACACTATACTGTGTTATATTACACTGTACTGTGTTATATTACACTGTACTGTGTTATATTACAATGTACTGTGTTATATTACACTGTACTGTGTTATATTACACTGTACTGTGTTATATTACACTATACTGTGTTATATTACACTATACTGTGTTATATTACACTATACTGTGTTATATTACACTATACTGTGTTATATTACACTATACTGTGTTATATTACACTATACTGTGTTATATTAAACTATACTGTGTTATATTACACTATACTGTGTTATATTACACTATACTGTGTTATATTATACTGTACTGTGTTATATTACACTATACTGTGTTATATTACACTATACTGTGTTATATTACACTATACTGTGTTATATTACACTATACTGTGTTATATTACACTATACTGTGTTATATTACACTATACTGTGTTATATTACACTATACTGTGTTATATTACACTATACTGTGTTATATTACACTATACTGTGTTATATTACACTATACTGTGTTATATTATACTGTACTGTGTTATATTACACTATACTGTGTTATATTACACTGTACTGTGTTATATTACACTGTACTATGTTATATTACACTATACTGTGTTATATTACACTGTACTGTGTTATATTACACTATACTGTGTTATATTATACTGTACTGTGCTATATTACACTATACTGTGTTACATTACACTGTACTGTGTTATATTACACTATACTATGATATACTATACTGTATTGTGCTATATTACACTGTACTGTGTTATATTACACTCTACTGTGTTATATTACACTGTACTGTGTTATATTACACTATACTGTGTTATATTACACTATACTGTGTTATATTACACTATACTGTGTTATATTACACTGTACTGTGTTATATTACACTATACTGTGTTATATTATACTGTACTGTGTTATATTACACTATACTGTGTTATATTACACTGTACTGTGTTATATTACACTGTACTGTGTTATATTACACTATACTGTGTTATATTACACTGTACTGTGTTATATTACACTATACTGTGTTATATTACACTGTACTGTGTTATATTACACTATACTGTGTTATATTACACTGTACTGTGTTATATTACACTATACTGTGTTATATTACACTGTACTGTGTTATATTTCACTGTACTGTGTTATATTACACTGTACTGTGTTATATTACACTGTACTGTGTTATATTTCACTGTACTGTGTTATATTACACTATACTGTGTTATATTACACTATACTGTGTTGTATTACACTGTACTGTGTTATATTACACTGTACTGTGTTATATTTCACTGTACTGTGTTATATTACACTGTACTGTGTTATATTACACTGTACTGTGTTATATTACACTGTACTGTGTTATATTACACTGTACTGTGTTATATTACACTATACTGTGTTATATTACACTATACTGTGTTATATTACACTGTACTGTGTTATATTACACTATACTGTGTTATATTACACTGTACTGTGTTATATTACACTATACTGTGTTATATTACACTGTACTGTGTTATATTTCACTGTACTGTGTTATATTACACTGTACTGTGTTATATTACACTGTACTGTGTTATATTTCACTGTACTGTGTTATATTACACTATACTGTGTTATATTACACTATACTGTGTTGTATTACACTGTACTGTGTTATATTACACTGTACTGTGTTATATTTCACTGTACTGTGTTATATTACACTGTACTGTGTTATATTACACTGTACTGTGTTATATTACACTGTACTGTGTTATATTACACTGTACTGTGTTATATTACACTATACTGTGTTATATTACACTATACTGTGTTATATTACACTGTACTGTGTTATATTACACTGTACTGTGTTATATTACACTATACTGTGTTATATTACACTATACTGTGTTATATTACACTGTACTGTGTTATATTACACTGTACTGTGTTATATTACACTGTACTGTGTTATATTACACTGTACTGTGTTATATTACACTGTACTGTGTTATATTACACTGTACTGTGTTATATTACACTGTACTGTGTTATATTACACTGTACTGTGTTATATTACACTGTACTGTGTTATATTACACTGTACTGTGTTATATTACACTGTACTGTGTTATATTACACTGTACTGTGTTTTATTACACTGTACTGTGTTATATTACACTGTACTGTGTTATATTACACTGTACTGTGTTATATTACACTGTACTGTGTTATATTACACTGTACTGTGTTATATTACACTGTACTGTGTTATATTACACTGTACTGTGTTATATTACACTGTACTGTGTTATATTACACTGTACTGTGTTATATTACACTGTACTGTGTTATATTACACTGTACTGTGTTATATTACACTGTACTGTGTTATATTACACTATACTGTGTTATATTACACTATACTGTGTTATATTACACTGTACTGTGTTATATTACACTGTACTGTGTTATATTACACTATACTGTGTTATATTACACTGTACTGTGTTATATTACACTGTACTGTGTTATATTACACTATACTGTGTTATATTACACTGTACTGTGTTATATTACTCTGTACTGTGTTATATTACACTATACTGTGTTATATTACACTGTACTGTGTTATATTACACAAAAACAGAAGAATTATATTAATATGTACCTAAAAACTTAGTGCTGAGATTTTTTGCGCAAAAAATGTGAGTGTAAAGTTTGTGTCTTTATAATGTATATATTTACCAGCACCCCTGACTCCCCCCTTATTCCCCCTCCCCCTTCCCCTCCCCCTTCCCCTCCCTTCCCCTTCCCTCCCCTCCCGTCCCCTCCCCTCCCCTCCTCCTCCCTCCCCTCCCCTCCCCTCCCCTCCCCTCCCCTCCCCTCCCCTCCCCTCCCCTCACCTCACCTCACCTCACCTCACCTCACCTCCCTCCCCTACATCTCCTGCACACACACATGGTCGTTAAGGGCTGTTGACCGGGCCGTTAGCTTGTGTGTGTGTGTGTGTGCATGTGGGTGTGTGTGTGTTTGCATGTGGGTGTGTGTGTGTGCATGTGGGTGTGTGCATGTGGGTGTGTGCGTGCATGTGGGTGTGTGTGTGTGCATGTGGGTGTGTGTGTGTGCATGTGGGTGTGTGCGTGCATGTGGGTGTGTGTGTGTGTGCATGTGGGTGTGTGTGTGTGCATGTGGGTGTGTGCGTGCATGTGGGTGTGTGTGTGCATGTGGGTGTGTGCGTGCATGTGGGTGTGTGTGTGTGTGCATGTGGGTGTGTGTGTGTGCATGTGGTTGTGTGCGTGCATGTGGGTGTGTGGGTGTGCATGTGGGTGTGTGTGTGCATGTGGGTGTGTGGGTGTGCATTTGGGTGTGTGTGCATGTGGGCGTGTGGGTGTGCATGTGGGTGTGCGTGTGAGCATGTGGGTGTGTGTGTGTGTGCATGTGGGTGTGTGTGTATGCATGTGGGTGTGTGCATGTGGGTGCGTGTGCGCATGTGGGTGTGGGTGTGCATGCGGGTGTGTGTGTACTCCCCTATTTGTAGTTGCAGGGCTCGCTGGTCCCTACTTAGGAAGGTCAGTTTCTCCCTGCTCCATGAGCTTCATCATACCTCTTCTTAAAGCTATGTATGGATCCTGCCTCCACTACATCACTGTCCAGATTGTTCCATTAGCTGACAACTGTGTGACTAAAGAAGTACTTCCTAACATCCCTGTGACTTATCTGAGTCTTCAACTTCCAAATGTGACATCTTGTTACTGTGTCCAATCTCCGGAACATCCTGTCTCTGTCCACCTCGTTGATTCCTCTCAGTGTTTCATATGTTGTTATCATATCCCCCTTATCCCTCCTGTCCTCCAGTGTAGTCAAGTTGAATACCCTTAACCTCTCCTCTTACGACATGCCCCTTAGCTCCCCTTAGCTCTAATTTCATGAAGTGCTTGGCCAGGTGTGGGTTCCAAACTGGTGCCGCATACTCCAATAAGGGCCTGACGTATACGATGTACAGAGTCCTGAACGAATCCTTACTGAGATGTTGGAATGTTATTCTTTGGTTTGCCAGGCGCCCATATGCTGTAGCAGTTATTTGGTTGATGTGCCCTTCAGATGTGCTCGGTATTATGCTCACCTCACAATACTTTTCCTTGAGTAAGGTTTGTAGTCTTTGGCCCCCTAGATTGTACTCTGTGTGCGGTCGTCTTTGCGCAAACATTCCCCGATCTTCATGACTTCGCACTTGGTGGGGGTTGAATTCCAGGAGCCATTTGCTTGACCAGGCCCGTAGCCTGTCCAGATCCCTTTGTGGTCCTGCCTGGTCCTTCTCCTATTGAATTCTCCTCATTAACTTCACATCGTCTGCAAACAGGTGCACTTCTGAGTTTATTCTTCCGTCATGTCATTCACATATACCAGAAACAGCACCGGTCGTAGGAGTGACCCCTGTGGAACCCCGCTCGTCAGAGGCGCCTACTCTAATACCTCGTCGCGTACCATGACTTGCTGATGCCTTCCGGTCAGGTAATCTCTGATCCATAGTAGCGCCTTCCCTGTTATACCTGCCTGGTCTTACAGCTTTTGTACTAATTTCTTATGTGTGATTGTGTCAAAAGCCTTTAAGAGTCCAAGCAAATGCATTCTACCCAACCCACTATCTCTCTTGTCTTACTGCTGTCACCTTGTTATAGAACTCCAGTAGGTTTGTGACACAGGATTTCCCATTCCTGAATCCGTGCTGGTTGTCGTTTATTAGCTCATTTCTTTCTATGTGCTCCACCACTCTTCTCCTGATAATCTTGTCCATGACTTTGCATACTATACATGTCAGTGACACTGGTCTGTAGTTTAATGCTGCGTGTCTGTCTCCTTTTTTTTTTAAAAAAATTAGGGCTAAATTTGCTGTCTTCCATACGTCCGGTAGTCGCCCTGTTTCGATAGATGTGTTGAAGATTTTGGTTATTGATATACAGAGCACCTCTGCTTCCTCTCTCACGGCCCACAGAGAAATGTTATCCGGCTCAATCGCCTTTGAGGCATCTAGTTCGCTTAGCAGCCTCTTTGCCTCCCCCTCGGTTGTATGTATTGTGTCCAGCGCTTGTTGGTCTACCCTACCCCTCCATCTTTCTGGAGTTGTTTCTGTTTCCACTGTGAATACTTCTTTAAATCTCATTTTGAGCTCCTCACATACTCTCTGTCGTTTCTTTTGATCTCGCCTCCTTCCTTCCTCAGCCTGATTACCTAGTCCTTGACTGTTTTTTTCCTCCTGATGTGATTGTACAACAGGATTTTCCTTCCCTGAATCCGTGATGGTTGACATTCATAATCTTGTTCCGTTCCAGGTGCTCCACTATTCTTCTCCTGATAATCTTTTTCATAACTTTGCATAATATACACCTCAGTGGCACTCGTCTGTAGTTTAGTGCCTCGTGTCTGTCTTCTTTCTTAAAAATGGGGACAACATTTGCCATCTTCCATACCTCAGGTAGTTGCCCAGTTTCAATGGATGTGTTGAAAAATGTTGTTAGCACACACAGCGTCTCTGCTCCCTCTATAAGGACCCACGGAGAGATGTCCAGTCCCACCGCCTTTCAGGTATCAAGTTCACTTAGCAACTTCTTCACCTTCTCTTTGGTTGTGCGTATTTCATCCAGCACTTGTTGGTATATCCCTTGTTGGTGTACTCCCCCTGTTCTGTCTCCCCGGAGCTTCTGTCTCTACTGTAAATACTTCCTTAAATCTCATGTTGAGCTCCTCACATACTTCTTGTTCGTTTCTTGTGAGCTCCCCACCTTTCTTCATCAGCCTGAATACTTGGTCTTTGTTGTTTTCCTCCTCATGTGGCTATACACCAGCTTCGGGTCAGACTTGGCATTCGATACTATGTTGTTTTCGTACTACCGCTGGGCCTCCCTCCTTATATGTGCATACTCGTTTCTGGCTCTTCGACTAATCTCTTTATTTTCCTGGGTCCTTTGTCTTCTGTACTTCTTACATTCTCTAGTGCAATTAGTTTTTGCCTCCCTACACCTTTCGGTAAACCAAGGACTCGCTTTGGTCTTCCCATTATTTCTATTGCCCTTGGGAACAAACTTTTCCTCTGCCTCCTTGCAGTTTGTTGTTGTTTGTTGTCACGTTTACTCATTTTCCTACCAATTCTCTTTCCCACTGAACCTCCTGCAGGAAGTTCCTCGTGCCTGTGTAGTCCCCCTTTTTGTAGTTTGGCTTTTCCCATCCTACTCCTGTTACCCTCTCCACTTGTAACTCTACTATGTATTCAAAGCTGAGAACCACGCGATCACTAGCTCCGAGGGGCCTTTCATTTGTGATATCTTCGATGTCCGAGCTAATCATCCTCACCTCTCTCTCTCTGGTAGTGTCCCTAACATGTTGATGCATGAAGTTTTCCAGTATCACAACCATCATCTTGGCTCTCCATGTTTCAGAACCCCCATGTTACTCCAGGTTTTCACAATCAATCTCCTTGTGACTGAAATCGCCCATAACTAGTAACTTGGCTCTACCAGTGTGAGCTCTTCTGGCCACCTCAGCTAGTGTGTCCACCATTGCTCTGTTGCTCTCTTAATATTCTTCTCTTGGCCTCCTGCAGCTCTACCTTATGTTTCCAAGACTGAATTGTACCTACTAAGTAGTTCCTTTCGCCCATTCCTTCCATTTTCTCAAATCCCCATCGGGTTTTAATGAGCAGTGCACTTCTCCTCAGCCTTTGCTTCCTTTATCTTTCCTCAGGATCTGATATCCGGGTGGGAAGATTGCTTCTGTTATCATCCCGGTGAGTTTCGTTTCTGTGAGTGCTTTGATGTCTGGAGAATCTTGATTATTTCAAGCCACTCCTCACATTTATTTGTTCTTCCATCCTCATTCGTGTATCAAACCTACAACTTCTTTTCTATAGAAAAGAAGTTGTCTGGGGGAGAACGTTGGGGTTGCGGGAGCACGAAACTTTGCCTAAAACTATGGGAGGTTGCTGTGGGGGGTGGAGTTTGTGATGAGGGGAGGTGGGAGCACCGGATACGGTGTGTGGATTTTGGGTTAAATTGCTTGACTGCATCGGAGTTGTCGTGGTTGAGGTCCTTCAGTAGGTGGTTCTGAGGGAGGTTGTATTTGCTCTTCCTCCTGAATCTGGGTTCTCCTGCTCATCTCCGTTTTTGCCTCTCTTTCCTCCTTCTGTGTGTGTGTGTGTGTGTGTGTACTCACCTAGTTGTACTCACCTAGTTGAGGTTGCGGGGGTCGAGTCCGAGCTCCTGGCCCCGCCTCTTCACTGATCGCTACTAGGTCACTCTCCCTGAGCCGTGAGCTTTATCGTACCTCTGCTTAAAGCTATGTATGGATCCTGCCTCCACTACATCGCTTCCCAAACTATTCCACTTACTGACTACTCTGTGGCTGAAGAAATACTTCCTAACATCCCTGTGATTCATCTGTGTCTTTAGCTTCCAACTGTGTCCCCTTGTTACTGTGTCCAATCTCTGGAACATCCTGTTTTTGTCCACCTTGTCAATTCCTCTCAGTATTTTGTATGTCGTTATCATGTCCCCCCTATCTCTCCTGTCCTCCAGTGTCGTCAGGTTGATTTCCCTTAACCTCTCCTCGTAGGACATACCTCTTAGCTCTGGGACTAGTCTTGTTGCAAACCTTTGCACTTTCTCTAGTTTCTTTACGTGCTTGGCTAGGTGTGGGTTCCAAACTGGTGCCGCATACTCCAATATGGGCCTAACGTATACGGTGTACAGGGTCCTGAACGATTCCTTATTAAGATGTCGGAATGCTGTTCTGAGGTTTGCTAGGCGCCCATATGCTGCAGCAGTTATTTGGTTGATGTGCGCTTCAGGAGATGTGCCTGGTGTTATACTCACCCCAAGATCTTTTTCCTTGAGTGAGGTTTGTAGTCTCTGACCCCCTAGACTGTACTCCGTCTGCGGCCTTCTTTGCCCTTCCCCAATCTTCATGACTTTGCACTTGGTGGGATTGAACTCCAGGAGCCAATTGCTGGACCAGTTCTGCAGCCTGTCCAGATCCCTTTGTAGTTCTGCCTTTGTAGTTCTGTGTGTGTGTGTGTGTGTGTGTGTGTGTGTGTGTGTGTGTGTGTGTGTGTGTGTGTGTGTGTGTGTGTGTGTGTGTGTGTGTGTGTGTGTGTGTGTGTGTGTGTGTATGTTCTCACCATGTTGAGTTGGGGAGGTCGAGACTCGGTCCCTCTTCCCGCCTCAGAACTGCCCATCACTAGGATGGTTCTGGTCTCCTGTGTCTTGTGATAACTAGTATCTAGAAAATATACTCAACTAATTGCCGTTGCAGGTGATTGAGTCTCATCTCCTGGAGTAGATCGATCGTGGAGTGGAGAGTGTGTGGATGAGGAGGTGGTGGAGTTAGCCTCTACCACTAATTCCTCATCCAACTTGCTCCACTTGTTTCCTAACCTAACACTGAAGAAATATTTATCATTCACACTCAAACAAGGCAAGCGAATATATATATATATATATATATATATATATATATATATATATATATATATATATATATATATATATATAATGGTCCCTCGTTGTTCGTAATTAATCCGTTCCTGGAGCCGTTACTATAAACGAAATGTACGATTTACGAATCAATTTTCCCCATAAGAAATAATGTAAATACAATTAATCCGTTCCTGACACCCAGAAGTATTAAAACAAATTTTTTTTTAACATGAAATATGCATGTAGTACATAAACAATACAATGGGAAATGATGAATGAAACATTAACAGCATAACACTTACCTTTATTGGAGATTCTTCTTAGTGTATGGGAGACTGGAGGAGGAGAGAGAGTGGATTGTTTATAGTTTGGGAGGGGAATCCATTCCATCAACACCTCAGGTACCATTTGCTTTTCTGGGGTTGCTTCTCTTCTGTTTCTTAATGCCACTAGGACCACCTTGAGAGTCACTGGAGTCCTGTCTCACAAAATAACTGTGGAGAGAGCTCTGTTTCTGGCATCTCTTTAACACTTCCCTTAAATGGCCCAAGACTTTGTCACTGTACATGTTGCCAGCCTGGCTTGCAACAACCTTGTTAGGGTGATGTTTCTCCATAAAGGTTTCCATCTTACCCCACATAGTAAAAATCTTCTTCCATCTCTCTTCCTCCTCCTCTGCAGCAAGATTCTGAGCTGCGATGTGTTGCTCTTCCTGCTGAAGCTCTTGCAGCTCCTCAGTGGTAAGCTCTTCATTGTGGTCTTCCACCAGTTCTTCCACATCCTCCAAACTCACATCCAACCCCATGGAACTCCCAAGTGCCACAATTGATTTTACTACAGACATAGGCTCATTAGGGTCAGTCCCAAATTCTTCAAAATCCCTCTTGTCGACACAATCTGGCCACAATTTTCTCCAGGCAGAGTTCAAAGTCCTGGTAGTCACTCCCTCCCAAGCCATACCTATAAGGGTTATGCAGTGGAGGATGCTGAAGTGTTCTCTCCAAAATTCCCTTAGGGTCAAGTGAGTGTCTGTGGTCACAGTCAAGCAACTGTGAAACATTGCTTTTGTGTAGAGTTTTTTAAAGTTTGCAATAACCTGCTGGTCCATGGGTTGGAGGAGAGGAGTGGTATTCGGGGGCAAGAACTTTACTGTGATGAACCCAAATTAGGTCATCCAAGTTTGGAGGATGAGCAGGTGCATTGTCCATTACTAGCAGGCACTTGAGATCCAATTTCTTTTCCAGGAGATACTCCTTCACACTAGGGCCAAACACTTCATTGAACCACTCGACGAAAATTTCCCTCGTGACCCATGCCTTACTATTAGATTTCCAAAACACACACAATTTACTCTTCATAACATTGTTTTTCCTGAACACTCTGGGATTTTCAGAATGGTACACTAGTAATGGCTTCACTTTGAAATCCCCACTAGCATTAGCACAGAACATTAGCGTCAGCCTGTCTTTCATAGGCTTGTGTCCTGGCATTGCCTTTTCCTCTTGTGTAATGAAGGTCCTCTTTGGCACTTTCTTCCAAAAGAGGCCTGTTTCGTCACAACTGAACACTTGTTCAGGTTTCAGTCCTTCAACCTCTATGTACTCCTGGAATTCATGCCGCCTTGTGGTCCGAACTAGCAGTCTCACCATGCCTTACCACACTTTGTATGCCAGTACGGTTCTTAAATCTCTCAAACCAGCCTTTGCTGGCCTTAAATTCACTCACTTCACCACTATTTGCAGGCAATTTCTTTACCAAATCTTCATGCAACTGCCTAGCCTTTTCACAAATAAACGAAGTCATAAGAGTATCTCCTGCTAATTGTTTCTCATTTATCCACACCAATAATAACTTCTCAACCTCTACCAGTACTGGTGATCTCATTTTTGTCAGCATAGTTACTCCCTTTGCAACAACAGCATCCTTTATTTCATTTTTCTTGGCCACTATGGAACATAAGGTTGTGTAGGGTTTCTTATACATAATGGACAGTTCGGCCACACTTGTACCACTTTCACATTGTTCAATGATGATTTTCTTAAATTCAATCGTATTTCTCACCTTCTTTACCACAGGCTTGGCACTAGGAGCTTTCTTTGGAGCCATGGTAGCTTATTTAGTACTTGCAAGCACTAAAATAAATGGAATATTATGAAATATTTCGCTGGAGCACGTGAGGGGACCTTCGCTCACTGGTAAACAATGCCAGACTGGCTGCCGCCCTGGCTCACGCCGTGGGTACGCGTCCCCGACGAACTACGACTGGCGAGTCAACCTATGAAAAGCGAGTCCATGTTTATACGAAAATACCTCTATGATTGGCGAATTTTACGATTGCCGGGAACTACGAAAAGCGGGGGACCACTATATATATATATATATATATATATATATATATATATATATATATATATATATATATATATATATATATATATATATATATATATATATATATATATATATATATATATATATATATATCCTTGCATTGTTAAAATCTCTAGTAAGGCTGATGCATGCAGGGGATGAGATGAAAAGCTGTAAGCCTTCTCCCTGAAAGCTGGCTGCCTTGGATCAAACGTGTAGCGCAAGATACACGCCAAGGTATTGTCCAGTTCAACGATGAGAAATTTCAATTACTCAGATATGGTAAACACGAGGAAATTAAATCTTCATCAGAGTACAAAACAAATTCTGGCCACAAAATAGAGCGAAACACCAACGTCAAAGACCTGGGAGTGATCATGTCGGAGGATCTCACCTTCAAGGACCATAACATTGTATCAATCGCATCTGCTAGAAAAATGACAGGATGGATAATGAGAACCTTCAAAACTAGGGAGGCCAAGCCCATGATGACACTCTTCAGGTCACTTGTTCTATCTAGGCTGGAATATTGCTGCACACTAACAGCACCTTTCAAGGCAGGTGAAATTGCTGACCTAGAAAATGTACAGAGAACCTTCACGGCGCGCATAACGGAGATAAAACACCTCAATTACTGGGAGCGCTTGAGGTTCCTGAACCTGTATTCCCTGGAACGCAGGCGGGAGAGATACATGATTATATACACCTGGAAAATCCTAGAGGGACTAGTACCAAACTTGCACACGAAAATCACTCACTACGAAAGCAAAAGACTTGGCAGACGATGCAACATCCCCCAATGAAAAGCAGGGGTGTCACTAGCACGTTAAGAGACCATACAATAAGTGTCAGGGGCCCGAGACTGTTCAACTGCCTCCCAGCATACATAAGGGGGATTACCAACAGACCCCTGGCAGTCTTCAAGCTGGCACTGGACAAGCACCTAAAGTCGGTTCCTGATCAGCCGGGCTGTGGCTCGTACGTTGGTTTGCGTGCAGCCAGCAGTAACAGCCTGGTTGATCAGGCTCTGATCCACCATGAGGCCTGGTCACAGACCGGGCCGCGGGGGCGTTGACCCCCGGAACTCTCTCCAGGTAAACTCCAGGTAAACTCCAGTGTGGGTAGATTGGTAAAGCACTGCGTACCTTGTCCTAAGGTTCATAGGTTCGAGTCTCCTTCAGCCAGAGATCAGTGTTTGTGTATATTTCACCTGCTCTCGCGAATTCCGTGTGTGTGGATATATATATATATATATATATATATATATATATATATATATATATATATATATATATATAGGTAGTAGGTTGGTAGACAGCAACCACCCAGGGAGGTACTACCGTCCTGCCAAGTGAGTGTAAAACGAAAGCCTGTAATTGTTTTACATGATGGTAGGATTGTTGGTGTCTTTTTTTCTGTCTCATGAACATGCAAGATTTCAGGTATGTCTTGCTACTTCTACTTACACTTAGGTCACACTACACATACATGTACAAGCACATATATACACACCCCTCTGGGTTTTCTTCTATTTTCTTTCTAGTTCTTATTCTTGTTTATTTCCTGTTATCTCCATGGGGAAGTGGAACAGAATTCTTCCTCCGTAAGCCATGCGTGTTGTAAGAGGCGACTAAAATGCCGGGAGCAAGGGGCTAGTAACCTCTTCTCCTGTATATATTACTAAATGTAAAAGGAGAAACTTTAGTTTTTCCTTTTCGGCCACCCTGCCTCGGTGGGATACGGCTGGTGTGTTGAAAGAAAGAAATATATATATATATGTATTTATATATATATATATATTTATATATATATATATATATATATATATATATATATATATATATTTATATATATATATATATATATATATATATATATATATATATATATATATATATATATATATATATATATATATATATATATATATATATATATATATATATGTATATATTCGCTTGCCTCGTTTGAGTGTGAATGATAAATATTTCTTCAGTGTTAGGTTAGGAAACAAGTGGAGCAAGTTGGATGAGGAATTGGTGGTAGAGGCTAACTCCACCACCTCCTCATCCACACACTCTCCACTCCACGATCGATCTACTCCAGTAAACAGGTAATATCAGAATATGTAAACCAACCAGACTTGTCTCTAACCTGTATTTTGAGGGAAGAATTGAGTGGAGTCTGCAGTCTTGCTCTCGTGTTTTTTCTTCAACTCTGGTAAATAGATTGATTATGTCTACTCTCTCTATACCCCTGAGTATTTTATAGGTTGTGATCATATCTTTCCCTCGTTCCTCTGTCCTCGAGTGGTTTATGGTGTTTCTTTAACAATTTCCCAAAACTCGGGTATTAGTCGTCTAGCACTTCTTGGTATTCTCTCAAGCTTGGTACTCTCTCAAGCTTGGTACTCTCTCAAGCTTGCACTAGCGGTGAGCTTCACACTGCTCCTACACGCTCACCACTGGGTAGCTCAGGAGATATGAAATGTCTGCAGTGAATATTTGTCTGGCTACCTGATTGTTGCTCTAATGTGTCCATGGTTATCTATGCTGCAACTGCTGCTGTTGTTGCTGCTGCTGGTGTGTTGCTATGTTTCTGGTGTTTGCTGCTGTTGTTCTGTTGCTGCTGGTGTGTTGCTGCTGCTGGTGTGTTGCTATGTTTCTGGTGTATGCTGTTGTTGCTGTGTTGCTGCTGGTGTGTTGCTGCTGCTGGTGTGTTGTTCCTGCTGCTGTACTCACCTAGTTGTACTCACCTAGTTGAGGTGTTGCTGCTGATGTGTTGTTGCTGCTGCTGTATTCCTGATGATGCTATGTTGCTGCTGGTGTGTTGCTGCTGCTGCTGTGTTGTTGCTGCTGCTGTGTTGCTGCTGGTGTGTTGCTGCTGCTGCTGTGTTACTGATGATGCTGGTGTGTTGCAGCTGCTGGTGTGTTGCTGCTGCTGCTGTATTGTTGCTGCTGCTGCTGCTGTGTTGTTGTTGTTGCTGCTGCTGCTGCTGTGTTGCTGCTGCTGCTTCTGCTACTGCTGTGTTGCTGCTGCTATGTTGCTGCTACTGCTGTGTTGTTGCTGCTGTGTTGCTACTTCTGTGTTGCTGCTGCTGCTGGTGTGTAGCAGCTGCTGGTGTGTTGCTGCTGCTGGTGTGTTGCTGTTACTGCTGTGTTGTTGCTGCTGCTGTGTTGCTACTTCTGTGTTGCTGCTGCTGCTGGTGTGTAGCAGCTGCTGGTGTGTTGCTGCTGCTGGTGTGTTGCTGTTACTGCTGTGTTGTTGCTGCTTGTGTGTTGCTGTTACTGCTGTGTTGTTGCTGCTGGTGTGTTGCTGTTACTGCTGTGTTGTTGCTGCTGGTGTGTTGCAGCTGCTGGTGTGTTGCTGCCGCTGCTGTGTTGTTGTTGCTGCTGCTGCTATGTTGTTGTTGTTGCTGCTGGTGTGTTTCTGCTGCTGCTGTGTTGCTGCTGCTGCTATGTTGCTGCTGCTGTTGTGTGGTTGTTGCTGGTGTGTTGCTGCTGCTGCTGCTGCTGCTGTGTTGTTGCTGCTGGTGTGTTGCTGTTGCTGCTGTTGTGTTGTTGTTGCTGCTGTTGGTGTGTTGTGGTTGCTGCTGCTGCTGCTGCTGTTGATATGTTGCTGCTGCTGCTGTTGGTGTGTTGCTGCTGCTGCTGCTGTGTTGTTGCTGCTGGTGTGTTGCTGTTGCTGCTGTTGTGTTGTTGTTGCTGCTGTTGGTGTGTTGCTGCTGCTGCTGCTGTGTTGTTGCTGCTGGTGTGTTGCTGTTGCTGCTGTTGTGTTGTTGTTGCTGCTGTTGGTGTGTTGTTGTTGCTTCTGCTGCTGCTGCTGCTGCTGCTGCTGCTGTTGATGTGTTGCTGCTGCTGCTGTTGGTGTGTTGCTGCTGCTGCTGCTGCTGCTGCTGCTGCTGCTGCTGCTGCTGTGTTGTTGCTGCTGGTGTGTTGCTGTTGCTGCTGTTGGTGTGTTGTTGTTGCTTCTGCTGCTGCTGCTGCTGCTGCTGCTGCTGCTGCTGTTGATGTGTTGCTGCTGCTGCTGTTGGTGTGTTGCTGCTGCTGCTGCTGCTGCTGTTGGTGTGTTGCTGCTGCTGCTGTTGGTGTGTTGCTGCTGCTGCTGTTGGTGTGTTGCTGCTGCTGCTGCTGCTGCTGTTGGTGTGTTGTTGTTGTTGCTGCTGCTGCTGCTGTTGGTGTGTTGCTGCTGCTGCTGCTGCTGTTGGTGTGTTGTTGTTGCTGCTGCTGCTGTTGGTGTGTTGCTGCTGCTGCTGCTGCTGTTGGTGTGTTGTTGTTGCTGCTGCTGCTGTTGGTGTGTTGCTGCTGCTGCTGCTGCTGTTGGTGTGTTGTTGTTGCTGCTGCTGCTGTTGGTGTGTTGCTGCTGCTGCTGCTGCTGCTGTTGGTGTGCTGCTGCTGCTGTTGGTGTGCTGCTGCTGCTGCTGCTGCTGCTGTTGGTGTGTTGCTGCTGCTGCTGTTGGTCTGTTGCTGCTGCTGCTGCTGCTGCTGCTGCTGCTGTTGGTGTGTTGCTGCTGCTGCTGTTGGTCTGTTGCTGCTGCTGCTGCTGCTGCTGCTGCTGGTGGTGTGTTGTTGTTGCTGCTGCTGCTGTTGGTGTGTTGTTGTTGCTGCTGCTGCTGCTGCTGCTGTTGGTGTGTTGTTGTTGCTGCTGCTGCTGTTGGTGTGTTGTTGTTGCTGCTGCTGCTGTTGGTGTGTTGTTGTTGCTGCTGCTGCTGCTGCTGCTGCTGTAGGTGTGTTGTTGCTGCTGCTGCTGTTGTTGTTGCTGCTGTTGCTGCTGCTGCTGTTGGTGTGTTGTTGCTGCTGCTGCTGCTGCTGCTGCTGCTGTAGGTGTGTTGGTGTTGCTGCTGATGCTGCTAGTGTTGTTGCTGCTGATGTGTTGTTGCTGCTGTGTTGTTGTTGCTGCTGCTGCTGCTGTTGGTGTGTTGTTGCTGCTGCTGCTGCTGCTAGTGTTGTTCACAGGTGTCTCATGAGACAGGTTCTGAGTCATGGTTCTTCATGTGATTCAGTAAGCTTGTGTTTGTCAAGAAGCTTCCTTCGTGCTGGGAAGAGCTTTTCATCCGAAGAATTAAACCTGTGCTCCCCTTCCTTGGATCGAACCTGAATGTTTTTTCCATTCTCCCCACTAAATTCTGTGTGAATCATGCGTGTTTAGCGCTTCCTCTGGACCTTGCTTCCTGGACCTTGCTTCCTGGACCTTGCTTCCTGGACCTTGCTTCCTGGACCTTCCTTCCTGACCTACCTTCCTGACATTCCTTCCTGGACTTTCCTTCCTGGACCTTCCTTCCTGACCTTCCTTCCTGACATTCCTTCCTGGACCTTCCTTCCTGACCCTTCCTTCCTGACCTTCCTTCCTGACCCTTCCTTCCTGACCTTCCTTCCTGACCTTCCTTCCTGACCTTCAAGTTACCAGAAGCAAGTGTTCCACGCCTGCTCTAACGCAACTCCATCTACATGATGGAGAAACGGAATGAAGGAGGGTTAGATAAGAGAGACAGACAGACAGAGAAAGAAGGGGCAAGGATAGTTAGAGAAGAGAGGCAGGAGGAGTGGTGAAGAGGGGAGACGTGGAGCAGAGGAGACAATACCTGGTGAAGGGAGAGAGACAAGGCAGGGCAGACTACAGAGTGCCACTTTATTATCTGTGTATATTATAATGTATGGCAGTGGTGGCAGTGTTGTTGCTGCTGCTGTTATTTCTGCTGTTGCTGCTGCTGCTGTTGCTGCTGTTATTGCTGCTGTTATTGTTGCTACTACTGTTGCTGCTGCTGCTGCTGTTATTGCTGCTGTTATTGTTGCTGCTACTGTTGCTGCTGCTGTTGCTGCTGCTATTGCTGCTGTTATTGTTGCTACTACTGTTGCTGCTGTTGCTGCTACTGTTGCTACTGCTGTTGCTGCTGCTACTGTTGCTGCTGCTGTTGCTGCTACTACTGTTGCTGCTGCTGCTGTTGCTGCTACTACTGTTGCTGCGGCTGCTGTTGCTGCTACTACTGCTCTTGCTGCTACTACTGCTATTGCTGCTACTGCTGTTGCTGCTACTACTGCTGCTGCTGCTACTACTGCTGTTGCTGCTACTGCTGTTGCTGCTGCTACTACTGCTGTTGCTGCTACTACTGCTGTTGCTGCTACTGCTGTTTCTGCTACTGCTGGTAGGTAAGACACATAGGCAACAGTTAGGCAACTTTATTCCGAAACGTTTCGCCTACACAGTAGGCTTCTTCAGTCGAGTACAGAAAGTAGGCAGGAACAGTAGAGATGTTGCCTAACTGTTGCCAATGTGTCTTACCTACCAACCTGTCGGTATTGTATACCATTTTGATGTTCATTCTGCTACTGCTGTTGCTGCTACTGCTGTTGCTGCTACTGCTGTTGCTGCTACTGCTGTTGCTGCTGTCTCTTATCTTATTTTAGGCTCACTGTGTTTAGGTATGTCAGTGTGCCTTTGTTGCTCCTCACTCCATCACTAGAATTACCAGCTGCCTCAAGCAGGAGTGAGGGAGAGAGGAAGGGAGGAAGGGAGGGAGGGAGAGAAGGAAGGGAGAGAAGGAAGGGAGAGGGGATATAAGAAGTACAGGTCATGATAACATGTGTTGGTCACTGTAAAACAAATTATTATTATTATTATTATTATTATTATTATTATTATTATTATTATTATTATTATTATTATTATTATTATTATTATTATTATTATTATTATTATTATTATAATTATTATAATTATTATTATTATTATTACTATTATTATTATTATTATTATTATTATTATTATTATTATTATTATTATTATTATTATTATTATTATTATTATTATTATTATTATTATTATTATTATTATTATTACCTTGAACGGGCCATAAGCATTTGGATAAGGAAGTTAATCAGATTTAGCACGGAAATAAGGAAGAAACTTCAATTCCTTAATCACGAAGCACCAGCATCAAGGCTCCACCTTGAAGAGTAAAACAACCTTGAATCACCAGCTACTAGCATCAAGGCTCCACCTTGAAGAGTAAAACAACCTTGAATCACCAGCTACTAGCATCAAGGCTCCACCTTGAAGAGTAAAGACAACCTTGAATCAGGTGAATTCCTTAAAGGAGTGCTTGACATGACGTCTTGCTGGCTCCACATTCTAAACTTGATGCTCCAGACTTCAGTTCTTCATCCTGACTCTGTTTTTACTTTCAAGTAACTAACGTGGGTCAACCCTGTGTGTTCTCACGCTCTTCTGCTTCCCTCTATTCCATCAGAGGTCTTGTGTTGAAGAAATGTGTCCATGCCTGTACTGGTGTAGTTCTCAGTTGTGTTTTACTGGTGTAGTTCTCAGTTGTGTTTTACTGGTGTAGTTCTCAGTTGTGTTTTACTGGTGTAGTTCTCAGTTGTGTTTTACTGGTGTAGTTCTCAGTTGTGTTTTACTGGTGTAGTTCTCAGTTGTGTTTTACTGGTGTAGTTCTCAGTTGTGCTTTACTGGTGTAGTTCTCAGTTGTGTTCTACTGGTGCAGTTCTCAGTTGTGTTCTACTGGTGCAGTTCTCAGTTGTGTTCTACTGGTGTAGTTCTCAGTTGTGTTTTACTGGTGTAGTTCTCAGTTGTGTTCTACTGGTGTAGTTCTCAGTTGTGTTTTACTGGTGTAGTTATCAGTTGTGTTCTACTGGTGTAGTTCTCAGTTGTGTTTTACTGGTGTAGTTCTCAGTTGTGTTTTACTGGTGTAGTTCTCAGTTGTGTTTTACTGGTGTAGTTCTCAGTTGTGTTTTACTGGTGTAGTTCTCAGTTGTGTTTTACTGGTGTAGTTCTCAGTTGTGTTTTACTGGTGTAGTTCTCAGTTGTGTTTTACTGGTGTAGTTCTCAGTTGTGTTTTACTGGTGTAGTTCTCAGTTGTGTTTTACTGGTGTAGTTCTCAGTTGTGTTTTACTGGTGTAGTTCTCAGTTGTGCTTTACTGGTGTAGTTCTCAGTTGTGTTCTACTGGTGCAGTTCTCAGTTGTGTTCTACTGGTGCAGTTCTCAGTTGTGTTCTACTGGTGTAGTTCTCAGTTGTGTTTTACTGGTGTAGTTCTCAGTTGTGTTCTACTGGTGTAGTTCTCAGTTGTGTTTTACTGGTGTAGTTATCAGTTGTGTTCTACTGGTGTAGTTCTCAGTTGTGTTTTACTGGTGTAGTTCTCAGTTGTGTTTTACTGGTGTAGTTCTCAGTTGTGTTCTACTGGTGTAGTTCTCAGTTGTGTTTTACTGGTGTAGTTCTCAGTTGTGTTCTACTGGTGTAGTTCTCAGTTGTGTTTTACTGGTGTAGTTCTCAGTTGTGTTCTACTGGTGTAGTTCTCAGTTGTGTTTTACTGGTGTAGTTCTCAGTTGTGTTTTACTGGTGTAGTTCTCAGTTGTGTTTTACTGGTGTAGTTCTCAGTTGTGTTTTACTGGTGTAGTTCTCAGTTGTGTTCTACTGGTGCAGTTCTCAGTTGTGTTCACCTCGCGGAGATTGAACTGAACAGAGTTCAACTTTCTAATTTTTTGGTGTACAAATTGGTTTCGAAGATAGATTTGGATTTTGCCTCCGAAGTGGCTAGTTTATTATGCACCTCATATCCATCCTGTGGATTGTAGTGACTAGATTATAGTGCGCCTCATATCCATCCAGTACACGATAGCGGATACTTAAAACTGGACACATGTGCAATAGTTAGGTACCTTTATTGTGGTAACGTTTCGCTACACAGTGGCTTCATCAGTCCAGTACAAAGAAGAATGGTGAAGATCAGAAGGAGTTTCAGGTAATCAGTCCTTCAGCCTGAAGTCGATGTACTCGGTCCATTAGTGTCGATAAGACTAAAACAGAGAATTCTACGCTTGCCTAAACCTACAGGCGTGACCTACTTCTACCTGTGGATTTGCTTCCCCTCACCTGTCTGCAGTACATAAGTCACTTCTTCGCGCATACAATGTAATCTTATCAAGATTGATGGATTGATTACGTTGAGTCCAGTCTAAGGGACTGATTACCTCAAACTCCTTCTGATTTTCACCATTCTTCTTTGTATGGACTGATGAAGCCACTGTGTGACGAAAAATTTCCAAGATAAAGATACCAAAGTGTTACACATGCGTCTAATTTATCAACTTGTAAGCTCTCCGAATCATTCATCTACAGTGGAGAGATTATTATGCTCCTGATATCCATCCTGTCGAGGATAGCACAAGAGCATATGGATACACATAAGGCCCAGGAGTCTGGATTTATATCTACAGTTCATCGACCTCTTTCAACCAAATTTAGGATAATTGTTTAATTAATATTTATGGTATCTTATTTTCATTAATAAAATACCTTGACATATCACAGTTAAACACGTAGTGTTTAAGACAGTGACCAAAGGGCTGGCCACATAATTTTCATTTAGTCTGGTCATCATCTGTTTGTCTGCCAAACTGCCAGAAGTACTTGTGACCAAGCCTAAGTGTCTGCGTCTGTCAGAGTGCCAGAACCATTGAATACGACACATGCGCATCAGACTTCTTCAGTCGAACATAAACGAATGAAACACTGAGACAGTAGACGTTGAGTAGTTTTGAGGTGATCAGTACCTCAGCAAATTCCTTAGCAAGCTCAGGAATTTTGCCTGTGATAGACTGAAGATGCCTGCTGCGCAGCTGAAGGGTTTCTGCAGTAAAGTTACCTAAGGAGTGCATACATGACTTAGTCAGCAGTAGTTGTTCCAACAGTCCTCAAATCCACACACTGCACTGAAGAATATACAGCCTCATACTCTCCTTCAGTTAGGTTATAAAAACCTGGCATTAAAATGGTATAAAATACCGACAGGTTGATAGGTAAGACACATATGCAACAGTTAGGTATCTTTATTGTGATACCTAACTGTTGCATATGTGTCTTACCTATAAACCTGGCATCAGCCACGCTTCCTGCGGTAACTTTTCTACCTCCTGCCGTAGCCTCTCTACGTCGTATTGTAGCCTCTCTACCTCGCATTGTAGCCTCTCTACCTCCTATCGTAACCTCTCTACCTTCTGTTGTTGCCTCTCTACCTCCTATCGTAGCCTCTCTACCTTCTTCAGTACCGTTACTATCTCCTTCAGTGGTGTCACTGCTTCCTGTAATAGCTTTACTACCTCCTGCAGTAGCGTCTCTACCTCCTGCAGTAGCGTCACTACCTCCTGCAGTAGCGTCACTACCTCCTACAGTAGCGTCACTACCTCCTGCAATAGCGTCTCTACCTGTGTCTTAGTCATTACTTAAGAAGAATCATAAAACACTTGAAGGTACCAATAAAATGTTCCTCTGACGACGCTGTGACGCACCAATCGTCTTAAGAAACGAGCCTGAAGGAGACGAGAAGTGAGAGGGGGAGGGGTGTTGAGGTGATGGTAGGGGTGTTGAGGTGCTGGTAGGGGTGTTGGGGTGCTGGTAGGGGTGTTGGGGTGATGGTGGGGGTGTTGGGGTGATGGTAGGGGTGTTGGGGTGATGGTAGGGGTGTTGGGGTGATGGTGGGGGTGTTGGGGTGATGGTAGGGGTGTTGGGGTGATGGTAGGGGTGTTGGGGTGATGGTGGGGGTGTTGGGGTGTGGGGGTGATGGTAGGGGTGTTGAGGTGATGGTAGGGGTGTTGGGGTGCTGGTAGGGGTGTTGGGGTGATGGTGGGGATGTTGGGGTGATGGTAGGGGTGTTGAGGTGATGATAGGGGTGTTGGGGTGCTGGTAGGGGTGTAGGGGTTATAGTAGGGGTGTTGGGGTGATGGTTGGGGTGTTGGGGTGAGGGTAGGGGTGTTGGGGTTCTGGTAGGGGTGTTGGGGTGGTGGTGGGGATGTTGGAGTGATGGTAGGGGTTTTGGGGTGATGGTAGGGGTGTTGGGGTGATGGTTGGGGTGTTGGGGTGATGGTAGGGGTGTTGGGGTGTTGGTAGGGGTGTTGGGGTGCTGGTAGGGGTGTTGGGGTGATGGTGGGGGTGTTGGGGTGATGGTAGGGGGGTTGGGGTGATGGTAGGGGGGTTGGGGTGCTGGTAGGGGTGTTGGCGTGATGGTAGGGGTGTTGGGGTGATGGTAGGGATGTTGGGGTGATAGTAGGGGTGTTGGGGTGATGGTAGGGGTGTTGGGGTGATGGTAGGGGTGTTGGGGTGATGGTAGGGATGTTGGGGTGATAGTAGGGGTGTTGGGGTGATGGTAGAGGTGTTTTGGTGATGGTAGGGGAGTTGGGGTGATGGTAGGGGTGTTGGGGTGATGGTAGGGATGTTAGGGTGATAGTAGGGGTGTTGGGGTGATGGTAGGGGTGTTGGGGTGATGGTAGAGGTGTTGGGGTGCTGGTAGGAGTGTTGGGGTGATGGTAAGGATGTTGGGGTGATGGTAGAGGTGTTGGGGTGACGATAGGGGTGTTGGAGGTGATGGTAGGGGTGTTGGGGTGATGGTAGGGGTGTTGGGGTGATGGTAGATGTGTTTTGGTGATGGTAGGGGCGTTGGGGTGATGGTAGGGGTGTTGGGGTGATGGTAGGGATGTTAGGGTGATAGTAGGGGTGTTGGGGTGATGGTAGGGGTGTTGGGGTGATGGTAGAGGTGTTGGGGTGCTGGTAGGAGTGTTGGGGTGATGGTAGGGATGTTGGGGTGATGGTAGAGGTGTTGGGGTGACGATAGGGGTGTTGGAGGTGATGGTAGGGGTGTTGGGGTGCTGGTAGGAGTGTTGGGGTGATGGTAGGGATGTTGGGGTGATGGTAGAGGTGTTGGGGTGATGGTAGGGGTGTTGGGGTGATGGTAGGGATGTTAGGGTGATAGTAGGGGTGTTGGGGTGATGGTAGGGGTGTTGGGGTGCTGGTCGGGGTGTTGGGGTGATGGTAGGGGTGTTGGGGTGCTGGTAGGAGTGTTGGGGTGATGGTAGGGATGTTGAGGTGATGGGGTGATGGTAGGGGTGTTGGGGTCATGGTAGGGATGTTAGGGTGATAGTAGGGGTGTTGGGGTGATGGTAGGGGTGTTGTGGTGATGGTAGGGGTGTTGGGGTGATGGTAGGGGTGTTGGGGTGATGGTAGGGGTGTCGGGGTTCTGGTAGGAGTGTTGTGGTGATGGTCGGGGTGTTGGGGTGATGGTAGGGGTGTTGGGGTTATGGTAGGGGTACTGGGGTGATGGTAGGGATGTTGGGGGTGATGGTAGGGGTGTTGGGGTGATGGTAGGGGTGTTGGGGTGACGGTAGGGGTGTTGGGGTGATGGTAGCGGTGTTGGGGTGATGGTAGGGGTGTTGTGGTGATGGTAGGGGTGTTGGGGTGATGGTAGGAGTGTTGGGGTGCTGGTAGGAGTGTTGGGGTGATGGTAGGGATGTTGAGGTGATGGGGTGATGGTAGGGGTGTTGGGGTCATGGTAGGGATGTTAGGGTGATAGTAGGGGTGTTGGGGTGATGGTAGGGGTGTTGTGGTGATGGTTGGGTTGTTTGGGTGATTGTAGGGGTGTTGGGGTGATGGTAGGGGTGTCGGGGTTCTGGTAGGAGTGTTGTGGTGATGGTAGGGGTGTTGGGGTGATGGTAGGGGTGTTGGGGTTATGGTAGGGGTACTGGGGTGATGGTAGGGGTGTTGGGGGTGATGGTAGGGGTGTTGGGGTGATGGTAGGGGTGTTGGGGTGACGGTAGGGGTGTTGGGGTGATGGTAGCGGTGTTGGGGTGATGGTAGGGGTGTTGTGGTGATGGTAGGGGTGTTGGGGTGATGGTAGGGGTGTTGGGGTGATGGTAGGGGTGTTGGGGTGATGGTAGGGATGTTGGGGTGATGGTAGGGGTGTTGGGGTGATGGTAGGGGTGTTGGGGTGATGGTAGGGGTGTTGGGGTGATGGTAGGGGTGTTGGGGTGATGGTAGGGGTGTTGTGGTGATGGTAGGGGTGTTGGGGTGATGGTAGGGGTGTTGGGGTGATGGTAGGGTTGTTGGGGTGATGGTAGGGATGTTGGGGTGATGGTAGGGGTGTTGGGGTGATGGTAGGGGTGTCGGGGTTCTGGTAGGAGTGTTGTGGTGATGGTAGGGGTGTTGGGGTGATGGTAGGGGTGTTGGGGTTATGGTAGGGGTACTGGGGTGATGGTAGGGATGTTGGGGGTGATGGTAGGGGTGTTGGGGTGATGGTAGGGGTGTTGGGGTGAGGGTAGGGGTGTTGGGGTGATGGTAGCGGTGTTGGGGTGATGGTAGGGGTGTTGTGGTGATGGTAGGGGTGTTGGGGTGATGGTAGGGGTGTTGGGGTGATGGTAGGGGTGTTGGGGTGATGGTAGGGATGTTGGGGTGATGGTAGGGGTGTTGGGGTGATGGTAGGGGTGTTGGGGTGATGGTAGGGGTGTTGGGGTGATGGTAGCGGTGTTGGGGTGATGGTAGGGGTGTTGTGGTGATGGTAGGGGTGTTGGGGTCATGGTAGGCGTGTTTGGGTGATGGTAGGGGTGTTGGGGTGATGGTAGGGATGTTGGGGTGATGGTAGGGGTGTTGGGGTGATGGTAGGGGTGTTGGGGTGATGGTAGGGGTGTTGGGGTGATGGTTGGGGTGTTGGGGTGTTGGTTGGGGTGTTGGGGTGATGGTAGGGGTGTTGGGGTGATGGTAGGGATGTTGGGGTGATGGTAGGGGTGTTGGGGTGATGGTAGGGGTGTTGGGGTGATGGTAGGGGTGTTGGGGTGATGGTAGGGGTGTTGGGGTGATGGTAGGGGTGTTGGGGTGATGGTAGGGGTGTTGGGGTGATGGTGAAGGTGTGGATAAACAATTGTAATTCTAAAGGAAAATGTTAGGAGCTGAGACCTGATCCCCAGAAAAAAAAATAGTAAGTACACCTCGTCCTGTACACCTCGGTCGGCGTGTACACCTCGTCCTGTACACCTCGGCGTGTACACCTCGTCCTGTACACCTCGGTCGGCGTGTACACCTCGTCCTGTACACCTCGTCCTGTACACCTCGGCGTGTACACCTCGTCCTGTACACCTCGGCGTGTACACCTCGGCGTGTACACCTCGTCCTGTACACCTCGGCGTGTACACCTCGTCCTGTACACCTCGGCGTGTACACCTCGGTCGGCGTGTACACCTCGTCCTGTACACCTCGGCGTGTACACCTCGTCCTGTACACCTCGTCCTGTACACCTCGGCGTGTACACCTCGTCCTGTACACCTCGGCGTGTACACCTCGGCGTGTACACCTCGTCCTGTACACCTCGGCGTGTACACCTCGTCCTGTACACCTCGGCGTGTACACCTCGTCCTGTACACCTCGGCGTGTACACCTCGGCGTGTACACCTCGGCGTGTACACCTCGGCGTGTTCACCTCATACCTCGTCCTGTACACCTCGGCGTGTACACCTCGGCGTGTACACCTCGTCCTGTACACCTCGGCGTGTACACCTCGTCCTGTACACCTCGGCGTGTACACCTCGGCGTGTACACCTCGTCCTGTACACCTCGGCGTGTACACCTCGGCGTGTACACCTCGTCCTGTACACCTCGGCGTGTACACCTCGTCCTGTACACCTCGGCGTGTACACCTCGTCCTGTACACCTCGTCCTGTACACCTCGGCGTGTACACCTCGTCCTGTACACCTCGGCGTGTACACCTCGGCGTGTACACCTCGTCCTGTACACCTCGGCGTGTACACCTCGGCGTGTACACCTCGTCCTGTACACCTCGGCGTGTACACCTCGTCCTGTACACCTCGTCCTGTACACCTCGGCGTGTACACCTCGTCCTATACACCTCGGCGTGTACACCTCGGCGTGTACACCTCGTCCTGTACACCTCGTCCTATACACCTCGTCCTGTACACCTCGGCGTGTACACCTCGTCCTGTACACCTCGGCGTGTACACCTCGGCGTGTACACCTCGTCCTGTACACCTCGTCCTATACACCTCGGCGTGTACACCTCGGCGTGTACACCTCGTCCTGTACACCTCGGCGTGTACACCTCGGCGTGTACACCTCGGCGTGTACACCTCGTCCTGTACACCTCGGCGTGTACACCTCGTCCTGTACACCTCGTCCTGTACACCTCGTCCTGTACACCTCGGCGTGTACACCTCGGCGTGTACACCTCGTCCTGTACACCTCGGCGTGTACACCTCGGCGTGTACACCTCGGCGTGTACACTTCGATCAGTACTCTCGAAAATACTGGCTGCTGGAATTTAATCCAGAAAAATGCAAATACTGAAGACCAGACACGGAATACAGCCAGGCAAGAAATATGGCACACACACACACGCACACACACACACACACACACACACACACACACACACACACACACACACACACACACACACACACCTCGTCGTGACCTAGTAGCGATCAGTGAAGAGGCGGGGCCAGGAGCTCGGACTCGACCCCCGCAACCTCAACTAGGTGAGTACAACTAGGTGAGTACACACACACACACACACACACACACACACACACACACACACACACACACACACACGAGGATGGGTTTATGGAAATCAACCTGACGACACTGGAGGACAGGAGAGATAGGGAAGACATGATAACGGCATATAAAATACTGTCAGGAATAGGCAAGGCGGACAGAGACAGGCTGTTCCAGAGATGGGACACGGCAACAAGGGGTCACAATTGGAAGCTAAAGACTCAGATGAGTCACAGAGATGTTAGGAAGTATTTCTTCAGGCAGGGTTGTCAGAAAGTGGAATAGTCTGGAAAGTGATGTAGTGGAGGCAGGATCCATACATAGCTTTAAGAAGAGGTACAATTAAAGCTCACAGAGCAGGGAGTGTGTGATCTAGTAGCGACCAGTAAAGAGGCGGGACCAGGAGCTATGAATCGACCCCTGCAACCACAATTAGGTGAGTACACACACAGAAGAGCTCTCAAAACCTGTGTCTCACAACACGAGAAGGTTGAAGCCTTATCAAGGAGCACAACAGAGTGAGGCTCCAACAACACGCACACCGCACAAAGCCTGGGTCAGATATCACACAAGCACGCCAGATATCATATGACCCGCTTAATTAAGAGGCTGCTATCGCACTTTCCCGTTCCCTGCAGCCAGACCCGGGGTCGCGTTCACCGCGAGGTTAGACCAGGCAGCTCTTTCCTAGAGTCGCGTTGCCTCAGCGTTCCTTCCCTGCCAGCGTGGTTCGGGGTCGCGTTCCCCGCGAGGGGAGTGTGGGCAACTGTTCGCGTTGTGTCCTGGTCTGGACAAATAGTTCAGGTTACACCAGACAGCGCCTGAGGCAGAATAAAAGTGAATAGCAATTAATGTTTGTATTTCATTGCCTCTTGTCATTTCATCGACGTCACTGAGCAGCTGTCAGCAATTAACATGACCGGACCACTGACCAGATGTGATTGGTAACCAAATCTAACTAGTGACCAGACCAGTGACCAAATAATGAATCTGACAAGTGCAACATTTGGGTATTTTACTTGTAGACGTTTCGTCATCAATACAATACATGAATTTCATATGAAGACTAGAAATATATGCAGAAGACAGTAGAAGACAAGCTAAACAGTTATTCATCCTAGGAGCAAGTGATGAGCACAGGCGGGAAGATTGGTGCTTATATACTGCGTCAGATGAGGAACGGGCAGCAGGCGAAAACATTGTCACTGGTAGGTGGGACTTCCCTGTGGAAGTAAGTCATGCCCACGAGTTGAACCAGGGGTAAGTTGTGGTGATGTCCTCTGTACCAAGATTCCATGATGTTGCTGTGTCTGACACGTTGAATATCAGTGGTATACAGTACCTACAACATGATGAATTAGGCACATGTTCAACTTCTGGGTAGGTGAAATTCCGCAGGGAAGTCCCGCCTACCAGTGACAATGTCTTCGTCTGCTGCCCGTCCATCATCTAAGCTCCTCTCTTCCTGACTGTGCTTCAGATTCTTCTAGACTGCGGCTGCTCCTAGGCTAAGGGACTGATTATCTCGTCTTCTAATGTCTTCTGTATATATTTCTAGTTTTCAAATTTTGTCCATGTATTGTACTGATAAAAGCCACTGTATTGCGAAACGTCTTCAAGTAAATATATTTACCACGAAGTTGTACATGTGCCTAATTCTTCATCTTGTCGGTATTGAATATCACTGTTATATAGAGACCAGATCTAAATGGCTACCGGATCAGCTACCAGATCAAACTGGTGACCAGACCGGTGGTCAGATCTGAGATCTGGTGACCAGACCAGTGGTCAGATCTGAAATCTGGTGACCAGACCAGTGGCCAGATCTAACTGGCGACCAGATCTGACTAATGACTTGAGAAGACGTACAACTACAGAACACAGAAGGCGGCCGCTAGAATTTTTACAGAAAGTGAAAATGATAATTCCCAGACTTCCCTATTTCTCCGGACTCCCCGCAGTCCACCAAGAAAACAATCCATCCGGACCTATTACCCAAGTTATGAACTCCTCGTATACACTCACAGAACGCCTCAACTAGTTACTCTCTTCATTTCTAGAATAATTCTCCGATTTTCCCCCCTCGCTTTACATTCGGAGAATCCTATTGGTACAATAAGTACGATCAAGCCATGTAACGAGATAGTTAGTCAGGAACTTCATCCACATTGAAGTCAAATTTCCTAATAATATCCAGAAAATCATAGACTTAACAACAATCTGCGAATCATCTGATGCATTTTCTATCAGAAAAAAAGTGGATAAGAGGTGCACTCTCTTCTGTGTTGTCAAACTTGTTAGTCGAGTATATGGAGAAACAAACACTCCAGACGATCAAACTGTCACTTGTGAATTGCCATACACACATTGATGACATAGTCATAAATGGGAACAGAAATGGAGTAATATTTACACCTTTCTCGAGAAGCTGAATCATATGGTTCACTCTATTAAATTTAAAGTTACATGTTAGTCTATGAAAAGTGAGCCATAAACACTTCACCGTGTACAAGTTGCCTCGAGACACTTCACGATGTACAAGTTGCCTCGAGACACTTCACGATGTACAAGTTGCCTCGAGACACTTCACGATGTACAAGTTGCCTCGAGACACTTCACGATGTACAAGTTGCCTCGAGACACTTCACGATGTACAAGTTGCCTCGAGACACTTCACGATGTACAAGTTGCCTCGAGACACTTCACGATGTACAAGTTGCCTCGAGACACTTCACCGTGAACAGGAAGCGGCCCTTCGTTGTTCACAATTTACATAAACGACAAAGATGAGGGAATAAATAGCGACATAAGCAAATTTGCTGATGATACCAAAATACGCCGTCCAGTTTATTCTAATGAGGACATTAGAGCACTCCAGGATGATTTGAATAGACTGATGCAATGGTTGGAGAATTGGCGGATGCAGTTTAATATAGACAAATGCAAAGTTCTAAATGTTGGAAAGGATGATAACCATGCCAGATATAAACTAAATGATGTAGATCTTAATATTACTCATTACGAAAAGGTTTTAGGAGTTCTGATTAACTGTAATCTGAAACCAAGACAACAGTGCATAAGTGTTCGGAATAAAGCTAACAGAATCCTTGGCTTCATATCAAGAAGTATAAATAATAGAAGTCCTCAGGTTGTTCTTCAACTCTATATATCCTTGGTTAGGCCTCATTTAGATTATGCTGCACAGTTTTGGTCACCGTATTACAGAATGGATATAAATGCTCTGGAAAACGTACAGAGGAGGATGACAAAGTTGATCCCATGTATCAGAAATCTTCCCTATGAGGACAGACTGAGGCCCTGAATCTGCACTCTCTAGAAAGGAGTAGAATTAGGGAAGATATGATCGAGGTGTATAAATGGAAAACAGGAATAAATAAAGGGGATGTAAATAGCGTGCTGAAAATATCGAGCCTAGGCAGGACTCGCAGCAATGGTTTTAAGCTCGAAAAATTTAGATTCAAGAAAGATATAGGAAAGCACTGGTTTGGTAATAGAGTTGTGGAAGAGTGGAACAAACTCCCGAGTACCGTTATAGAAGCCAAGACTAGCTGCTGCTGTTTAGGTAAGACATATATGCAACAGTTAGGTATCTTTATTTCGAAACGTTTCGCCTACACAGTAGGCTTCTTCAGTCCAGTACAGCAAAGTTGATAGAAGCAGAAGAGACTTGAAGACGATGTAATCAGTCCATCACCCTTAAAGTTTTGAGGTGGTCAGTCCCTCAGTCTGGAGAAGAGTATTGTTCCATTGTCTGGAATAATCTGGAGTTGAAGTGATAGGATGGAGCCTTATATAGCGCCAGGAGGTGAGACGTAGGTCACTAGTGGAGTAAGAATGTAGACATTGAGAGGTCAGGTCCCTCTCAAATCCAGCCTTTCAGCCTTACATTCTTACTCCACTAGTGACCTACGTCTCACCTCCTGGCGCTATATAAGGCTCCATCCTATCACTTCAACTCCAGATTATTCCAGACAATGGAACAATACTCTTCTCCAGACTGAGGGACTGACCACCTCAAAACTTTAAGGGTGATGGACTGATTACATCGTCTTCAAGTCTCTTCTGCTTCTATCAACTTTGCTGTACTGGACTGAAGAAGCCTACTGTGTAGGCGAAACGTTTCGAAATAAAGATACCTAACTGTTGCATATATGTCTTACCTAAACAACCTGTCGGTATTTTATATCATTTTATTGTTCACTAGCTGCTGCTACTCGGTCAGAAGCCGTGCTCCTTCCTTAAATGGAGGTGACCTGACTGGGTGCGCCATTGATCTGAGCCAGGGGTTGACATGGACCTGCTCCGCATGGGTCAGTAGGCCTGTTGCAGTGTTCCTTCTTTCTTATGTTCTTAAACACTTTACGGTGTACAGGAAGCCCACAAACTCAGCACTCACCTAGGCTACACCAAGCAGAGGTTACAGTCTCACTCCTTCATCAAGATAACTTAACCACCTGGGAATAATTCTCCAAGTTACGATAACAAGTTTGCTTCATCAAAGTTGGGCTCGTCCAGGTTGAAAAATATAAATACCTTGAGTAGTGACAAAGATGAGCAAGGCAAGTTTTCCAGGGAGGGCCATCATCCCTGGAGTGCCATCATCCCTGGAGTGCCATCATCCCTGGAGTGCCATCATCCCTGGAGTGCCATCATCCCTGGAGTGCCATCATCCCTGGAGTGCCATCATCCCTGGAGTGCCATCATCCCAGGAGTGCCATCATCCCTGGAGTGCCATCATCCCTGGAGTGCCATCATCCCTGGAGTGCCATCATCCCTGGAGTGCCATCATCCCAGGAGTGCCATCATCCCTGGAGTGCCATCATCCCGAGAGTACCATCATCCAGGGAGTACCATCATCCCAGGAGTGCCATCATCCCTGGAGTGCCATCATCCCTGGAGTGCCATCATCCCTGGAGTGCGATCATCCCTGGAGTGCCATCATCCCTGGAGTGCCATCTTCCCTGGAGTGCCATCATCCCAGGAGTGCCATCATCCCTGGAGTGCCATCATCCCTGGAGTGCCATCATCCCTGGAGTGCCATCATCCCTGGAGTGCCATCATCCCAGGAGTGCCATCATCCCTGGAGTGCCATCATCCCGAGAGTACCATCATCTAGGGAGTACCATCATCCCAGGAGTGCCATCATCCCTGGAGTGCCATCATCCCTGGAGTGCCATCATCCCGAGAGTACCATCATCCAGGGAGTACCATCATCACAGGAGTGCCATCATCCCTGGAGTGCCATCATCCCTGGAGCACCATCATCCCGGGAGTACCATCATCCCTGGAGTGCCATCATCCCTGGAGTGCCATCATCCTTGGAGAACCATCATCCCTGGAGTGCCATCATCCCTGGAGTGCAATTATCCCTGGAGTGCCATCATCCCTGGAGTGCCATCAACCCGAGAGTGCCGTCATCCTGAGAGTGCCATCATCCCGGGAGTGCCATCATCCTGGAAGTACCATCATCCCTGGAGTACCATCATCCTGGGAGTACCATAAACCCGGGAGTACCATCATCCCGGGAGTACCATCATCCCGGGAGTACCATCATCCCTGGAGTGCCATCATCCCTGGAGTACCATCATCCCTGGAGTGCCATCATCCCTGGAGTGCAATTATCCATGGAGTGCCATCATCCCTGGAGTGCCATCAACCCGAGAGTGCCGTCATCCTGAGAGTGCCATCATCCTGGAAGTACCATCATCCCGGGAGTACCATCATCCCGGAAGTACCATCATCCCGGGAGTACCATCATCCCGGGAGTACCATCATCCCTGGAGTACCATCATCCTGGGAGTACCATCATCCCGGGAGTACCATCATCCCGGGAGTACCATCATCCCGGGAGTACCATCATCCCTGGAGTACCATCATCCTGGGAGTACCATCATCCCGGGAGTACCATCATCCCGGGAGTACCATCATCCCTGGAGTGCCGTCATCCCTGGAGTCTCATCATCCCTGGAGTACCATCATCCCTGGAGTGCCATCATCCCTGGAGTGCAATCATACCTGGAGTGCCATCATCCCTGGAGTACCATCAACCCGAGAGTGCCGTCATCCTGAGTGCCATCATCCCGGGAGTGCCATCATCCTGGGAATACCATCATCCCGGGAGTACCATCATCCCGGGAGTACCATCATCCCGGGAGTACCATCATCCTGGGAGTACCATCGTCCCTGGAGTACCATCATTCTGGGAGTACCATCATCCCTGGAGTACCATCATCCCGGGAGTACCATCATCCCGGGAGTACCATCATCCTGGGAGTACCATCATCCCGGGAGTATCATCATCCTGGGAGTACCATCATCCCGGGAGTACCATCATCCCGGGAGTGCCATCATCCCGGGAGTACCATCATCCTGGGAGTACCATCATCCCGGGAGTACTATCATCCCGGGAGTACCATCGTCCCGGGAGTACCATCATCCCGGGAGTACCATCATCCAGGGAGTACCATCATCCCGGGAGTACCATCATCCCGGGAGTACCATCATCCCGGGAGTACTATCATCCTGGGAGTACCATCATCCCGGGAGTACCATCATCACGGGAGTACCAACATCCCGGGAGTACCATAACCCGAGAGTACCATCATCCCGGGAGTATCATCATCCTGGGAGTACTCTCATCCCTGGAGTACCATCACCCCGGGAGTACCATCATCCCGGGAGTACCATCATCCCGGGAGTACCATCATCCCCGGAGTACCATCATCCTGGGAGTACCATCATCCCGGGAGTACCATCATCCCGGGAGTACCATCATCCCTGGAGTGCCGTCATCCCTGGAGTGTCATCATCCCTGGAGTACCATCATCCCTGGAGTGCCATCATCCCTGGAGTGCAATCATACCTGGAGTGCCATCATCCCTGGAGTACCATCAACCCGAGAGTGCCGTCATCCTGAGTGCCATCATCCCGGGAATGCCATCATCCTGGGAATACCATCATCCCGGGAGTACCATCATCCCGGGAGTTCCATCATCCCGGGAGTACCATCATCCTGGGAGTACCATCGTCCCTGGAGTACCATCATTCTGGGAGTACCATCATCCCTGGAGTACCATCATCCCGGGAGTACCATCATCCCGGGAGTACCATCATCCTGGGAGTACCATCATCCCGGGAGTATCATCATCCTGGGAGTACCATCATCCCGGGAGTACTATCATCCCGGGAGTACCATCATCCCGGGAGTACCATCATCCCGGGAGTACCATCATCCAGGGAGTACCATCATCCCGGGAGTACCATCATCCCGGGAGTACCATCATCACGGGAGTACTATCATCCTGGGAGTACCATCATCCCGGGAGTACCATCATCACGGGAGTACCAACATCCCGGGAGTACCATAACCCGAGAGTACCATCAACCCGGTAGTATCATCATCCTGGGAGTACTCTCATCCCTGGAGTACCATCACCCCGGGAGTACCATCATCCCGGGAGTACCATCATCCCGGGAGTACCATCATCCCTGGAGTGCCATCATCCCTGGAGTGCCATCATCCCTGGAGTGCAATTATCCCTGGAGTGCCATCATCCCTGGAGTGTCATCAACCCGAGAGTGCCGTCATCCTGGAAGTACCATCATCCCGGGAGTACCATCATCCCGGGAGTACCATCATCCCGGGAGTACCATCATCCCTGGAGTACCATCATCCTGGGAGTACCATCATCCCGGGAGTACCATCATCCCTGGAGTACCATCATCCTGGGAGTACCATCATCCCGGGAGTACCATCATCCCGGGAGTACCATCATCCCGGGAGTACCATCATCCCTGGAGTGCCATCATCCCTGGAGTACCATCATCCCTGGAGTGCCATCATCCCTGGAGTGCAATTATCCCTGGAGTGCCATCATCCCTGGAGTGCCATCAACCCGAGAGTGCCGTCATCCTGAGAGTGCCATCATCCCGGGACTGCCATCATCCTGGAAGTACCATCATCCCGGGAGTACCATCATCCCGGGAGTACCATCATCCCTGGAGTACCATCATCCTGGGAGTACCATCATCCCGGGAGTACCATCATTCCGGGAGTACCATCATCCCTGGAGTGCCGTCATCCCTGGAGTGTCATCATCCCTGGAGTACCATCATCCCTGGAGTGCCATCATCCCTGGAGTGCAATCATACCTGGAGTGCCATCATCCCTGGAGTACCATCAACCCGAGAGTGCCGTCATCCTGAGTGCCATCATCCCGGGAGTGCCATCATCCTGGGAATACCATCATCCCGGGAGTACCATCATCCCGGGAGTACCATCATCCCGGGAGTACCATCATCCTGGGAGTACCATCGTCCCTGGAGTACCATCATTCTGGGAGTACCATCATCCCTGGAGTACCATCATCCCGGGAGTACCATCATCCCGGGAGTACCATCATCCTGGGAGTACCATCATCCCGGGAGTATCATCATCCTGGGAGTACCATCATCCCGGGAGTACCATCATCCCGGGAGTACCATCATCCCGGGAGTACCATCATCCCGGGAGTACCATCATCCCGGGAGTACTATCATCCCGGGAGTACCATCATCCCGGGAGTACCATCATCCCGGGAGTACCATCATCCAAGGAGTACCATCATCCCGGGAGTACCATCATCCCGGGAGTACCATCATCCCGGGAGTACTATCATCCTGGGAGTACCATCATCCCGGGAGTACCAACATCACGGGAGTACCAACATCCCGGGAGTGCCATAACCCGAGAGTACCATCATCCCGGGAGTATCATCATCCTGGGAGTACTCTCATCCCAGGAGTACCATCACCCCGGGAGTACCATCATCCCGGGAGTACCATCATCCCGGGAGTACCATCATCCCGGGAGTATCATCGTCCCTGGAGTACCATCATCCCGGAAGTGCCGTCATCCCGGGAGTACCATCATCCCGGGAGTACCATCATCCTGGGAGTACCATCGTCCCTGGAGTACCATCATTCTGGGAGTACCATCATCCCTGGAGTACCATCATCCCGGGAGTACCATCATCCCGGGAGTACCATCATCCTGGGAGTACCATCATCCCGGGAGTATCATCATCCTGGGAGTACCATCATCCCGGGAGTACCATCATCCCGGGAGTACCATCATCCCGGGAGTACCATCATCCTGGGAGTACCATCATCCCGGGAGTACTATCATCCCGGGAGTACCATCATCCCGGGAGTACCATCATCCCGGGAGTACCATCATCCAGGGAGTACCATCATCCCGGGAGTACCATCATCCCGGGAGTACCATCATCCCGGGAGTACTATCATCCTGGGAGTACCATCATCCCGGGAGTACCATCATCACGGGAGTACCAACATCCCGGGAGTGCCATAACCCGAGAGAACCATCATCCCGGGAGTATCATCATCCTGGGAGTACTCTCATCCCTGGAGTACCATCACCCCGGGAGTACCATCATCCCGGGAGTACCATCATCCCGGGCGTACCATCATCCCGGGAGTACCAACATTCCGGGAGTACCATCATCCCGGGAGTAACATCATCCCGGGAGTACCATCATCTCAGGAGTGCCATCATCCCGGGAGTACCATCATCCCGGGAGTACCATCATCCCGGGAGTACCATCATCCCGGGAGTACCAACATCCCGAGAGTACCATCATCCCGGGAGTACCATCATCCCGCGAGTACCATCATCCCGGGAGTACGAACATCCCGAGAGTACCATCATCCAGGGAGTACCATCATCCCGGGAGTACCATCATCCCGGGAGTACCATCATCCCTGGAGTACCATCATACCAGGAGTACCAACATCCGGGGAGTACCATCATCCCGGGAGTACGATCATCCCGGGAGTATCATCATCCCGAGAGTACCAACATCCCGGGAGTACCATCATCTTGTGAGTATCATCATCCCGGGAATACCATCATCTCGGGAGTACCATCACCCTGGGAGTACCATCATCACGGGAGTACCAACATCCTGGGAGTACCATAACCCGAGAGTACCATCATCCCGGGAGTACCATCATCCATGGAGTACCATCATACCGGGAGTACCAACATCCGGGGAGTACCATCATCCCGGGAGTACGATCATCCCGGGAGTATCATCATCCCGGGAGTACCAACATCCCGGGAGTACCATCATCCCGTGAGTATCATCATCCCGGGAGTACCATCATCTCGGGAGTGCCATCATCCCGGGAGTACCATCATCTCGGGAGTATCATCATCCCGGGAGTACCAACATCCCGGGAGTACCATCATCCAGGGAGTACCATCATCCCGGGAGTACCATCATCCTGAGAGTACCATCATCCCGGGAGTACCATCATCCCGGGAGTACCATCATACAGGGAGTACCAACATCCGGGGAGTACCATCATCACGGGAGTACCAACATCCCGGGAGTACCATCATCCCGGGAGTACCATCATCACGGGAGTACCAACATCCCGGGAGTACCATCATCCCGGGAGTACCATCATCCCGGGAGTACCATCATCCCGGGAGTACCATCATCCTGGGAGCACCATCATCCCGGGAGTACCATTATTCCTGGATTACCATCATTCTGGGAGTACCATCATCCCGGGAGTACCATCATCCCGGGAGTACCATCATCCCGGGAGTACCATCATCCTGGGAGTACCATCATCCCGGGAGTACCATGATCCCGGGAGTACCATCATGCCGCGAGTACCATCATCTCGGGAGTACCATCATCTCGTGAGTACCATCATCCCGGAAGTACCATCATCCCGGGAGTACCATCATCCCGGGAGTGCGATCATCCTGAAAGTACCATCATCCTGCGAGTACCATCATCCCGGGAGTACCATCATCCTGGGAGTTCTATCATCCTGGATGTACCATCATCCTGGGAGTACCATCATCCCAGGAGTACCGTCGTCCTGGGAGTACCATCATTCTGGGAGTTCTATCATCCTGGGAGTACCATCAACCTGGCAGTTCTATCATCGCTGGAGTACCATCATCCTTGGAGTACAATAATCCTGGGAGAACCATCATCCAGGGAATGCCATCATCCTGGGAGTTCTATCACCCTGGGAGTACCATCATCCTGGGAATACCATCATCCCGGAAGTGCCATGGTACTGGGAGTGCCATCAACCCGGGAGTGCTATGGTCCTGGGAGTGCTATCATCCCGGGAGTGCCATGGTTCTGGGAGTGCCATCACCACAGAAGTGCCATAGTTCTCGGAATGTCATGGCCCTGGGAGTGATATCATCCCGGGAGTGCCATGGTCCTGGGAGTGTCATCACCACAGAAGTGCCATAGTTCTCGGAATGCCATGGCCCTGGGAGTGCTATTATCCCGGGAGTGCCATGGTCCTGAGAATTTATCTAGAGTTTACCTGGAGAAGGTTTCGGAGGTCAACGCCCCCGCGACCCGGTCTGAGACCAGTCCTCATGGTATATCAGGGTTTTATCAACCAGGCTGTTGCTGCTTGCCGCACATAAGCTGACGTACGAACCATAGCCTAGTTGGTCAGGTACTGACTTTAGGTGCTTGTCCAGTGCCTTCTTGAAGACAGTCAGGGGTCTATTGGTAATCCCCCATATGTATGCTGGGAGGCAATTGAACAGTCTTGGGCTCCTGACACTTATTGTGTTGTCTCTCAGTGTACTCGTGGCGCCCCTGCTTTTCATCGGGGGAATGTTGCATCTCCTGCCGAGTCTTTTGCTTTCATATGGAGTGATTTTCGTGTTGTATGGTTAGAATTTGTGGTATACCCTGACACTTTTTTAATTTCTTCAAGTTTCCCATATGAGTAGTTGAAATTTCTCCTCGTTGAACTTCATATTGTTTTGAGTGACCCATTCGAAGATTTGGTTGATGTCCGCTTGGAGTCTCACGGTGTCTTCGATGGAGGTCACTGCCATGGTGATCCGGGTGTCATCCGCAAAGGAAGACACGGAGCTATGGCTTACATCTCTATGTCAGAAATGAAGATGAGGAATAGAATGGGAGCAAGTACTGTGCCTTGTGGAACAGAGCTTTTTACCGTGGCTGCCTGAGACTTTACTCTGTTTACTATTACTCTTTGTGTTCTATTTGTCAGGAAGTTTTAGATCCATCTACCAACTTTTCCCTCATTTTGTGGTCACACTTGTCAAAGGCTTTTGCAAAGTCTGTGTATACTACATCTGTATTTTGTTTATCCTCTACAGCATCCAGGACCTTGTCATAGTGGTCCAGTAGCTGGGACAGGCAGGAGCGACCTGCCCTAAACCCGTGTTGTCCTGGGTTGTGTAACTGATTGGTATCTAGGTGGTTGGCTATCTTGCTTCTTAGAACCCTCTCAAAGATTTTATGATATGGGATGTTAGTGCTATCAGTCTGTAGTTCTTTGCAATTGCTTTACTGCCACCTTTGTGGAGTGGGGCTATGTCTGTTGTTTTTAGTGAGTGTGGGATGACCCTTGTGTCCATGCTCCCTCTCCATAATATGCTGAAGGCACGTGATAGGGGCTTCTTGCAGTTCTTGATGAACACGGAGTTCCACGAGTCTGGGCCTGGGGCAGAGTACATGGGCATGTCATTAATTGCCTCTTCAAAATCTTGTGGAGTAATAATAATATCCTAGAGTTTTGGGATGACCAAATTTTGGGTTTCGTTCATAAAGAATTCATTTGGATTGTCGACCCTCAGAGTGGGCAGTGGATCGCTGAACACTGAGTCATATTGGGACTTCAGTATCTCACTCATTTCTTGGCTATCATCTGTGTATGTCCCATCCCGCCTAAGCAGGGGCCCAATACTTGAGGTTGTTTTCCCTTAGATTTGGCATAAGAGAAGAAGTAATTTGTTTTTGTTTTTTCCAATTTCTTTTATGGCTTTTAGTTCTTCCTGTGATTCTTGTCTCCTATAAGATTCCTTCAGCTTAAGTTCGATATTTACAGTTTCATTGACTAGTGCTTCCCTTCGTATTTCAGATATATTGACCCCACTCAGCAGCTCTGTGACTCTTCGCCTTCGTCTGTATAGGGAACGTCTCTCTCTTTCTAGTTTACATCTTCTCTTTATTTTTCTTAATGGAATGTGTCTTGAGCAGATCTCAAGAACCACAGAATTCCTTTTTCTCAAGGCATATGTTCGGGTCCGTGTTATTTAGGATATCTTCCCAGCTTGTTTCATTTAGGACATGGTTAACTTGATCTCATTGTTTTTGTTATTGAAATTGAATTTCGTGAAGAGACCTTCATGACTGCTCACATTTTGCTGGTCAGGAGCTCTGTGCATACATGTCTGTACCTCTATTATGTTGTGATCTGAGTGTATTGTCCGTGATACAGTTATATTTCGTATCAGATCATCATTGTTAGCGAAGATGAGGTCCAGCGTATTTTCTAGTCTTGTAGGCTCTACTGTTTGCTGGTTTAAGGTGAATTTGTTGCAGAGAATTAATAGTTCGTGTGTGTATGAATTTTCATCATAGCTGCCTCCCGGGGTGATCTCTGCTAAAACATTGTTTGCTATACTCCTCCATTTTAGGTGTCTCAAGTTAAAATCTCCTAGTAGTAAAATGTTTGGGGCAGGAGTCGGGAGATTTTCCAGACAGTGGTCAATTTTCTCAAGCTGCTCCTGGAATTGCTGGGAAGTTGCATCTGGAGGCTTGTATACTACCACAATAACAAGGTTTTGATTTTCGATCTTTACCGCCAAAACTTCAAGCACATCATTTGAGGTGTTTAGCAGTTCTGTGCAAATGAGCGACTCTGTGATATACAGGCCAACCCTCCCTTGTTGCCTGTTTAGTCTGTCGCATCGGAATAAGGATCCATATTTCGTTGTCATAATGATCCTTTCTGTGGGTCTCTGTGAATGCTGCAAACATTGCATTTGACTCCGTGAGCAGTCCCTTGATGTAAAGAATTTTATTGTTTTTTGACGGCTTTAGACCCTGTATGTTTGCAAAGACAAATGTCGTATTGGTGGTATTTAGGGGGGTTTTATTTGTAGGTTCTAATATCTGTTGTTCTGGGGTAGAGGCCAATGTCCGTGCCTCTGCTCCAGAAGTGTTTTCAGGTGGTGTAGGATTATTGTCATTTCTTGCCAGTTTTTTTTCCCTTCTGGCCCTAAAAAAAGCTCTGTCCCTGGAGAGGTTGTGGCTCCTCTCTCTTTTGTTTCCCATAATCTGGCTGGTCTGTGTCTTCTAGTCCCCATTAGATGATGTGCCTGACAGTATATTGTAGCATTTTCTTTCATGGATTGATGAGTGATACATTTCTGGGTGAAATAAGTTGCAAGAAGGGAAGTTTCACTCTCCTGTTGTCATGTGGGTGTGGCATTTTTTGGGATGGTCAAAGGTGCATGTCCCACCTGTTTTACTAGATATACCGTGCCTGCAGATACCCAAGGCATAGTATTTACACAGATTGTACTTCAGTTTGCTAGGATTTTTGTAGCTGCGTTCACTGTTGGTGCATTTATTTTTCCTGTTTCATCAATATTTTTTACCCCTGTATGGACATCAGTGCTTCCACCAGGTTTTGCTGGTACTGTGTAGACACTGTTCCCTGAGACCAAATCCCATTTTGATCCATCTCCAGCAGTATCTCTGTTTTGATCCTCTGTGGACTGAATAAGGTTGTCTTCAGTGTCCTCCAGGAGTGTCCTCCAAGGAGTGTCATGGTTCTGGGAGTGCCGGGGTCCTGAAGTGCCATGATCCTGGGAGTGCCATAGTCATGGGAGTGCCATGATCATGGGAGTGATATGGTCCTGGAAGTGCCATCATCCCGGGAGTGCCATGGTTCTGGGAATGCCATGGTCCTGGGAGTGCCATCATCCCGGGAGTCCCATGGTTCTGGGAATGCCATAGTCCTGGAATTGCCATTATCCGGGAGTGCCGTGATTCTGGGAATGCCATGGTCCTGGGAGTGTCATGATTCGGGAGTGAAGGAAAGAGTTCAAGCCATTACTTGTCTGTTTCCTGTCACACCAATAATAACAGCTTTTTCTTCAAAAACCACGAGACACCTGTTACCAGGGGGAGGCCAGGTGTTTACCAGACACCTGTCACCAGGGAGAGGCCAGGTGTTTACCAGACACCTGTCACCAGGGAGAGGCCAGGTGTTTACCAGACACCTGTCACCAGGGGGAGGCCAGGTGTTTACCAGACACCTGTCACCAGGGAGAGGCCAGGTGTTTACCAGACACCTGTCACCAGGGAGAGGCAAGTGTTTACCAGACACCTGTCACCAGGGAGAGGCCAGGTGTTTACCAGACACCTGTCACCAGAGAGAGGCAAGTGTTTACCAGACACCTGTCACCAGGGAGAGGCAAGTGTTTACCAGACACCTCTCACCAGAGAGAGGCCAGATGTTTACCAGACACCTGTTATCAGGGAGATGCCAGGTGTTTATCAGACACCTGCCACCAAGGAAACACCAGGTGTTTACCAGACACCTGTCACCAGGGAGAGACCAGGTGTTTACCAGACACCTGTCACCAGGGAGAGGCCAGGTGTTTACCAGACACCTGTCACCAGGGAGAGGCCAAGTGTTTATCAGACACCTGTCACCAGAGAGAGGCTAGGCGTTTTCCAGACACCTGTTACCAGGGAGATGCCAGGTGTTTATCAGACACCTGCCACAAGAACAGACCAGGTGTTTACCAAACACCTGTCACGAAGGGGAAGCCAGGTGTTTGCCAGACACCTGCCACCAGGGAGAAGTCATGTGTTTACCAGGGAGAGGCCAGGTGTTTTTCAAACACCTGTCACCAGGGAGAGGCCAGGTGTTTACCAGACACCTGTCACCAGGGAGAGACCAGGTGTTTACCAGGCACCTGTCACCAGGGAGAATTCAGGTGTTTACAAGACACCTGTCACCAGGGAGAGGCCAGGTGTTTACCAGACACATTTCACCAGGGAGAGGCCAGGTGTTTACCAGACACCTGTCACCAGGGGGAGGCCAGGTGTTTACCAGACACCTGTCACCAGGGAAAAGTCAGGTGTTTACCAGACACCTGTCACCAGGGAGAGGCCAAGTGTTTACCAGACACCTGTCACCAGGGAGAGGCAAGTGTTTACCAGACACCTGTCACCAGAGAGAGGCCAGGTGTTTACCAGACACCTGTCACCAGGGAGAGGCAAGTGTTTACCAGACACCTGTCACCAGAGAAGGCCAGGTGTTTACCAGACACCTGTCACTAGCGAGAGGTTAGGTGTTTCCCAGACACCTGTCACCAGGGGACGGCTAAGTGTTTACCAGACACCTGTCACCAGGAAGAGGGCAGGCTTTTACAAGACACCTGTCACCAGGGAGAAGTCAGGTGTTTACCAGACACCTGTCACCAGGGAGAGGCCAGGTGTTTACCAGACACATGACACTAGGGAGAGGTCAGGTGCTTACCAGACATCTGTCACCAGGGGGAGGCCAGGTGTTTACCAGGCACCTATCACCAGGGAGAAACCAGGTGTTTATGAGACACCTGTCACCAGGGAGAGGCCAGGTGTTTACAAGGCACCTGTCACTAGGGAAAGGTCAGGTGTATCCCAGACACTTGTCACCAGGGGAAGGCCTGGTGTTTACCAGACAACTATCACCAGGGAGAGCGCAGGTTTTTGCAAGACACCTGTCACCAGGGAGAAGTCAGGTGTTTACCAGACACCTGATACTAGGGAGAGGTCAGGTGTTTACCAGACACCTGTCACCACGGGGAGGCCAGGTGTTTACCAGACACCTGTCACCAGGTAGAGGCCAGGTGTTTACAAGACACCTGTTACCAGGGAGATGCCAGGTGTTTACCAGACACCTGTCACCAGGTAGAGGCGAGGTGTTTACAAGACACCTGTTACCAGGGAGATGCCAGGTGTTTACCAGACACCTGTCACCAGGGAGAGGCCAGGTGTTTACCAGACACCTGTCACCAGGGAGAGGCCAGGTGTTTACCAGACACCTGTCACCAGGTAGAGGCCAGGTGTTTACAAGACACCTGTTACCAGGGAGATGCCAGGTGTTTACCAGACACCTGTCACCAGGGAGATGCCAGGTGTTTACCAGACACCTGTCACCAGAGAGAGGCCAGGAGTTTACCAGACACCTGTCACCAGGGAGAGGCCAGGTGTTTACCAGACACCTGTCACCAGGTAGAGGCCAGGTGTTTACAAGACACCTGTTACCAGGGAGATGCCAGGTGTTTACCAGACACCTGTCACCAGGGAGATGCCAGGTGTTTACCAGACACCTGTCACCAGAGAGAGGCCAGGTGTTTACAAGACACCTGTCACCAGGGAGAGGTCAGGTGTTTACCAGACACCTGTCACCAGGGAGAGGTCAGGTGTTTACCAGACACCTGTCACCAGGGAGAGGCCAAGTGTTTACCAGACACCTGTCACCAGAGAGAGGCCAGGAGTTTACCAGACACCTGTCACCAGGGGGAAGCCAGGTGTTTACAAGACACCTGACGACACCAATAAATAATTTAATAGCCAAGATAGCATTAAATTAATTACTTTCGGAAGGTAGATCATCTCCTGTATGTTGGTGGAGGTCACAATATCTAAAGTAATATTTCTAGTAGCGGTTTAATGTAATGTTGTAATTGGTGGATAGTAGAACTCTGTCAACACTGTAATGTAATAAGTAGCTAGTAGGTAATAGCAGAAGTTACTCTATTTAGAGCTTTACATACGAGTGAGGTTACGCAGGTTTATACAGTATATATAGTAACGTAGATGCAAGTTCCCTGGAATAATATATATATATATATATATATATATATATATATATATATATATATATATATATATATATATATATATATATATATATATATATATATATATATATATATATATATATATATATATATATATATATATATATATATATATATATATATATATATATATATATATATATATATATATATATATATATATATATATATATATATATATATATATATATATATATATATATATATATATATTATATATATATATATATATATATATATATATATATATATATATATATATATATATATAGAGGTGGTATATATGTATATATATATATATACATACATACATACATATATATATATATATATATATATATATATATATATATATATATATATATATATATATATATATATATATATATATATATATATATATATATATATATGACTGAGTTTACTAGGATAGCCTGGGGAGGTTAGGCCTAGGGATTTTGGTAGACTTTCTGGAACATTTTCGGACACATAGGGTGACAACACATCTGATTCATTCATTATTTAAAGTTCCGTGAAGGCTGAGTACGTCGGTGTATTTACTACTTAAGTACAATGGTTCCATACGTCACTAGATTACTTGACATCGACTAAAATGCTGTTTTGGGCTGACTACCGATATTACTTATTATACCGTAACTAGTTGTCTGTAAACTTTTCAGGTTCCTCCCCTCCCCCTTCCTTCCCCTCCCCTCGCCCTCCCGTCACCTCCCCTCCCCCTCCCCCTCCCCTTCCTCCCTCCCCTCTCCTGTAAGACCGTGCCGAATATGTAAAACTAGTCAATTAGCAAGAACTCATTTAAAATTAAGTCCTTTCTAAAATTTTCTCTTATACGTTTAAATATATATTTTTTTTCATTGATGTTAATGTAAAAATCAATAATTTTGTAGCAAAAGAACCTTAGAAAACTTACCTAACCTTATTATAACAAGCTCAATTTAATTTAGCCTAATCCAACTATATATATTTTAGAAAAGTTTACAATAATTTAATAATAAAGAAACAGAATTAAACATATTATTTTTTCGTTAGGCTCAGAATGATTTTTGCGAAATTATTTCATGCATAAATTTTTACTTGCCTTATTCGGCAAGAAGAGTATTGCTTTGTAAGCCAAAAACGCAAGTTTTACGTATTCGACACGAATACGTAAAACTATATATATATATATATATATATATATATATATATATATATATATATATATATATATATATATATATATATATATATATATATATATATATATATATATATATATATATATATATATATATATATATATATATATATATATATATATATATATATATATATATATATATATATATATAACTAGGAGCCTTAAACATCTATTATGGGAGGAAATGGGAATTTCCAGGCTCATCAGAAGAGGAGATGTTAACCTTATTGATTAATACGTTCATTTTAAAAGAGAATAATGGGATTAGGAAGGTTAACCATGACAATGAAATTAAAGTTGCTAGAGAATCAAGACCAGTCCTAAAGGATTCTTTCCAGTGTATAAAACAAATATCAGGAAAAAGAAAGACCACTAAAAACTAGGTCTGGAGAGCTGACTCATAATGAGCAGGAAATGTGCTCGCTTTTTAATAGTTATTTCTATTCAGTTTTCACACAGGAAGACACGATGGTATCCCAGAAACCTGTAATTATTCAGTCCCTGAGGAAAACAAATTAAGTAATATTATAGTCACAAGGGATATGATGATCAAACAATTAGATAAACTAAAACAAAATAAGTCCTCGGGCCCCGACGAACTTTATTCAAGGATACTTAAAGATTGCAAGTCAGCCGCTAACGAGACTAACTCAACGACCTAAACTGGTGTTGTACCGGAGGTGTGGAAGATGACTAATGTAATTCCTGTCAGGGGATAAGCTAGTTCTATCAAATTACCGTCCAATATGCCTGATGTCTAGAGTAGGAAAATTATTAAAAACAGTTACAGTCGATATTATTAGAAGTCATCTTAATCAGCTAAATTTTATTAATAAATGTCAGCATGGATTCACAAGAGGTCGTTCTTGCCTGACAAATATACTGACGTTCTTCAGTAAAGTATTTAAATTAATGGACAATGATAAATAATATGATGTTTATCTGGGTTTCAGTAAGGCTGTCGTTGGAGCACCTCAAAAAAAGACTGTTAAGACAAGTGACAATTCATGGTACAGGAGGCAAGGTTCTGGGCATGGCTGACCAATAGACAGCAGAGCGTTTGTATTACTGAGGCCTTGTCGTGCCGCAAGGATCAGTTAAGGGCCCGTTGTTGTTCATAATTTGCATTAATGGCCTTGATGAAGGAATTACTAGTGACAGGAGTAAATTCTCTGATGACACAAAATAGGGCGAATAATAGATTCTGAGAAGAATACCGTTGATTTTCAGAAGGATTTGGACAAATTAATGTCATGGTCTGAAAAGTGGCAGATACAGTGATTCAGTGTGGACAAGTGTAAAATCCTAATCCTTGGGAATGAAAATAACCCTCGTAGCCTCGTAGTTATAAAACAGGTGATGTAGAGTTTGATCATACAGAATGTGAATAGATTGGAATTCATGATCAAAAAAAATCTGAAGCCAAGACATCAGTGCCTAAGGTACGCAAGAGGCTAACAGATTACTTGGATTTATATCAAGAAGAATAAATACGTAGAAGAAGTCCAGAAGTTATTTTACAGCTCTATACATCACTAGTAAAGCCTCACTTAGATTATGCATTTCAGTTTTGGTCGCCATACTACAGAATAGACATAAATACATTGGAGAACATATACAGAATGACAAAATTTATCAGTTGTATAAGGAATCTGTCATACGAGGATCAACTGAGAGACATAAACCTTCACTGTCTCTTGAGAGACGTTGATGAGGAGAGACATCATTAAGTATACAAGTGGAAAATGGATATAAACAAAGGCTATATAAATATAGTACTAAGGATATCAAATCAAATAATAACTAGGTATTATGCAGGTTTCTGCATTGTGGACAAATGCGTCATAATTTTATAAATAATGTTAACAGCTGGTGGGCACTTTAAGCTAACTTTAAGTTTAAGTTAAGTCACAGCGTGACTTAGTTTCCACTGGAGTGTGGGATCAGCCTGGGGTCTGAGTGACTGTATGTGGTCACCTGGGAACAGCCTTGAATAAGCATCATGGAGGGCAAAAAAGTCCCCCAGAGCTAAGTATTCCACACTTTTTTTTTGGTCAGCAAGTTGACGCCGTAGGGTATTTTTTAGTCCACCATGATGCTTACCAGGGGTCTGTTAGGAGCCTAGCGCTTGTTGTGGAGTGGCGGAGGGAAAGTGAATTTGGGTGAGTTAATAAGGTTTTCCTAAGAAGCTAGTGAGTGGAGTGAGTTAATGGCGCCCACTGTGACCCACTGTGACCTAACACCATATTTATATATGGATATTTCTTTTTGTTTTCTTCTATGTTTTAGCCTGGCGATGACCCGATGTGTAAATGTTTAAGTGTAAAGTGCTGCAGGAAGGTTATGGGTGTTTTGTAGTGTTATATATATATATATATATATATATATATATATATATATATATATATATATATATATATATATATATATATATATATATATATATATATATATATATATATATATAAATATATATTTTATTATTATTTTTTTTTTTTTTTTTTTTTTTATTATCACACCGGCCGATTCCCACCAAGGCAGGGTGGCCCGAAAAAGAAAAACTTTCACCATCATTCACTCCATCACTGTCTTGCCAGAAGGGTGCTTTACACTACAGTTTTTAAACTGCAACATTAACACCCCTCCTTCAGAGTGCAGGCACTGTACTTCCCATCTCCAGGACTCAAGTCCGGCCTGCCGGTTTCCCTGAATCCCTTCATAAATGTTACTTTGCTCACACTCCAACAGCACGTCAAGTATTAAAAACCATTTGTCTCCATTCACTCCTATCAAACACGCTCACGCATGCCTGCTGGAAGTCCAAGCCCCTCGCACACAAAACCTCCTTTACCCCCTCCCTCCAACCCTTCCTAGGCCGACCCCTACCCCGCCTTCCTTCCACTACAGACTGATACACTCTTGAAGTCATTCTGTTTCGCTCCATTCTCTCTACATGTCCGAACCACCTCAACAACCCTTCCTCAGCCCTCTGGACAACAGTTTTGGTAATCCCGCACCTCCTCCTAACTTCCAAACTACGAATTCTCTGCATTATATTCACACCACACATTGCCCTCAGACATGACATCTCCACTGCCTCCAGCCTTCTCCTCGCTGCAACATTCATCACCCACGCTTCACACCCATATAAGAGCGTTGGTAAAACTATACTCTCATACATTCCCCTCTTTGCCTCCAAGGACAAAGTTCTTTGTCTCCACAGACTCCTAAGTGCACCACTCACTCTTTTTCCCTCATCAATTCTATGATTCACCTCATCTTTCATAGACCCATCCGCTGACACGTCCACTCCCAAATATCTGAATACGTTCACCTCCTCCATACTCTCTCCCTCCAATCTGATATTCAATCTTTCATCACCTAATCTTTTTGTTATCCTCATAACCTTATATATATATATATATGTGTGTAAAACTGGTCAATTAGCAAGAACTCATTTAAAATTAAGTCATTTCTAAAATTTTCTCTTATACGTTTAAAGATATATTTTTTTCATTAATGTTGATGTAAAAATTTATAATTTTGCACCAAAAGGAACTTAGAAAACTTACCTAACCTTATTATAACAAGCGTAATTTATTTTAGCTTAACCAAACAAAATATATTTTAGATTTGTTTACAGTAATTTAATACTAAACAAACACAGTGAAATATATTTTTTTCGTTAGGTTCAGAATGATTTTGGCGAAATTATTGCATACACAAATTTTCACTTGTCCTATATGGCAAGATGAGCGTTGCTATTTAAGCCAAGATGGCAAGTTCTGCCTATTCGGCACGACATATATATATATATATATTATATATATATATATATATACATATATATATATATATATATGTATATATATATATATATATATATATATATATATATATACATATATATATATATATACATATATATATATATATATATATATATATATATATATATATATATATATATATATATATATATATATATATATATATTATGAATTTTTAATTATTTTTCTAAAAGTGAATTTTTTCCTGATCCCTCCGATAATCAAACCTGGAGCAGTGAACACTGGTTTAGCGCTTTGTGAGGGTATCAAGGTAACCCTGGGGTAGTCTATTTTCGAATGTTTTGCATTCCTTATATGCTCCGGGACAAGGCTTAAAGTCCCTTAGGTTCCTCATTTTCTTCGTAACAGAAGATATTTACTGGTTTTCTAAAAGAATTGAAGATGTGTGGAACAGTCTGTCAAATAGGTTAATAGAAATTGCAACCTAAGGTAGTTTAAAATGAGATTAGATAAATATGTGAGTGAAAAGAACTGGGATTGATTAGTACCTGAGTGAGGTATTGCAGCACATGCTTGGGTGACTCTGGGAAAGGGCTAGACAAATAGGTGTGAGGGAATGATTTTGAGAAGAACATGCCTTGCATGGGCCAGTAGGCCTGCTGCAGTGTTCCTCCATTCTTATGTTCTTATAAGAGCTGTTTTCCTACTTCAGGTAGTCCTGCCAAACGTACAAGAAAGGATATGACCCACAATGGTCGACTATCACCCAGGTATCTATTTACTTGGAGGTGAACAAGAGTAACATGTGTAAGGAAGTCTGCCCACACGCCTGGCCCTTCCCAGGACTCGAACCTTCGTCCTTTCAGTTATAAGTCGAGTATCCTAACACCAAGGAACTAGAAAACAGTTAATAAAGGTAGTATAATTAATGGCAATTATGAGGAATTAGAGGTGATCCATAGAAAAAGAAATACATTCACCATCACTCCTTCAATAGATTTTTTTTTAAGAAGTGTGCAGACTTAACAATTTAAATGACTCTTTGAGCGGCAACATCGTCATCTCTCCTTCACTGTACTTCCCACCTCCAGGACTATAACATCCCAATCCGTCCTTCACAGTGCAAGCACTGTACTTCCCACCTCCAGGACTATAACATCCCAATCCGTCCTTCACAGTGCAAGCACTGTACTTCCCACCTCCAGGACTATAACATCCCAATCCCTCCTTCACAGTGCAAGCACTGTACTTCCCACCTCCAGGACTATAACATCCCAATCCCTCCTTCACAGTGCAAGCACTGTACTTCCCACCTCCAGGACTATAACATCCCAATCCCTCCTTCACAGTGCAGACACTGTACTTCCCACCTCCAGGACTATAACATCCCAATCCCTCCTTCACAGTGCAGGCACTGTACTTCCCACCTCCAGGACTATAACATCCCAATCCCTCCTTCACAGTGCAGGCACTGTACTTCCCACCTCCAGGACTATAACATCCCAATCCCTCCTTCACAGTGCAGGCACTGTACTTCCCACCTCCAGGACTATAACATCCCAATCCCTCCTTCACAGTGCAGGCACTGTACTTCCCACCTCCAGGACTATAACATCCCAATCCCTCCTTCACAGTGCAAGCACTGTACTTCCCACCTCCAGGACTATAACATCCCAATCCCTCCTTCACAGTGCAAGCACTGTACTTCCCACCTCCAGGACTATAACATCCCAATCCCTCCTTCACAGTGCAGGCACTGTACTTCCCACCTCCAGGACTATAACATCCCAATCCCTCCTTCACAGTGCAGGCACTGTACTTCCCACCTCCAGGACTATAACATCCCAATCCCTCCTTCACAGTGCAGGCACTGTACTTCCCTCCTCCAGGACTATAACATCCCAATCCCTCCTTCACAGTGCAGACACTGTACTTCCCACCTCCAGGACTATAACATCCCAATCCGTCCTTCACAGTGCAAGCACTGTACTTCCCACCTCCAGGACTATAACATCCCAATCCCTCCTTCACAGTGCAAGCACTGTATTTCTCACCTCCAGGACTATAACATCCCAATCCCTCCTTCACAGTGCAAGCACTGTATTTCTCACCTCCAGGACTATAACATCCCAATCCCTCCTTCACAGTGCAAGCACTGTATTTCTCACCTCCAGGACTATAACATCCCAATCCGTCCTTCACAGTGCAAGCACTGTATTTCTCACCTCCAGGACTATAACATCCCAATCCGTCCTTCACAGTGCAGGCACTGTACTTCCCACCTCCAGGACTATAACATCCCAATCCCTCCTTCACAGTGCAAGCACTGTACTTCCCACCTCCAGGACTATAACATCCCAATCCGTCCTTCACAGTGCAGGCACTGTACTTCCCACCTCCAGGACTATAACATCCCAATCCCTCCTTCACAGTGCAGACACTGTACTTCCCACCTCCAGGACTATAACATCCCAATCCGTCCTTCACAGTGCAGGCACTGTACTTCCCACCTCCAGGACTATAACATCCCTATCCAATAATATCTTATAAAACATCATGGTCAATATTATGATTTTCCTTCATAAAGAAGACTTCACGGGCGTCACATAGTGAAACCTGGGTGGACGACGCCGTGGAGTTTACCAGTGTGTGACGCACTACCTAGGTGCACATTGGTAAATCAAGACACATGTGCAACACTCGGATGTCTTTACTGTGAAAACGTTTCGCCACACAGTGGCTTCATCAGTCCAGTGAAAAGAAGAATGGTTGTAGATTAATGATCCTGATTTTTAATCATTCTTTTTGTATGGACTGATGAAACCACTGTGTGGCGAAACGTTTCCTCAGTAAAGATACCCAAGTGTTGCACATGTGTCTGATTTATCAACTTGTCGGTTCTCTGAGCCATTTATCTACATTAGTACTGCCAGCGTTGATACAGCCGCTGGAGTGTGGGAACGACAGTATGGACCAGTCCGAGGCCCGTATGGGCCAGTCAAGGACCTGTACGGACCCTGGATGCGCCCATACGGTATATAGTAACTGGCCAGTACAGTAAATAGTAACCGCACATTGTGTGGATACACAGTAACCGCACATTGTGTCAGTATATATTAACCGCACGTTGTGTGGGTATATAATAACATCTACCGCAAAGCTTCTCTCTCTATAGTGAGTGATAGTTGTGAAGGTATCTCGGGCTGGTCTTGCAGTTTTACACGCACTTCCTGCAATTAAGTTTACTAAGCTTTGAGTGAGCTTACTGTATTCCACCACTGTTATGTCTGCTAGTGTACGAGATGGTAGGAAGTCTGTCAACTGACCCCTAGTGTAGAAGGCAGATGTGTTAGTTTCTAAGCGGGTAGAAAGTCTATCAACTAACCTCTTGTGTAGAAGGCTGACAAGGAGGGTGAGACAGTAGCTGGGTTGAGTGCGTTTCCCAAGTGCCTCTCTCTTGCACGACCACCTCCACCAGACTGCCTCGTCAGAGCCTCCCTCACCTTCTTATATACGTTCACCGCGGGAGACCATCGAGCTGCCAGCTGCCTATGTTGTGGTAGTAGGGGTGCCTGGTACTCATTCACTGGCTGGCACTGAGAGTACTTGATCTGACAGCTAATTTCCATTTGAGAGTTCCTCCCAGTCTGATTTTTCCACGAATTTCTATTGGAGAATATTTTTCCATGTACCAAAAATTGAAACATTTGCTGTTGACAATTTTAAAATTGATTTTCTTATATCTGAGACTCGGGAAGAGTATTATTGTATTTTTGATATATAGAACTCCAGGTAACCAAAAAAGTATATATCAGCGTTCAGTGATTATATCCAGCAGCTGGACCAGCACAACACTGGTGTTGGTGCAGAACAACACTGGTGGCGGTCCAGCAGAGCACTGGTGGTGGTCCAGCACAGCACTGGTGGTGGTCCAGCACAGCACTGGTGGTGGTCCAGCACAGCACTGGTGGCGGTCCAGCACAGCACTGGTGGTGGTCCAGAACAACACTGGTGAAGGTCCAGAACAACACTGGTGGCGGTCCAGCACAGCACTGGTGGTGGTCCAGCACAGCACTGGTGGTGGTCCAGAACAACACTGGTGTAGGTCCAGAACAACACTGGTGTGGGTCCAGCGCAACACTGGTGGTGGTCCAGCACAGCACTGGTGTTGGTCCAGAACAACACTGGTGTTGGTCCAGAACAACACTGGTGTTGGTCCAGCACAACACCGGTGGCGGTCCAGCACAACACTGATGGCGGTCCAGCACAACAATGGTGGTGGTCCAGCACAGCACTGGTGTTGGTCCAGAACAACACTGATGTTGGTCCAGAACAACACTGGTGTTGGTCTAGCACAACACTGGTGGCGGTCCAGCACAACACTGGTGGCTGTCCAGCACAGCACTGGTGGCAGTAAAGCACAGTACTGGTGGTGGTCAAGCACAGCACTGGTGGTGGTCCAGCACATCACTGGTGGTGGTCCAGCACATCACTGGTGGTGGTCCAGCACAGCACTAGTGGTTATCCAGCAGTTTTGTGTGTAATCTGTGTTACACTCTACCTACACACACTGTATCAGTCTGTGGTACAATCTACCTACACACTGTATCACTCTGTGTTACACTTTACCTACACTCGCTGTATCACACTAGGTTACACTCTACCTACACACAATGTATCACACTAGGTTACACTTTACCTACACTCACTGTATCACACTAGGTTACACTCTACCTACACTCACTGTATCACACTAGGTTACACTCTACCTACACTCACTGTATCACACTACGTTACACTCTACCTACACTCACTGTATCACACTAGGTTACACTCTACCTACACTCACTGTATCACACTAGGTTACACTCTACCTACACTCACTGTATCACACTAAGTTACACTCTACCTACACTCACTGCATCACACTAGGTTACACTCTACCTACACTCACTGTACCACACTAGGTTACACTTTACCTACAAATACTGCATCACACTAGGTTGCACTCTACCTACACTCACTGTATCACACTAGGTTACACTTTACCTACACCCACTGTATCACACTAGGCTACACTCTACCTAAACTCACTGTATCACACTAGGTTACACTCTTCCTACACTCACTGTATCACACTAGGTTACACTCTACCTACAATCACTGTATCACACTAGGTTACACTTTACCTAAACTCACTGTATCACACTAGGTTACACTTTACCTAAACTCACTGTATCACACTAGGTTACACTCTTCCTAAACTCACTGTATCACACTAGGTAACACTCTACCTACAATCACTGTATCACACTAGGTTACACTCTACCTACACTCACTGTATCACACTAGGTTACACTCTACCTACACTCACTGTATCACACTAGGTTACACTTTACCTACACACTGTATCACACTAGGTTACACTCTACCTACACTCACTGTATCACACTAGGTTACACTTTACCTACACTCACTGTATCACACTAGGTTACACTCTACCTACACTCACTGTATGACACTAGGTTACACTCTACCTACACACACTGTATCACAATAGGTTACACTCTACCTACACACAATGTATCACACTAGGTTACACTCTACCTACACACACTGTATCACACTAGGTTACACTCTACCTACACACACTGTATCACACTAGGTTACACTCTACCTACACTCACTGTATCACACTAGGTTACACTCTACCTACACTCACTGTATCACACTAGGTTACACTCTACCTACACCCACTGTATCACACTAGGTTACACTCTACCTACAATCACTGTATCACACTAGGTTGCACTTTACATACACTCACTGTATCACACTAGGTTACACTCTACCTACACTCACTGTATCACACTAGGTTACACTCTACCTACACCCACTGTATCACACTAAGTTACACTCTACCTACAATCACTGTATCACACTAGGTTGCACTTTACCTACACTCACTGTATCACACTAGGTTACACTCTACCTACACTCACTGTATCACACTAGGTTACACTTTACCTACACTCACTGTATCACACTAGGTTATACTCTACCTACACTCACTGCATCACACTAGGTTACACTCTACCTACACACACTATATCACACTAGGTTACACTCTACCTACACTCACTGCATCACACTAGGTTACACTTTACCTACACTCACTGTTTCACACTAGGTTATACTCTACCTACACTCACTGCATCACACTAGGTTACACTCTACCTACACGCACTATATCACACTAGGTTACACTCTACCTACACTCACTGCATCACACTAGGTTACACTTTACCTACACTCACTGTATCACACTAGGTTACACTCTACCTAAACTCACTGTATCACAATAGGTTACACTCTTCCTACACTCACTGTATCACACTAGGTTATACTCTTACTACACTCACTGTATCACACTAGGTTACACTCTACCTACACTCACTGTATCACACTAGGTTACACTCTACCTACACTCACTGTATCACACTAGGTTACACTCTACCTGCACTCACTGTATCACACTAGGTAACACTCTACCTACACTCACTGTATCACACTAGATTACACTTTACCTACACACTGTATCACACTAGGTTACACTTTACCTACACTCACTGTATCACACTAGGTTACACTCTACCTACACTCACTGTATGACACTAGGTTACACTCTACCTACACTCACTGTATCACACTAGGTTACACTCTACCTACACACACTATCACACTAGGTTACACTCTACCTACACTCGGTGTATCACACTAGGTTACACTCTACCTACACTCGGTGTATCACACTAGGTTACACTCTACCTACACACACTGTCTCAGCTGTGGGCGCCACCAAACTGATGTAGCCAACAGTAGAGTATCGACCCAATAAAGTCCTCATACTGAAGAAGCTTCGAAATATAAGCTCTCTTATACACACTGCATTTCAGTGATGATTACTTGCACCTTCTCTCCTGCAACTTAGTCTTCAATGAATCACTATCACCTCACTCTGATATCTGCGCTCCTGCAATTCTGTCTGATACTGTGTGCAGTAAGCAGGTGCAGCCAGCACTGCTCGCAGTGAGATAGAATGGTTAATCGTTAATGGTTAATGGTTAATGTGGGTTTGAATGATATCGACTACGAAAGGGTCATTAAGTCTTCACGTAACCTTTTCACAACTAGTCACAAATAGTTTAATCCTAAAATAGGGATAAGAGTTACCTCTAAGTAGATTTACGCTGTGAAAATAAAAGTACATCTATCTCTCTATATATATATATATATATATATATATATATATATATATATATATATATATATATATATAAATATATAAATTTATACATAGTTCCTTTGTATAAAGGCAAAGGGGATAAAAGAGAGTGCAAAAATTATAGGGGGATAAGTCTGTTGAGTGTACCTGGTAAAGTGTATGGTAGAGTTATAATTGAAAGAATTAAGAGTAAGACGGAGAATAGGATAGCAGATGAACAAGGAGGCTTTAGGAAAGGTAGGGGGTGTGTGGACCAGGTGTTTACAGTGAAACATATAAGTGAACAGTATTTAGATAAGGCTAAAGAGGTCTTTGTGGCATTTATGGATTTGGAAAAGGCGTATGACAGGGTGGATAGGGGGGCAATGTGGCAGATGTTGCAAGTGTATGGTGTAGGAGGTAGGTTACTGAAAGCAGTGAAGAGTTTTTACGAGGATAGTGAGGCTCAAGTTAGAGTATGTAGGAAAGAGGGAAATTTTTTCCCAGTAAAAGTAGGCCTTAGACAAGGATGTGTGATGTCACCGTGGTTGTTTAATATATTTATAGATGGGGTTGTAAGAGAAGTAAATGCGAGGGTCTTGGCAAGAGGCGTGGAGTTAAAAGATAAAGAATCACACACAAAGTGGGAGTTGTCACAGCTGCTCTTTGCTGATGACACTGTGCTCTTGGGAGATTCTGAAGAGAAGCTGCAGAGATTGGTGGATGAATTTGGTAGGGTGTGCAAAAGAAGAAAATTAAAGGTGAATACAGGAAAGAGTAAGGTTATGAGGATAACAAAAAGATTAGGTGATGAAAGATTGAATATCAGATTGGAGGGAGAGAGTATGGAGGAGGTGAACGTATTCAGATATTTGGGAGTGGACGTGTCAGCGGATGGGTCTATGAAAGATGAGGTGAATCATAGAATTGATGAGGGAAAAAGAGTGAGTGGTGCACTTAGGAGTCTGTGGAGACAAAGAACTTTGTCCTTGGAGGCAAAGAGGGGAATGTATGAGAGTATAGTTTTACCAATGCTCTTATATGGGTGTGAAGCGTGGGTGATGAATGTTGCAGCGAGGAGAAATCTGGAGGCAGTGGAGATGTCATGTCTGAGGGCAATGTGTGGTGTGAATATAATGCAGAGAATTCGTAGTTTGGAAGTTAGGAGGAGGTGCGGGATTACCAAAACTGTTGTCCAGAGGGCTGAGGAAGGGTTGTTGAGGTGGTTCGGACATGTAGAGAGAATGGAGCGAAACAGAATGACTTCAAGAGTGTATCAGTCTGTAGTGGAAGGAAGGCGGGGTAGGGGTCGGCCTAGGAAAGGTTGGAGGGAGGGGGTAAAGGAGGTTTTGTGTGCGAGGGGCTTGGACTTCCAGCAGGCATGCGTGAGCGTGTTTGATAGGAGTGAATGGAGACAAATGGTTTTTAATACTTGACGTGCTGTTGGAGTGTGAGCAAAGTAACATTTATGAAGGGATTCAGGGAAACCGGCCGGCCGGACTTGAGTCCTGGAGATGGGAAGTACAGTGCCTGCACTCTGAAGGAGGGGTGTTAATGTTGCAGTTTAAAAACTGTAGTGTAAAGCACCCTTCTGGCAAGACAGTGATGCAGTGAATGATGGTGAAAGTTTTTCTTTTTCGGGCCACCCTGCCTTGGTGGGAATCGGCCAGTGTGATAATAATAAAATATATATATATATATATATATATATATATATATATATAATATACGCCAGTAGGTTAAAGAGGGTAATTACAAGGCGTGAGGTATAGAGTAAATCATCGTGGGTTGCAGAAAGATGGTGTCAGTATGTTATTATGAGAGTGGAAGTCCCATCAGTAAGCTCTGAGTGCACCTAGTGAATAGTATTCTAGCAATCATTACAGTAAATCCTCTTATGGCCGGAATTTGTGTGAAATCCTCAAAGTGTGTTTATGTGAGGTTGTAAGGTACCACTCACTGGTAAACTCACCTGTTTTTACTCACCTATTTGTGGTTGCAGGGGTCGATTCATAGCTCCTGGCCCCGCCTCTTCACTGATCTCTACTAGGTCCTCTCTCTCCCTGCTCCATGAGCTGTATCAAACTTGATCTTAAAACTATGTATGGTTCCTGCCTCCACTACGTCACTTGCTAGACTATTCCACTTCCTGACAACTTTATGACTGAAGAAATACTTCCTAACATCCCTTTGACTCATCGGAGTCTTTAACTTCTAATTTTGACCCCTTGTTGCTGTGTCCCATCTCTGGAACATCCTGTCTTTGTCCACCTTGTCAATTCCTCGAAGTATTTTATATGTCGTTATCATGTCTCACCTAACCCTTCTATCCTCCAGTGTCGTCATGCCGATTGCCCTCAACCTTTCTTCGTAGGACAATTCCCTTAGCTCTGGGACTAGTCTTGTTGCAAACATTTGCACTTACTCTAATTTCTTGACGTGCTTGACTAGGTGCGGGTTCCAAACCGGTGTTGCATACTCCAATATAGGTCTGACGTACACGGTGTACAGAGTCTTCAAGGATTCCTTACTGAGGTATCGGAACGCTATCCTTAGGTTTGTCAGACGCCCGTACGCTGCAGCAGTTATCTGGTTGACGTGCGCCTCAGGAGATGTGCTCGGTATTATACTCACCCCAAGATCCTTTTCCTTAAGTGAGGTTTGCAGTCTTTGGCCACCTAGCTTATACTCCGTCTGAAGTCTTCTTTGCCCTTCCCGATCTTCATGACTTTGCATTTGGTGGGGTTAAATTCAAGGAGCCAGTTGCTGTGTATGTTTGTGTGTGTGTTCTCACCAAGTTATATTTGTGAGACTGAGTCTCAGCTCCTGGCCTCGCCTTTCAAACTGCCATCACAGGCATTATTGGCTCCAAGCCTCGAGGGTTCTATCATTCTCACACTCGAAAGACACACAGAGAACAAACACCTCAAAACAACACTGGATAAAAAATAAACAGAGAGGAACGAGAGGAACATCTCAGACATTCTGTGGGTTACAGAACACAATAAATCCATCTATCCAATTGCTAAGAAAAGGATTGGCTGTTTAAGTTCTCCAAACACGATAACTCACGTCCGTGTTGATGCTATTCATGTGATCCTAGACCAAGCTGATTTGGAACTGACTTCACGAATTTACCCAATTTTCTCTTTAAGATAGCTAGTGATATATTGGTAATCAATCCCCTTATGTATGGTGGGAGGCTGTTGAATAGCCTTTTGCCTCTTACACTTATTGTGATGTCTTTCATGTACTCATAGCGCCCCTGCTTTTCATTGGAATATTTGGCACCATCTGCCAAGCTTCTGTTACAGTAGAGAGTGATTCATGTGTGCATATGTAGAACCAGTCCCTCTAGGATATTCCAGGTGAAAATTATGATGCATCTTTCTCGCCTGCGTTCCAAGGAGTACAGGTCAAGGGACTTCGAATGTTTCTAGTAATTTAGATGTTTGGCTGAAATTATACGTGCAGTGAATGTTCTTTGTACGATGTCTAGAACTGCAATTTCGCCCTCTTGGAAACGGTCTATTAGTGTACAGTCCTCAGACAACAGATAACTTCAAGAAGATCATCATTGGCATTACATTCCTTGTTTTGAAGGTTCTCATTTTCCTCGTGGTTGTAATAATGACACTGTTTTGATCCTTGAAGGTGAAATCCTTTGACATTACCACTCACAAGTTATTCACGTTAGAATTAGTTCGTACTCTGTTTTAACTCTTATTTAATCAAATTTTTCCATAACGAAGTAACTAAAATATGTCCTCACTTGACATCATATTGTTTTCCGTGGTTCACTGGAAGACTTAGTTTATATCACTTGGAGATTTGCTGTGTTCCTGGTGGATGTCACTCTCATGCACTTCCAGTATCGTCTACAAAGGCTGATACAGTGCTATGGTTTACATCTCTGTCTATGTCAGATAAGAGGATCAGGAAAAGGATGGGGGCGAGTACAGTGTCTTGTGGAACAAAGTTTTACACTGTAGCCGCCTCTCACAACTCTGTTTGCTATTACTCATTGTATTCTATTTATTAGAAAGTTGAAAATTCATCTGCTCAATGTTGTAGGTATTCTTTCAGCACGCATTTTGTGCCCTAAGTTACATCAGTGGTGGTACTTTTCAAGTTACATTAGTGGTGGTATTCTTAAAGTTACATCAGTGGTGGTACTCTTCAAGTTACATCAGTGGTGGTACTCTTCAAGTTACATCAGTGGTGGTACTCTTGAAGCTACATCAGTGGTGGTACTCTTGAAGCTACATCAGTGGTGGTACTCTTGAAGCTACATCAGTGATGGTACTCTTGAAGCTACATCAGTGGTGGTACTCTTGAAGCTACATCAGTGGTGGTACTATTCAAGTTACATCAGTGGTGGTACTCTTGAAGCTACATCAGTGGTGGTACTCTTGAAGCTACATCAGTGGTAGTACTCTTGAAGCTACATCAGTGGTAGTACTCTTGAAGCTACATCAGTGGTAGTACTCTTGAAGCTACATCAGTGGTGGTACTCTTGAAGCTACATCAGTGGTAGTACTCTTGAAGCTACATCAGTGGTGGTACTCTTGAAGCTACATCAGTGGTGGTACTCTTGAAGCTACATCAGTGGTAGTACTCTTGAAGCTACATCAGTGGTAGTACTCTTGAAGCTACATCAGTGGTAGTACTCTTGAAGCTACATCAGTGGTAGTACTCTTGAAGCTACATCAGTGGTGGTACTCTTGAAGCTACATCAGTGGTAGTACTCTTGAAGCTACATCAGTGGTGGTACTCTTGAAGCTACATCAGTGGTGGTACTCTTGAAGCTACATCAGTGGTAGTACTCTTGAAGCTACATCAGTGGTAGTACTCTTGAAGCTACATCAGTGGTAGTACTCTTGAAGCTACATCAGTGGTAGTACTCTTGAAGCTACATCAGTGGTAGTACTCTTGAAGCTACATCAGTGGTGGTACTCTTGAAGCTACATCAGTGGTAGTACTCTTGAAGCTACATCAGTGGTGGTACTCTTGAAGCTACATCAGTGGTGGTACTCTTGAAGCTACATCAGTGGTAGTACTCTTGAAGCTACATCAGTGGTAGAACTCTTGAAGCTACATCAGTGGTAGTACTCTTGAAGCTACATCAGTGGTGGTACTCTTGAAGCTACATCAGTGGTAGTACTCTTGAAGCTACATCAGTGGTGGTACTCTTGAAGCTACATCAGTGGTGGTACTCTTGAAGCTACATCAGTGGTAGTACTCTTGAAGCTACATCAGTGGTAGTACTCTTGAAGCTACATCAGTGGTAGTACTCTTGAAGCTACATCAGTGGTAGTACTCTTGAAGCTACATCAGTGGTGGTACTCTTGAAGCTACATCAGTGGTAGTACTCTTGAAGCTACATCAGTGGTGGTACTCTTGAAGCTACATCAGTGGTGGTACTCTTGAAGCTACATCAGTGGTAGTACTCTTGAAGCTACATCAGTGGTAGTACTCTTGAAGCTACATCAGTGGTAGTACTCTTGAAGCTACATCAGTGGTAGTACTCTTGAAGCTACATCAGTGGTAGTACTCTTGAAGCTACATCAGTGGTGGTACTCTTGAAGCTACATCAGTGGTAGTACTCTTGAAGCTACATCAGTGGTGGTACTCTTGAAGCTACATCAGTGGTGGTACTCTTGAAGCTACATCAGTGGTAGTACTCTTGAAGCTACATCAGTGGTAGTACTCTTGAAGCTACATCAGTGGTAGTACTCTTGAAGCTACATCAGTGGTAGTACTCTTGAAGCTACATCAGTGGTGGTACTCTTCAAGTTACATCAGTGGTGGTACTCTTGAAGCTACATCAGTGGTAGTACTCTTGAAGCTACATCAGTGGTGGTACTCTTGAAGCTACATCAGTGGTAGTACTCTTGAAGCTACATCAGTGGTAGTACTCTTGAAGCTACATCAGTGGTAGTACTCTTGAAGCTACATCAGTGGTGGTACTCTTGAAGCTACATCAGTGGTAGTACTCTTGAAGCTACATCAGTGGTGGTACTCTTGAAGCTACATCAGTGGTAGTACTCTTGAAGCTACATCAGTGGTGGTACTCTTGAAGCTACATCAGTGGTAGTACTCTTGAAGCTACATCAGTGGTAGTACTCTTGAAGCTACATCAGTGGTAGTACTCTTGAAGCTACATCAGTGGTGGTACTCTTCAAGTTACATCAGTGGTGGTACTCTTGAAGCTACATCAGTGGTAGTACTCTTGAAGCTACATCAGTGGTGGTACTCTTGAAGCTACATCAGTGGTAGTACTCTTGAAGCTACATCAGTGGTGGTACTCTTGAAGCTACATCAGTGGTGGTACTCTTGAAGCTACATCAGTGGTAGTACTCTTGAAGCTACATCAGTGGTAGTACTCTTGAAGCTACATCAGTGGTGGTACTCTTCAAGTTACATCAGTGGTGGTACTCTTGAAGCTACATCAGTGGTAGTACTCTTGAAGCTACATCAGTGGTAGTACTCTTGAAGCTACATCAGTGGTAGTACTCTTGAAGCTACATCAGTGGTAGTACTCTTGAAGCTACATCAGTGGTGGTACTCTTCAAGTTACATCAGTGGTGGTACTCTTGAAGCTAAATCAGTGGTAGTACTCTTGAAGCTACATCAGTGGTGGTACTCTTGAAGCTGCATCAGTGGTAGTACTCTTGAAGCTACATCAGTGGTGGTACTCTTGAAGCTACATCAGTGGTGGTACTCTTGAAGCTACATCAGTGGTAGTACTCTTGAAGCTACATCAGTGGTGGTACTCTTGAAGCTACATCAGTGGTAGTACTCTTGAAGCTACATCAGTGGTGGTACTCTTGAAGCTACATCAGTGGTGGTACTCTTGAAGCTACATCAGTGGTTGTACTCTTGAAGCTACATCAGTGGTAGTACTCTTGAAGCTACATCAGTGGTGGTACTCTTGAAGCTACATCAGTGGTGGTACTCTTGAAGCTACATCAGTGGTGGTACTCTTGAAGCTACATCAGTGGTGGTACTCTTGAAGCTACATCAGTGGTGGTACTCTTGAAGCTACATCAGTGGTAGTACTCTTGAAGCTACATCAGTGGTAGTACTCTTGAAGCTACATCAGTGGTAGTACTCTTCAAGTTACATCAGTGGTGGTACTCTTGAAGCTAAATCAGTGGTAGTACTCTTGAAGCTACATCAGTGGTGGTACTCTTGGCATCAGTGGTAGTACTCTTGAAGCTACATCAGTGGTGGTACTCTTGAAGCTACATCAGTGGTGGTACTCTTGAAGCTACATCAGTGGTAGTACTCTTGAAGCTACATCAGTGGTAGTACTCTTGAAGCTACATCAGTGGTGGTACTCTTCAAGTTACATCAGTGGTGGTACTCTTGAAGCTACATCAGTGGTAGTACTCTTGAAGCTACATCAGTGGTGGTACTCTTGAAGCTACATCAGTGGTAGTACTCTTGAAGCTACATCAGTGGTGGTACTCTTGAAGCTACATCAGTGGTGGTACTCTTGAAGCTACATCAGTGGTGGTACTCTTGAAGCTACATCAGTGGTGGTACTCTTGAAGCTACATCAGTGGTGGTACTCTTGAAGCTACATCAGTGGTAGTACTCTTGAAGCTACATCAGTGGTAGTACTCTTGAAGCTACATCAGTGGTAGTACTCTTGAAGCTACATCAGTGGTAGTACTCTTCCAGTGATCAAAACTCAGCTAAAAATTACAGTATAATATCCTGTTGACTGGATTGATCAAAGATATTTGTTAATCAGTTGATAGTATAAAATAAGTCTAAGACACACCTTGAAGATAATAACATACAGTTTAACATTACTCTTCCTTAACAAAAACTGGCAAGTATTTCTTTTGTTTACAGAGTATAAGTGTAAAGGACTTACGGACGGGGATACACACTGGTGGCAGACACAGGTAACCAGAATATATCTTCTTGAATTATTTTACGAAGCAAATCTATTTCAGCCCACAAGAGAGAAAATTCCCTACCCCGTCTTAAAAATTCTCGACAAACACATGCAAATGAGCGCATAATTTTGAATAATGCTTGGAAAAACAGATGGGATTAAATTGGAGGTCGGGTGTATGGTAACTTTTATCTGGGATCACCGTAATGCAAATGAGAGGCGCCATATTGACAAGGTCTCGCCACGTTGACTGACACTATCACCAACAGTCTGGTTGGTCAGGCCAAGTTAGTGACGGAAGCTCAGGGTCTCAATCTTCCATAGCAGGCTGACTCTGAGTGGCAATATAGTAGCAGTGAGTCACACTCAGGTCACTGATCAGTCCAGTCAATCAGAATATCAAGACTAACTTGTTGGTATATATGTAAATTTCTTCAGTCATATGTACACACGTTGGTATATTCTCACACATCTGCAGTCATATATACACGTATATGTTGGTATATTTGTAATCATACTCAAGTATATATACACACATGCTGGTATATTCTCACATATCAGCAGACATATATACACGTATATTCGCACAACAGTTTCCTGCCTTATTTCGTGCTTATTTTCAACATGCCTTATTATTATTTTTATTAACACACTGGCCGTCTCCCACCAAGGCAGGGTGGCCCGAAAAAGAAAAACTTTCACCATCATTCACTCCATCACTGTCTTGCCAGAGAGGTGCTTTACACTACAGTTATAAAACTGCAACATTAACACCCCTCCTTCAGAGTGCAGACACTGTACTTCCCACCTCCAGGACTCAAGTCCAGCCTGCCGGACTGCTTACCACGTAGAGAATTTCCTACTTCCCAACAAGATAGATGTAGTGGCCCCTTCAGGCACTGCTTCATTGATTAGTGGCACATTAACACACGAAGGTATGTGCCAGTTATTGGTGTATTTAGATGGCGCCGTAAAACAGCAGAATGAGAAAGTCTCTGTTATCAGCTACAACCTTCAAAATTTAAGCAAAATTTTCTTTTATTTCTCATGAGCCATAAAAAGATTACAGTAGATGTTGAAGATCAATGATGGACTAAACACTCCAGACTGAGGGACTGATTACCTCAAACTTCTTCTGATCTTGCACCAATCTTCTCTGTGTTGGACTGAGGAAGCCACAGCCTGGAGAAACGTTTCCACAGTAAGGATACCCAAGTGTTGCACAAGTGTCTCGATCATCTACAGTAGATATACGTAATTTGATACAAAATTTAATACAAATGTAAGCACAAAGGAAGGTCACTAATTATGTAATGCATTTAAGGCTAACTGATCATGAAGTTAACATACTAATAATATCTAGACCTAGTATATTATTTAAGACAACTTGTGTAGTTGATGACGATCACTAGTACACCGTGTTGCAATCCCCTGCAAAGTACTCACACTGACTTACGTACAGTGACCACATCCGCATCCCCATCATGGCCAGTAAGTATATCCTAGATATTAGTCTGCCTCAGATAAGCAGCTAGCAAGTTGATAGGCTCCTACTAGTTCCGCCTGTTTGAGAGGAAATCGTCCTTCTTTCCTGGAATTCCTGGCCTAGTTTCTATAACCATTTCGAGGAATGACACCTGCTCAATGCGGCGACGATTTTGCTCGCTGACCTTATTGGTAGATAACGTTATGGCTGTTAGAGACGACACACACAGGAACTACAGGGGCTGATGCTGAACCACGGCAACTACAGACTTTTCACATATAGGTTCCTTTATCACGACTCTCGTCCACGTCAAGGGATGCATGACGGGACATCCATCCATTACCATTCAGTAGTTTGTCTAGTGATGCCTGGATCACTTCGGTATGTCTAGCCACCTGGGACTCTTTGTACTACTTCCTCGTACTGCCATTATTTTGGAAGAGAGAGTTGGTGCAGTCGTTGCTACCTCATATATGAAAATGCTCCACTCTGGGGACGGGAGGTCCATGAGGCCTACTCATGACACTGGATGTACTGGTCTACTCATGACACTGAATGTACTGGTCTACTCATGACACTGAATGTACTGGCCTACTCATAACACTGAATGTACTGGCCTACTCGTGACAGTGAATGTACTGGCCTACTCATGACACTGGATGTACTGGTCTACTCATAACACTGAATGTACTGGCCTACTCGTGACCGTGAATGTACTGGCCTACTCATGACACTGAATGTACTGGCCTACTCATAACACTGAATGTACTGGCCTACTCGTGACCGTGAATGTACTGGCCTACTCATAACACTGAATGTACTGGCCTACTCGTGACCGTGAATGTACTGGCCTACTCGTGACAGTGAATGTACTGGCCTACTCGTGACCGTGAATGTACTGGCCTACTCGTGACCGTGAATGTACTGGCCTACTCGTGACCGTGAATGTACTGGCCTACTCGTGACCGTGAATGTACTGGCCTACTCGTGACCGTGAATGTACTGGCCTACTCGTGACCGTGAATGTACTGGCCTACTCGTGACCGTGAATGTACTGGCCTACTCGTGACCGTGAATGTACTGGCCTACTCGTGACCGTGAATGTACTGGCCTACTCATAACACTGAATGTACTGGCCTACTCGTGACAGTGAATGTACTGGCCTACTCGTGACCGTGAATGTACTGGCCTACTCGTGACCGTGAATGTAGTGGCCTACTCGTGACCGTGAATGTACTGGCCTACTCATAACACTGAATGTACTGGCCTACTCGTGACCGTGAATGTACTGGCCTACTCGTGACAGTGAATGTACTGGCCTACTCGTGACCGTGAATGTACTGGCCTACTCGTGACCGTGAATGTAGTGGCCTACTCGTGACCGTGAATGTAGTGGCCTACTCGTGACCGTGAATGTACTGGCCTACTCGTGACCGTGAATGTACTGGCCTACTCGTGACCGTGAATGTACTGGCCTACTCTGACTTCTTCAGTACAATGCCGTCGAACTTGTTCCTTATCAGTTTATTGTATATTTACACACCAATGTTTCCCGCATTATTCACACTGACACGGTCATCAATATTCGGTCTTGTTGCAGTGTTCCTTAACTCTGAACTCCGCCACAGTTAACTGATTACGACTTCGAAGAAATGAAATGAACTTTGAATTCTTAGGACTATCAAAATCACTCTTTACACCAACATGGATTCATCTCTCAGTGTATGTTGTTGAGAGTATGTTGCAGTGGCAGTAACACTGAAGGTTCGTAGTGCGTCTCCATATTGAGCAATAACATGGCCAGATAACAATCACTGTGTCATTGCACACACTAACACACAGCCAATTGTAGGTATTGTTTATAAGAATACGGTGTGTCTTTCCAGGCCCTCGTGAGACACTGCTAAATTGTCATGTCAGTCCAGGTTCCACTCCAAAAGGGTTTCTCATTCCAGATGGACTGTAAACAACCCGCCCTCCATAGTCCCGTGTAGACTGGAACACAATTCTTGACTAGTCTGAAGATACAGACTGTGTAGTTGATGTGTCTCGTAGTTGAGAAATACTGCAACACTTCCTCTTGATAATTGAAACACTTGTGCAGCATTCGGATATCTTATTCTGGAAATGCTTCTCCAGCCACTGGCTTCTTCAGTCCAATGCAGAGAAACGTAAAAGACGAAGAGTTTGAGGTAATCACTTCAGAATACTCCATTCTACTGATTACACAGCAACACAGTAAATGACCATATAACCTGTCTTTGTAATACTCATTTGTACTAAATTGTTATCTGTTTACAATAATTTTTGTACCACTGAATATATCATTGCTTAGTTAATCTTAAGTTAATTTTAAGCCTACCCATAATGCTCTGCATACAAGGGACTTTGTCATGTTACACTTTAAAAATTGTATTCCTTGTACTTCTCTGTATCATTTCAAATAAATAAATAAATAAATAAATAAATAAATAAATCTGGATTCGAAATACATATGAAAAAACACATACAAGTATATCCTATTTGTTAATGTGTCTGTTTATTCATATATCTCACTAAAACAGTAATATTTTAAATATTTTAAATATTTTAAATATTTTAAATATTTTAAATATTTTAAATATTTTAAATATGTTAAAATGAAAGTATTTTTTAGCTAATTTCCTATGAAGAAGAAATTTGAAAAAAAAAATCGGTTCTTATATACCATTATTTTCTTTTAAATTTAGTTTATTATGTTGAATTACATAAATCAACAACATTTTCTTATATTTTTATTTGTTTTGCAATTTATTATCAATTTATTAATTTCACGTAATTGTTTTTGGAATTCGTTATTCGTGTCCCAAAAATCTCGCCTCTCTACCGTGTTGATTAAGGTGATTTTTTTGTACGCTATAACGGCCCATATAAAAATATTTAAAATAAAATAAGAATAAAATCCAAAATTTTTGGGTTGGGTCACAAAATACAATAGTCTCTGCTGATCTATAAGCTTATTGCAGTGAAATGTAATTAATTACATTTCACTGCAATATATATATATATATATATATATATATATATATATATATATATATATATATATATATATATATATATATATATATATAGCAATGAAATCACGAAACAAATGATTTTAAATCATTTACCAAACTACGGCAGGCCAGGACTCGATCCTACGAACCTTGTACCGCCTCCAGAGACAGCACTATGTACGCATCGCCTTACCACTTGCGCCAGCAATCCTACAAGAATCACGCATGCAGCTGAGCTACATGTTTTTCTCGTGATCCGAGGACACTCGTGGCAGTGGTATCTCGAGAATTAATTTCAGCCTCCTCCTGTTGGAATACCCACCTCAACAAGCAGTCTATATAGTAATGAAATCACGAAACATGTGATTTTAAATCATTTATCAAACTGCCGCAGTTTGGTAAATGGACGCAGGAGGGAGAGATACATAATTATATACTCTTGGAAAATCCTAGAGAGATTACTACCGAACTTGCACACAAAATCACTCCCTATGAAAGCAAATGACTCGGCAGACGATGCAACATCCCCCCAATGAAAAGCAGGGGTGTCACTAGCATGATAAGAGACAATACAATAACTGTTAGGGGCCCAAGACTGTTCAACTGCCTCCCAGCATACACAAGGAAGATTACCAATAGACTCCTGGCTGTCTTCAAGAAGGCGCTGGACAGGCACCTAAAGTCGGTACCTGACCAACCGGGCTGTGGTTCATACGTCGGGTTACGTGCGGCCAACAGTAACAGCCTGGTTGATCAGGTCCTGATCCACCATGAGGCCTGCTCACAGACCGGAACCCCGAAACCCCCTCTACAGGTATACTCCAAGTAATGTAAAAGTTAACTTACCTAACCTTATTATAACAAGTGCAATATAATTTAGACTGATCCAACTAAATATGTTTTAGATAAGTTTACAGCAATTTAATAATAAACACACTGAAATATATATTTTTTAGTTAGGTTCAGAATGATTTTTGTGAAATTATTGCATACACAAATTTTCGCTTGCGTTATTCGGCAAGAAGAGCGTTGCCATTTAAGCCAAAATCGCAAGCTTTACCTATTTGGCACCATATATATATATATATATATATATATATATATATATATATATATATATATATATATATATATATATATATATATATATATATATATATATATATATATATATATATATATATATATTTACAGATTTATACGTTCTCCAAGTCATTCTACTTGATCCATTCCCTCTAAATGACCAAACAACCTCAACAACCCCTCTTCAGCCCTCTAACTAATACTTTTATTAACTCCACACCTCCTCCTAATTTCCACACTCCGAATTCTCTGCATATTTACACCGCACATTGCCCTTAGACAGGACATCACAGCATCCAACCGCCTCCTCGCTGCAACATTTAAGAACATAAGAACATAAGAAAGAAGGAACACTGCAGCAGGCCTACTGACCCATGCGAAGAGGGTCCATGTAATCCCCCCCAGATTAGCCCAATGACCCACCTAGTCAGGTCACTTCCACTTAAGGAAGGAGCACGGCACCAGACCTAGCAGCACAAGGTACTCAGGTCCAACTCACACCCACCCACACTCCCTCATGTATTTATAGAACCTATTTTTAAAACTACACAACGTTTTAGCCTCAATAACTGTACTCAGGAGTTTGTTCCACTCATCCACAACTCTATTACCAAACAAGTGCTTTCCTATATCCTTCCTGAATCTGAATTCTTCCTTCTTGAAATCATTGCTGCGAGTCCTGTCTTGGCCGGAAATTTTCAGCACACTATTTACATCCCCATTATTTATTCCTGTTTTCCATTTATACACCTCGATCATATCATCCCTAATTCTACGCCTTTCGAGAGAGTATAGATTCAGAGCCCTCATTTATCCTCATAGGGAAGATTTCTGATACATGAGATCAACTTTGTCATCCTCCTCTGTACGTTTTTCAGAGCATTTATATCCATTCTGTAATACGGTGACCAGAACTGAGCAGCATAGTCTAAATGAGGCCTAACCAAGGATATATAGAGTTAAAGAACAACCTGAGGACTTCTATTATTTATAATTCTAGATATGAAGCCAAGGATTCTGTTAGCTTTATTGCGAACACTAATGCACTGTTGTCTTGGTTTTAGATTACTGCTAACCAGAACTCCTAAATCCTTTTCGCAATCAGTAGTATTAAGATCTACATTATTTAGTTTATATGTGGCATGGTTATTTACCTGTCCAACATTTACAACTATGCATTTGTCTATATTAAACTGCATCTGCCACTTCTCCGACCATTGCATCAGTCTATTCAAATCATCCTGGAGTGCTCTAGTGTCCTCACTAGAATGAATTGGATGGCCTATTTTGGTATCATCAGCAAATTTGCTTATTATTCCCTCATCTATGTTGTTTATGTAAATTGTGAACAACAACGGGTCCAACAATGACCCCTGTGGAACACCGCTTGTGACGTGCCCCCATTCTGATTTCTCCCCATTTATGCAAACTCTCTGCTGCCTATACCCCTCAAGGAAGGTTCCTTGATGTTGGTGAGGGGCTCTTGATTTAGGGAATTGGATCTGTGCTCCAGTTCCCCGAATTAAGCCTGAATGCCTTCCACATCCCCCCCCCCAGGCGCTGTATAATCCTCCGGGTTTAGCGCTTCCCCCTTGATTATAATAATAATAATAATCTGCTGCCTATTTGTCAGCCATGCCTCTACCAAGGAAAAAATTTATCCTTCTATTCCGTGTGCCTTAATTTTCCTCGATAGCCTCTGATGTGGAACTCTATCGAAAGCCTTACTGAAGTCCATATACACAATATCATATTCATTACCATGCTCTACCTCCTCAAACACCTTAGTTAAGAAAGTTAGTAAATTCGTAAGACAGGAACGCCCCTTTGTAAAACCGTGTTGAGATTCATTAATCAGTCTGTGCCTATCAAGATGGCTACGAATTGCTTCGGCAGTTATTGATTCCATAAATTTTCCCACTATGGAGGTAAGGCTTATTGGTCTATAGTTCGAAGCCAAGGACCTGTCACCTGCCTTGTAAATAGGTATTACATTTGCCATTTTCCACTTATCAAGCACTATGCCAGTTTGTAGTGATATATTGAAAAGATTAGCCAAAGGTATGGTAAGTTCCTCTTTACATTCCTTTAACACCCTTACAAACAGTTCATCAGGACCTGGGGATTTGTTAGGTTTTAGTTTCTCTATTTGTCTGAGGACCATGTCACTAGTTACCGCAATCGTGCATAGTTTATTATCGTCCTGTTCTACATAATCTATTATTTCTGGAATTTCGCTAGTATCTTTCTGTGTAAAAACTGAGAGGAAGTAGGTATTGAAAATTTCACACATATCCCTATCACTGTCAGTGATCTGACCAGAGTTACTCTTAAGTGGGCCAATTTTGTCCCTAATCTTACTTCTATATACCTGAAAGAACCCTTTTGGGTTAGTCTTCGAATCCCTTGCGACCCTAGCCTCATAATCCCTTTTTGCTTTTCTTATTCCTTTTTTTATTTCTCTCTTTGATGTGTGTGTGTGTGTGTACACACACACACACACATACACCGAGAGGTTTATGTTTGTACACTGTATTGTGTGCATATCTATATACTTCAATATTTTATTTTAATATCCAATTTTGATATTAAAGTATATTGCTAACGAGGTGTACACAGAGTGATATGCAACCTTCTTGACTCTCGGACAGTCTGTTGTTCTGAATTGTAGGTTTTAAACCCATCAAAACAAGCAAGTGTTCTGAAATGTTATCTAGTAAAGGTTCCACGACTGATAGTTTTTTCTTCGATAAGTAGTGATAAAAAAGTGTTAAGTAGTCGATAGATATGAGTAAATGGTTTTCTAGGCTTTCTGAATATTGTACATAAAACACCCCTCAAAGGAGGTTCCTTGGCGCCGTTGAGGGACTCTTCATCCAAGGAACTGGACCTGATTTTCTATCTCCACAAAAGCTGTATGACCCCAACGGGTTTAGCGCTTCTCTCTAAATTATGTAGTAATAATCGTTCAAGCTATTCCTGAAGCTACCCAAGGTGCTAACTTCGACCACTCAACTCGGCAGCGTGTTCCACCGTCCTGCAACTAACTGGTTCCAAATCAGTACTTTCCCAAACACTTTCTGAATATGAATTTGTCTAACTTGATTGTTTCAAGTTATTTCTTGGACGATTTTCTCAGCATCTCATATTTATCTCCCATATTTATTCCCGTCTTTCATTTGCATACTTCGAGCATATCTCCCCTCATTCTGTTTCTTTCATTTCTGTCTCCTTATGAAAGATTTCCTGTACTGTACAGAGCGTTAATTTTGTTATCCTTTTTCTGTATGTTCTCGAAAGTATTTGTATCCATTCTGTGGTCTGGGGACCAGAACTGTAGCGCATAATCTAAACGAGGCCCTACAGCACCAAGTATCCAAGCACAAGCCTACAGCACCAAGTATCCAAGCACAAGCCTACAGCACCAAGTATCCTAGCACAAGCCTACAGCACCAAGTATCCTAGCACAAGCCTACAGCACCAAGTATCCTAGCACAAGCCTACAGCACCAAGTATCCAAGCACAAGCCTACAGCACCAAGTATCCTAGCACAAGCCTACAGCACCAAGTATCCTAGCACAAGCCTACAGCACCAAGTATCCAAGCACAAGCCTACAGCACCAAGTATCCTAGCACAAACCTACAGCACCAAGTATCCTAGCACAAGCCTACAGCACCAAGTATCCTAGCACAAACCTACAGCACCAAGTATCCTAGCACAAGCCTACAGCACCAAGTATCCAAGCACAAGCCTACAGCACCAAGTATCCAAGCACAAGCCTACAGCACCAAGTATCCTAGCACAAGCCTCACGGCACCAAGTATCCAAGCACAAACCTACAGCACCAAGTATCCAAGCACAAACCTACAGCACCAAGTATCCTAGCACAAGCCTACAGCACCAAGTATCCAAGCACAAGCCTACAGCACCAAGTATCCAAGCACAAACCTACAGCACCAAGTATCCTAGCACAAGCCTACAGCACCAAGTATCCAAGCACAAGCCTACAGCACCAAGTATCCTAGCACAAGCCTACAGCACCAAGTTTCCAAGCACAAGCCTACAGCACCAAGTATCCTAGCACAAACCTACAGCACCAAGTATCCTAGCACAAGCCTACAGCACCAAGTATCCAAGCACAAGCCTACAGCACCAAGTATCCAAGCACAAACCTACAACACCAAGTATCCTAGCACAAGCCTACAGCACCAAGTATCCAAGCACAAGCCTACAGCACCAAGTATCCAAGCACAAGCCTACAGCACCAAGTATCCAAGCACAAGCCTACAGCACCAAGTTTCCAAGCACAAGCCTACTGCACCAAGTATCCAAGCACAAGCCTACAGCACCAAGTATCCTAGCACAAGCCTACAGCACCAAGTATCCAAGCACAAGCCTACAGCACCAAGTATCCTAGCACAAGCCTACAGCACCAAGTATCCTAGCACAAACCTCACAGCACCAAGTATCCTAGCACAAGCCTACAGCACCAAGTATCCTAGCACAAGCCTACAGCACCAAGTATCCAAGCACAAGCCTACAGCACCAAGTATCCAAGCACAAGCCTACAGCACCAAGTATCCAAGCACAAGCCTACTGCACCAAGTATCCAAGCACAAGCCTACAGCACCAAGTATCCTAGCACAAGCCTACTGCACCAAGTATTCAAGCACAAGCCTACAGCACCAAGTATCCAAGCACAAGCCTACAGCACCAAGTATCCTAGCACAAGCCTACAGCACCAAGTATCCTAGCACAAACCTCACAGCACCAAGTATCCTAGCACAAGCCTACAGCACCAAGTATCCTAGCACAAGCCTACAGCACCAAGTATCCAAGCACAAGCCTACAGCACCAAGTATCCAAGCACAAGCCTACAGCACCAAGTATCCAAGCACAAGCCTACTGCACCAAGTATCCAAGCACAAGCCTACAGCACCAAGTATCCAAGCACAAGCCTACTGCACCAAGTATCCAAGCACAAGCCTACAGCACCAAGTATCCAAGCACAAGCCTACAGCACCAAGTATCCAAGCACAAGCCTACAGCACCAAGTATCCAAGCACAAGCCTACAGCACCAAGTATCCTAGCACAAGCCTACAGCACCAAGTATCCTAGCACAAACCTCTCAGCACCAAGTATCCTAGCACAATCCTACAGCACCAAGTATCCTAGCACAAGCCTACAGCACCAAGTATCCAAGCACAAGCCTACAGCACCAAGTATCCAAGCACAAGCCTACAGCACCAAGTATCCAAGCACAAGCCTACTGCACCAAGTATCCAAGCACAAGCCTACAGCACCAAGTATCCTAGCACAAGCCTACTGCACCAAGTATCCAAGCACAAGCCTACAGCACCAAGTATCCAAGCACAAGCCTACAGCACCAAGTATCCTAGCACAAGCCTACAGCACCAAGTATCCTAGCACAAACCTCACAGCACCAAGTATCCTAGCACAAGCCTACAGCACCAAGTATCCTAGCACAAGCCTACAGCACCAAGTATCCAAGCACAAGCCTACAGCACCAAGTATCCAAGCACAAGCCTACAGCACCAAGTATCCAAGCACAAGCCTACTGCACCAAGTATCCAAGCACAAGCCTACAGCACCAAGTATCCAAGCACAAGCCTACTGCACCAAGTATCCAAGCACAAGCCTACAGCACCAAGTATCCAAGCACAAGCCTACAGCACCAAGTATCCAAGCACAAGCCTACAGCACCAAGTATCCAAGCACAAGCCTACAGCACCAAGTATCCTAGCACAAGCCTACAGCACCAAGTATCCAAGCACAAGCCTACTGCACCAAGTATCCAAGCGCAAGCCTACAGCACCAAGTATCCAAGCACAAGCCTACAGCACCAAGTATCCAAGCACAAGCCTACAGCACCAAGTATCCAAGCACAAGCCTACAGCACCAAGTATCCAAGCACAAACCTACAGCACCAAGTATCCAAGCACAAGCCTACAGCACCAAGTATCCTAGCACAAACCTACAGCACCAAGTATCCAAGCACAAGCCTACAGCACCAAGTATCCTAGCACAAGCCTACAGCACCAAGTATCCTAGCACAAGCCTACAGCACCAAGTATCCTAGCACAAGCCTACAGCACCAAGTATCCTAGCACAAACCTACAGCACCAAGTATCCTAGCACAAGCCTACAGCACCAAGTATCCAAGCACAAGCCTACAGCACCAAGTATCCAAGCACAAGCCTACAGCACCAAGTATCCTAGCACAAACCTACAGCACCAAGTATCCAAGCACAAGCCTACAGCACCAAGTATCCAAGCACAAGCCTACAGCATCAAGTATCCTAGCACAAGCCTACAGCACCAAGTATCCTAGCACAAACCTCACAGCACCAAGTATCCTAGCACAAGCCTACAGCACCAAGTATCCTAGCACAAGCCTACAGCACCAAGTATCCTAGCACAAGCCTACAGCACCAAGTATCCTAGCACAAGCCTACAGCACCAAGTATCCTAGCACAAGCCTACAGCACCAAGTATCCTAGCACAAGCCTACAGCACCAAGTATCCAAGCACAAGCCTCACAGCACCAAGTATCCTAGCACAAGCCTACAGCACCAAGTATCCAAGCACAAGCCTACAGCACCAAGTATCCTAGCACAAGCCTACATCACCAAGTATCCAAGCACAAGCCTCACAGCACCAAGTATCCATGAACAAGTCTCACTTCATTAAATATACTTAGCATTTCATTCTCTCGTGACGAGACTCTGAAACTCAACACCACTTTAGGCTATAAGACTGATCACTTCAAAGCTACTCAAGGCTGAATGGCAGATCACATCATCTTTATGTCTCCACTTCTGCTGTCTCCAATATTTAGTCATCTCTGTATTCGACTGAAGAAGGCTGCAGAGGAAGCGATATATTTTGACATTAAAGATACCCAGCTGTGGCACCAGTGTCACTTTCATCAACTAGCCAGTATTTTATGCTGGTATTATTATACAATATAATTTTTTCCCTGGCTTAGGCCTACTCACTTTCTCGTGGATTTTATAATTATCGGGGTGTCTTTGGGACCTCGGTGAGCTTTTAGGGAGTCTGTTATCATTAACATTATTATGACACTTAACCGATGTTGTTGTTTTTTTAATTTGGTGTTTATGTATCTGTGTTTTATTCATGAATAATGTGCACTGCCAAAGCAGCTGGTAACACTTGTATATTAGATCTCGTAGGTAAGTTTTTGAAGCGTGATACCTTGGGATAGCCTAGATGTGGTCTCTGATGATGACAGCTCTGTCTGGCCTCATCGTATACTGTAACGTGACTGCTGCTTGAAGATGTCAACCTTGAGGCTGGTGGGGTGTTCTTGACTTGAAGGAGCTAAAGCTATATGCTATTTTTGAATAATTTCTAATTGACTTCCTTACGGGTTAAGTGTTTTCTGGAGAATATTTTGATGATGCTTCTGAGGCAGCAATACTTAACATATGTTTATTGTATGCCTTGGGGGTTTAGGGCTTTCCTACGAAATATTTTTATATGTGGGTTTATCTAAAGTTGAGATTAAAAAAAAATGTTGTTTTATTTAAGGTAAGTAATAGTAACTCCAGTTCTACTCGAATGATACCTTCTGAAGGTCTCGTAGATCCTGAACTCATGGTAGGAAAATTAACGATGTCCTTGTAGCCCAGATCACCCTGACAGACTTAACTACTTGATGCAAGAAAGTCATCTGATAAAATGTGAAGGAATTACTAGCATATTAAACTTTGTTTGTCACTAAGTTACCATGGTACAAGGCAGGTGGTACAAGGCAGGTGGTACAAGGCAGGTGGTACAAGGCAGGTGGTACAAGGCAGGTGGTACAAGGCAGGTGGTACAAGGCAGGTGGTACAAGGCAGGTGATACAAGGCAGGTGGTACAAGGCAGGTGGTACAAGGCAGGTGGTACAAGGCAGGTGATACAAGGCAGGTGGTACAAGGCAGGTGGTACAAGGCAGGTGGTACAAAGCAGATGGTACAATGCAGGTGGTACAAGGCAGGTGGTACAAGGCAGGTGGTACAAGGCAGGTGGTACAAGGCAGGTGGTACAAGACAGGTGGTACAAGGCAGGTGGTACAAGGCAGGTGGTACAAGGCAGGTGGTACAAGGCAGGTGGTACAAGGCAGGTGGTACAAGGCAGGTGGTACAAGACAGGTGGTACAAGGCAGGTGGTACAAGGCAGGTGGTACAAGGCAGGTGATACAAGGCAGGTGGTACAAGGCAGGTGGTACAAGACAGGTGGTACAAGGCAGGTGGTACAAGGCAGGTGGTATAAGACAGGTGGTACAAGGCAGGTGGTACAAGGCAGGTGATACAAGGCAGATGGTACAATGCAGGTGGTACAAGGCAGGTGGTACAAGGCAGGTGGTACAAGGCAGGTGGTACAAGGCAGATGGTACAAGGCAGGTGGTACAAGGCAGGTGGTACAAGGCAGACGGTACAAGGCAGGTGGTACAAGGCAGGTGGTACAAGGCAGGTGGTACAAGGCAGGTGGTACAAGGCAGGTGGTACAAGGCAGGTGGTACAAGGCAGATGGTACAAGGCAGGTGGTACAAGGCAGGTGGTACAAGGCAGGTGGTACAAGGCAGGTGGTACAAGGCAGGTGGTACAAGGCAGATGGTACAATGCAGGTGGTACAAGGCAGATGGTACAAGGCAGGTGGTACAAGGCAGGTGGTACAAGGCAGGTGGTACAAGGCAGGTGGTACAAGGCAGGTGGTACAAGGCAGGTGGTACAAGGCAGATGGTACAAGGCAGGTGGTACAAGGCAGGTGGTACAAGGCAGGTGGTACAAGGCAGGTGGTACAAGGCAGGTGGTACAAGGCAGATGGTACAATGCAGGTGGTACAAGGCAGATGGTACAAGGCAGGTGGTACAAGGCAGGTGGTACAAGGCAGGTGGTACAAGGCAGGTGGTACAAGGCAGGTGGTACAAGGCAGGTGGTACAAGGCAGATGGTACAAGGCAGGTGGTACAAGGCAGGTGGTACAAGGCAGGTGGTACAAGGCAGGTGGTACAAGGCAGGTGGTACAAGGCAGGTGGTACAAGGCAGGTGGTACAAGGCAGGTGGTACAAGGCAGATGGTACAAGGCAGGGGGTACAAGGCAGGTGGTACAAGGCAGGTGGTACAAGGCAGATGGTACAAGGCAGGTGGTACAAGGCAAGTGGTACAAGGCAGGTGGTACAAGGCAGGTGGTACAAGGCAGGTGGTACAAGGCAGGTGGTACAAGGCAGATGGTACAAGGCAGGTGGTACAAGGCAGGTGGTACAAGGCAGGTGGTACAAGGCAGGTGGTACAAGGCAGGTGGTACAAGGCAGGTGGTACAAGGCAGGTGGTACAAGGCAGGTGGTACAAGGCAGGTGGTACAAGGCAGGTGGTACAAGGCAGATGGTACAAGGCAGGTGGTACAAGGCAGGTGGTACAAGGCAGGTGGTACAAGGCAGGTGGTACAAGGCAGGTGGTACAAGGCAGGTGGTACAAGGCAGGTGGTACAAGGCAGGTGGTACAAGGCAGGTGGTACAAGGCAGGTGGTACAAGGCAGATGGTACAAGGCAGGTGGTACAAGGCAGGTGGTACAAGGCAGGTGGTACAAGGCAGGTGGTACAAGGCAGGTGGTACAAGGCAGGTGGTACAAGGCAGGTGGTACAAGGCAGGTGGTACAAGGCAGGTGGTACAAGGCAGGTGGTACAAGGCAGGTGGTACAAGGCAGGTGGTACAAGGCAGGTGGTACAAGGCAGGTGGTACAAGGCAGGTGGTACAAGGCAGGTGGTACAAGGCAGGTGGTACAAGGCAGGTGGTACAAGGCAGGTGGTACAAGGCAGGTGATACAAGGCAGGTGGTACAAGGCAGGTGGTACAAGGCAGGTGGTACAAGGCAGGTGGTACAAGGCAGGTGGTACAAGGCAGGTGGTACAAGGCAGGTGGTACAAGGCAGGTGGTACAAGGAAGGTGGTACAAGGCAGGTGGTACAAGGAAGGTGGTACAAGGCAGGTGGTACAAGGAAGGTGGTACAAGGCAGGTGGTACAAGGCAGGTGGTACAAGGCAGGTGGTACAAGGCAGGTGGTACAAGGCAGGTGGTACAAGGCAGGTGGTACAAGGAAGGTGGTACAAGGCAGGTGGTACAAGGAAGGTGGTACAAGGCAGGTGGTACAAGGAAGGTGGTACAAGGCAGGTGGTACAAGGCAGGTGGTACAAGGAAGGTGGTACAAGGCAGGTGGTACAAGGAAGGTGGTACAAGGCAGGTGGTACAAGGCAGGTGGTACAAGGAAGGTGGTACAAGGCAGGTGGTACAAGGCAGGTGGTACAAGGAAGGTGGTACAAGGCAGGTGGTACAAGGCAGGTGGTACAAGGCAGGTGGTACAAGGAAGGTGGTACAAGGCAGGTGGTACAAGGAAGGTGGTACAAGGCAGGTGGTACAAGGAAGGTGGTACAAGGCAGGTGGTACAAGGAAGGTGGTACAAGGCAGGTGGTACAAGGAAGGTGGTACAAGGCAGGTGGTACAAGGAAGGTGGTACAAGGCAGGTGGTACAAGGAAGGTGGTACAAGGCAGGTGGTACAAGGAAGGTGGTACAAGGCAGGTGGTACAAGGAAGGTGGTACAAGGAAGGTGGTACAAGGCAGGTGGTACAAGGAAGGTGGTACAAGGCAGGTGGTACAAGGAAGGTGGTACAAGGCAGGTGGTACAAGGCAGGTGGTACAAGGAAGGTGGTACAAGGCAGGTGGTACAAGGAAGGTGGTACAAGGCAGGTGGTACAAGGCAGGTGGTACAAGGCAGGTGGTACAAGGCAGGTGGTACAAGGCAGGTGGTACAAGGCAGGTGGTACAAGGCAGGTGGTACAAGGAAGGTGGTACAAGGCAGGTGGTACAAGGCAGGTGGTACAAGGCAGGTGGTACAAGGCAGGTGGTACAAGGCAGGTGGTACAAGGCAGGTGGTACAAGGCAGGTGGTACAAGGAAGGTGGTACAAGGCAGGTGGTACAAGGAAGGTGGTACAAGGCAGGTGGTACAAGGCAGGTGGTACAAGGAAGGTGGTACAAGGCAGGTGGTACAAGGCAGGTGGTACAAGGAAGGTGGTACAAGGCAGGTGGTACAAGGCAGGTGGTACAAGGCAGGTGGTACAAGGCAGGTGGTACAAGGAAGGTGGTACAAGGCAGGTGGTACAAGGAAGATGGTACAAGGCAGGTGGTACAAGGAAGGTGGTACAAGGCAGGTGGTACAAGGAAGGTGGTACAAGGCAGGTGGTACAAGGAAGGTGGTACAAGGCAGGTGGTACAAGGAAGGTGGTACAAGGCAGGTGGTACAAGGAAGGTGGTACAAGGCAGGTGGTACAAGGAAGGTGGTACAAGGCAGGTGGTACAAGGAAGGTGGTACAAGGCAGGTGGTACAAGGAAGGTGGTACAAGGCAGGTGGTACAAGGCAGGTGGTACAAGGCAGGTGGTACAAGGCAGGTGGTACAAGGCAGGTGGTACAAGGCAGGTGGTACAAGGAAGGTGGTACAAGGCAGGTGGTACAAGGCAGGTGGTACAAGGCAGGTGGTACAAGGCAGGTGGTACAAGGAAGGTGGTACAAGGCAGGTGGTACAAGGCAGGTGGTACAAGGTAGGTGGTACAAGGAAGGTGGTACAAGGCAGGTGGTACAAGGAAGGTGGTACAAGGCAGGTGGTACAAGGCAGGTGGTACAAGGAAGGTGGTACAAGGAAGGTGGTACAAGGCAGGTGGTACAAGGAAGGTGGTACAAGGCAGGTGGTACAAGGCAGGTGGTACAAGGCAGGTGGTACAAGGAAGGTGGTACAAGGCAGGTGGTACAAGGAAGGTGGTACAAGGCAGGTGGTACAAGGCAGGTGGTACAAGGCAGGTGGTACAAGGAAGGTGGTTCCAGAGTGTAACTATCATGTTGTGCACCAACACACTACTTATGTAAACAGTCTTTTGTAAGAGCACAATATACTCCACGTCCTCTCACTCCACGTCCTCGCACTCCACGTCCTCGCACTCCACGTCCTCTCACTCCACGCCTTCTCACTCCACGTCCTCTCACTCCACGTCCTCTCGCACACGTCCTCTCGCTCCACGTCCTCTCGCTCCACGTCCTCTCGCTCCACGTCCTCTCGCTCCACGTCCTCTCACTCCACGTCCTCTCGCTCCATGTCCTCTCACTCCACGCCCTCTCACTCCACGTCCTCTCATTCCACGTCCTCTCGCACACGTCCTCTCGCTCCACGTCCTCTCGCTCCACGTCCTCTCGCTCCACGTCCTCTCGCTCCACGTTCTCTCACTCCACGTCTTCTCACTCAACGTCCTTTCCACGTCCTCTCACTCCACGTCCTCTCACTCCACGCCCTCTCACTCCACGTCCTCTCATTCCACGTCCTCTCGCACACGTCCTCTCGCTCCACGTCCTCTCACTCCTCGTCTTCTCGCTCCACGTCCTCTTGCTCCATGTCCTCTCACTCCACGTCCTCTCACTCCACGTCCTCTCACTCCACGTCCTCTCACTCCACGTCCTCTCACTCCGCGTCCTCTCACTCCACGTCCTCTCACTCCAAGTCCTCTCACTCCACGTCCTCTCACTCCACGTCCTCTCACTCCATGTCCTCTCACTCCTCGTCCTCTCACTTCATGTCCTCTCACTTCACGTCCTCTCACTCCACGTCCTATCACTCCACGTCCTCTCACTCCACGTCCTCTCACTCCACGTCCTCTCACTCAACGTCCTCTCACTCCACGTCCTCTCACTCCACATCCTCTCGCTCCACGTCCTCTCGCTCCACGTCCTCTCAATCGACGTCCTCTCACTCCACGTCCTCTCATCTCACGTCCTCTCGCTCCACGTCCTCTCACTCCACGTCCTCTCATTCCACGTCTTCTCACTCCACTTCCTCTTACTCCACGTCCTCTCACTCCACGTCCTCTCGCTCCAAGTCCTCTCGCTCCACGTCCTCTCACTCCACGTCCTCACACTCCACGTCCTCTCCACGTCCTCTCACTTCACGTCCTCTCACTCCACGCCCTCTCACTCCACGTCCTCTCATTCCACGTCCTCAGGCAAACGTCCTCTCGCTCCACGTCCTTTGCTCCACGTCCTCTCGCTCCAAGTCCTCTCACTCCACGTCCTCTCACTCCACGTTCTCTCCACGTCCTCTCACTCCACGTCCTCTCACTCCACGCCCTCTCACTTCACGTCCTCTCATTCCACGTCCTCTCGCACACGTCCTCTCGCTCCACGTCCTCTCGCTGCACGTCCTCTCGCTCCACGTCCTCTCACTCCACGTCCTCTCGCTCCACGTCCTCTCGCTCCACGTCCTCTCGCTCCACGTCCTCTCGCTCCACGTCCTCTCACTCCACGTACTCTCGCTCCACGTCGTCTCGCTCCATGTTCTCTCACTCCACGTCCTCTCACTCCACGTCCTCTCACTCCACGTCCTCTCACTCCACATCCTCTCCACGTCCTCTCACTCCACGTCCTCTCACTCCACATCCTCTCCACGTCCTCTCACTCCACGTCCTCTCGCTCCACGTCCTCTCGCTCCACAGCCTTCCACACTACACTACCACACTGCACTTCCATACTACACTACCACACTGCACTTCCACACTGCACTTCCACACTGCACTTCCACACTGCACTACCACACTGCACTTCCACACTGCACTTCCACACTGCACTTCCACACTACAATACCACACTACACTACCACACTGCACTTCCACACTACACTACCACACTGCACTTCCACACTGCACTTCCACACTACACTACCACACTGCACTTCCACACTGCACTTCCACACTAAACTACCACACTGCATTTCCACACTGCACTTCCACACTGCACTTCCACACTACAATACCACACTACACTACCACACTGCACATCCACATTACACTACCGCACTGCACTTCCACACTGCACTTCCACACTGCACTTCCACAATACAATACCACACTACACTACCACACTGCACTTCCACACTACATTACCACACTGCACTTCCACACTGCACTTCCACACTGCACTTCAACACTACAATACCACACTACACTACCACACTGCACTTCCACACTACACTACCGCACTGCACTTCCACACTACACTACCACACTGCACTTCCACAATACAGTACCACACTACACTACCGCACTGCACTTCCACACTACACTACCACACTGCACTTCCACACTGCACATCCACACTACAATACCACACTGCACTTCCAAACTACACTACCACACTGCACTTCCACAATACAATACCACACTGCACTTCCACACTGCACTTCCACATTACACTACCACACTACACTACCACACTACACTACCACACTGCACTTCCCCACACTACACTACCACACTGCACTTCCACACTGCACTTCCACACTACAATACCACACTGCACTTCCACACTACACTACCACACTGCACTTCCACAATACAATACCACACTGCACTTCCACACTGCACTTCCACATTACACTACCACACTACACTACCACACTACACTACCACACTGCACTTCCACACTACACTACCGCACTGCACTTCCACACTACACTAACACACTGCACTTCCACACTACACTACCACACTGCACTTCCACACTGCACTTCCACACTACAATACCACACTGCACTTCCACACTACACTACCACACTGCACTTCCACACTACACTACCACACTGCACTTCCACACTGCACTTCCACATTACAATACCACACTGCACTTCCACATTACACTACAACACTACACTACCACACTACACTATCACACTACACTACCACACTGCACTACCACACTACACTACCACACTGCACTTCCACACTACACTACCACACTACACTACCACACTACACTACCACACTACACTACCACACTACACTACCACAAAACACTACCACACTGCACTTCCACACTACACTACCACACTACACTACCACACTACACTACCACACTACACTACCACACTGCACTTCCACACTACACCACCACACTACACTACCACACTGCACTTCCACACTACATTACCGCACTGCAGTTCCACACTGCACTTCCACATTACACTACCACACTACACTACCACACTACACTACAACACTACAATACCACACTACACTACCACACTACACTACCACACTACACTACAACACTACAATACCACACTACACTACCACACTGCACTTCTACACTACACTACCACACTACAATACCACACTACACTACCACACTACACTACCACACTACAATACCACACTACACTACCACACTGCACTTCCACACTACACTACCACACTACAATACCACACTACACTACCACACTACACTACCACACTACAATACCACACTACACTACCACACTGCACTTCCACACTACACTACCACACTACACTACCACACTACAATACCACACTACACTACCCCACTACACTACCACACTACAATACCACACTACACTACCACACTGCACTTCCACACTACACTACCGCACTGCACTTCCACACTGCACTTCCACATTACACTACCACACTACACTACCACACTACAATACCACACTACACTACCACACTGCACTTCCACACTACACTACCACACTACACTACCACACTACAATACCACACTACACTACCACACTGCACTTCCACACTACAATACCACACTACACTACCACACAACACTACCACACTACAATACCACACTACACTACCACACTGCACTTCCACACTACACTACCACACTACACTACCACACTACAATACCACACTACACTACCACACTGCACTTCCACACTACACTACCACACTACACTACAACACTACAATACCACACTACACAACCACACTGCACTTCCACACTACAATACCACACTACACTACAACACTACAATACCACACTACACTACCACACTGCACTTCCACACTACACTACCACACTACACTACCACACTACAATACCACACTACACTACCACACTGCACTTCCACACTACAATACCACACTACACTACCACACTACACTACCACACTACAATACCACACTACACTACCACACTGCACTTCCACACTACAATACCACACTTCACTACCACACTACACTACCACACTACAATACCACACTACACTACCACACTGAACTTCCACACTACAATACCACACTACACTACCACACTACAATACCACACTACACTACCACACTGCACTTCCACACTACACTACCGCACTGCACTTCCACACTGCACTTCCACATTACACTACCACACTACACTACCACACTACAATACCACACTACACTACCACACTGCACTTCAACACTACACTACCACACTACACTACCACACTACAATACCACACTACACTACCACACTGCACTTCCACACTACAATACCACACTACACTACCAAACTACACTACCACACTACAATACCACACTACACTACCACACTACACTACCACACTACAATACCACACTACACTTCCACACTGCACTTCCACATTACACTACCACACTACACTACCACACTACAATACCACACTACACTACCACACTGCACTTCCACACTCCACTACCACACTGCACTTCCACTCTACACTACCACACTACATTACCACACTACACTACCACACTACAATACCACACTACACTACCACACTGCACTTCCACACTACACTACCACACTGCACTTCCACACTACACTACCATACTGCACTTCCACACTGCACTTCCACACTACACTACCACACTGCACTTCCACACTGCACTTCCACACTGCACTTCCACACTACACTACCACACTGCACTTCCACACTGCACTTCCACACTACACTACCACACTACACTACCGCACTGCACTTCCACACTACACTACCGCACTGCACTTCCACACTACACTACCACACGGCACTTCTACACTGCACTTCCACACTACACTACCACACTGCACTTCCACACTACACTACCACACTGCACTTCCACACTACACTACCACACTACACTACAGCACTGCACTTCCACACTACACTACCACACTGCACTTCCACACTACACTACCACAAGGCACTTCTACACTGCACTTCGACACTACACTACCACACTGCACTTCCACACTACACTACCACACTGCACTTCCACACTGCACTTCCACACTACACTACCACACTGCACTTCCACATTACACTACCGCACTGCACTTCCACACTACACTACCACACTGCACTTCCACACTACACTACCACACTGCACTTCCACACTACACTACCACACTACACTGCCACACTGCACTTCCACACTACACTACCACACTGCACTACCACACTACGCTACCACACTGCACTACCACACTACACTACCACACTTCACTGCCACACTGCACTTCCAAGCTACACTACCACACTGCACTTCCACGCTACACTAACACACTACACTACCACACTGCACTACCACACTACACTACCACACTTCACTGCCACACTGCACTTCCACGTTACACTACCACACTGCACTTCCACACTACACTACCACACTACACTGCCACACTGCACTTCCACACTTCACTACCACACTACACTACCACACTGCACTTCCACACTACACTACCACACTACCACACTACACTACCACACTACACTGCCACACTGCACTTCCACACTAAACTACCACACTGCACTTCTGCACTGCACTACCACACTGCACTTCCACAATACACTACCACACTGCACTGCCACACTACACTACCACACTGCATTTCCACTCTACACTACCACACTGCAATTCTACACTACACTACCACACTACAATACCACACTACACTACCACACTACACTACAACACTACAATACCACACTACACTACCACACTGCACTTCCACACTACACTACCACACTACAATACCACACTACACTACCACACTACACTACCACACTACAATACCACACTACACTACCACACTGCACTTCCACACTACACTCCCACACTACACTACCACACTACAATACCACACTACACTACCCCACTACACTACCACACTACAATACCACACTACACTACCACACTACACTTCCACACTACACTACCGCACTGCACTTCCACACTGCACTTCCACATTACACTACCACACTACACTACCACACTACAATACCACACTACACTACCACACTGCACTTCCACACTACACTACCACACTACACTACCACACTACAATACCACACTACACTACCACACTGCACTTCCACACTACAATACCACACTACACTACCACACAACACTACCACACTACAATACCACACTACACTACCACACTGCACTTCCGCACTACACTACCACACTACACTACCACACTACAATACCACACTACACTACCACACTGCACTTCCACACTACACTACCACACTACATTTCACACTACAACACCACACTACACAACCACACTGCACTTCCACACTACAATACCACACTACACTACAACACTACAATACCACACTACACTACAACACTGCACTTCCACACTACACTACCACACTACACTACCACACTGCAATACCACACTACACTACCACACTGCACTTCCACACTACAATACCACACTACACTACCACACTACACTACCACACTACAATACCACACTACACTACCACACTGCACTTCCACACTACAATACCACACTTCACTACCACACTACACTACCACACTACAATACCACACTACACTACCACACTGCACTTCCACACTACAATACCACACTACACTACCACACTACAATACCACACTACACTACCACACTGCACTTCCACACTACACTACCGCACTGCACTTCCACACTGCACTTCCACATTACACTACCACACTACACTACCACACTACAATACCACACTACACTACCACACTGCACTTCAACACTACACTACCACACTACACTACCACACTACAATACCACACTACACTACCACTCTGCACTTCCACACTACAATACCACACTACACTACCACACTACACTACCACACTACAATACCACACTACACTACCACACTACACTACCACACTACAATACCACACTACACTTCCACACTGCACTTCCACATTACACTACCACACTACACTACCACACTACAATACCACACTACACTACCACACTGCACTTCCACACTCCACTACCCCACTGCACTTCCACACTACACTACCACACTACACTACCACACTACACTACCACACTACAATACCACACTACACTACCACACTGCACTTCCACACTACACTACCACACTGCACTTCCACACTACACTACCATACTGCACTTCCACACTGCACTTCCACACTACACTACCACACTGCACTTCCACACTGCACTTCCACACTGTACTTCCACACTACACTACCACACTGCACTTCCACACTGCACTTCCACACTACACTACCACACTACACTACCGCACTGCACTTCCACACTACACTGCCGCACTGCACTTCCACACTACACTACCACACGGCACTTCTACACTGCACTTCCACACTACACTACCACACTGCACTTCCACACTACACTACCACACTGCACTTCCACACTACACTACCACACTACACTACAGCACTGCACTTCCACACTACACTACCACACTGCACTTCCACACTACACTACCACAAGGCACTTCTACACTGCACTTCCACACTACACTACCACACTGCACTTCCACACTACACTACCACACTGCACTTCCACACTGCTCTTCCACACTACACTACCACACTGCACATCCACATTACACTACCGCACTTAACTTCCACACTACACTACCACACTGCACTTCCACACTACACTACCACACTGCACTTGCACACTACACTACCACACTACACTGCCACACTGCACTTCCACACTACACTACCACACTGCACTACCACACTACACTACCACACTGCACTACCACACTACACTACCACACTTCACTGCCACACTGCACTTCCACGCTACACTACCACACTACACTACCACACTGCACTACCACACTACACTACCACACTTCACTGCCACACTGCACTTCCACGTTACACTACCACACTGCACTTCCACACTACACTACCACACTACACTGCCACACTGCACTTCCACACTTCACTACCACACTACACTACCACACTGCACTTCCACACTACACTACCACACTACCACACTACACTACCACACTACACTGACACACTGCACTTCCACACTAAACTACCACACTGCACTTCTGCACTGCACTACCACACTGCACTTCCACACTACACTACCACACTGCACTGCCGCACTACACTACCACACTGCATTTCCACTCTACACTGCCACACTGCACTTCCACCCTACACTACCACACTACACTGCCACACTGCACTGCCAAACTGCATTTCCACACTACACTGCCACACTGCACTTCCACCCTACACTACCACACTACACTACCACACGACACTACCACACTACACTGCCACACTGCACTGCTACACTACACTACCACACTGCATTTCCACACTACACTGCCACACTTCACTTCCACTCTATACTGTCACACTACACTACCACACTGCATTTTCACACTGCACTGCCACAATGCACTTCCACCGTACACTACCACACTACACTGCCACACTGCACTTCCACACTGCACTTCCACACTACACTACCACACTACACTGCCACACTGCACTTCCACCCTACATTACCACACTACACTGCCACACTGCACTTCCAAACTGCACTTCCACCCTACACTACGACACTACACTGCCACACTGCACTTCCACCCTACACTACCACACTACACTGCCACATTGCACTTCCACACTGCACTTCCACTCTACACTACCACACTGCACTGCCACACTGCACTTCCACACTACACTGCCACACTGCACTTCCACTCTACACTACCACACTGCACTTCCACACTACACTTCCACACTACACTTCCACACTGCACTTCTCCACTACACTTCCACACTACCCTTCCACACTACACTGCCACACTACTCTTCCACACTACACTACCACACTACAGTGCCACACAGCACTTCCAAACTACACTTCCACACTACACTTCCACACTACACTTCCTCACTACACTGCCACACTACACTTCCATACTACACTTCCACACTACATTTCAACACTACACTTCCACACTACACTTCCACACTACACTAACACACTACACTGCCACACAGCACTTCCACACTACACTTCCACACTATACTTCCACACTACACTTCCACACTACACTACCACACTACACTGCCACACAGCACTTCCACACTACACTGCCACACTACACTTCCACACTACACTTCCACACTACACTTCCACACTACACTTCCACACTACTCTACCACACTGCACTTCCACACTACACTGCCACACTACACTTCCACACTACACTACCACACTATACTGCCACACTGCACTTCCACACTACACTACCACACTACACTGCCACACTACACTACCACACTACACAACCACACTACACTGCCACACTGCACTTCCCCACTACACTTCCACACTACACTTCCACACTACACTTCCACACTACACTTCCACACTACACTGCCACACAGCACTTCCACACTACTCTACCACACTGCACTTTCGCACTACACTACCACACTACACTGCCACACTGCACTTCCACACTACACTACCACACTACACTGCCACACTATACTACCACACAACACTACCACACTACACTGCCACACTACACTACCACACTACACTACCACACTACACTACCACACTACACTACCACACTACACTACCACACTACACTACCACGCTACACTACCACACTATACTGCCACACTGCATTTCCACACTACACTACCACACTACACTACCACACTATACTGCCACACTGCACTTCCACACTACACTACCACACTACACTGCCACACTACACTACCACACTGCACTACCACACTACACTACCACACTTTACTGCCACACTGCACTTCCACACTACACTACCACACTACACTGCCACACTACACTACCACACTACACTACCACACTACTCTGCCACACAACACTTCCACACTACTCTACCACACTACACTACCACACTACTCTACCATACTACACTGCCACACTGTACCTCCACACTACACTACCACACTACACTGCCACACTACACTACCACACTACACTACCACACTATACTGCCACACTGCACTTCCACACTACACTACCCCACTACACTGCCACACTACACTACCACACTACAATACCACACTACACTGCCACACAGCGCTTTCACACTACTCTACCACATTACACTACCACACTACACTACCACACTACACTTCCACACTATACTGCCACACTGCACTTCCACACTACACTACCACACTACACTGCCACACTACACTACCACACTACACTACCACACTACACTACCACACTGCACTACCACACTACACTACCACACTACACTACCACACTACACTACCACACTACACTACCACACTTTACTGCCACACTGCACTTCCACACTACAGTACCACACTACACTGCCACCCTACACTACCACACTACACTACCACACTACACTGCCACACAGCACTTCCACACTACTCTACCACACTACACTGCCACACTACTCTACCACACTACACTGCCACACTGCACTTCCACACTACACTATCACACTACACTGCCACACTACACTACCACACTACACTACCACACTATACTGCCACACTGCACTTCCACACTACACTACCACACTACACTGCCACACTACACTACCACACTAAACTGCCACACTATACTACCACACTGCACTTCCACACTACACTACCACACTACACTGCCACACTACACTACCACAATACACTACCACACTACACTGCCACACAACACTTCTACACTACTCTACCACACTACACTACCACACTACTCTACCACACTACACTGCCACACTGCACTTCCACACTAAACTACCACACTACACTGCCACACTACACTACCACACTACAGTACCACACTACACTGCCACAGTGCACTTCCACACTACACTACCACTCTGCACTTCCACCCTACACTACCACACTGCACTTCCACCCTACACTACCACACTACACTGCCACACTGCACTTCCACACTACACTGCCACACTGCACTTCCACTACACTACCACACTGCACTTCCACACTACACTGCCACACTGCACTTCCACACTCACGCCTCATGCTCCTCACCCTTGCGACTTCATTCAGAACTCTCACGCTCTGTCTGTTCGTTTGTTTCACTACCGCCCCCTCGATTTCCCCGGCCCGATACACTCCCCACAATCCCACGCATCCCCTCCCCTACAAATGCCTAAACATATCCCGCACGACACCTACACATCTCCCTTCCCCCCTTCTCTCTCTCTCTCTCTCTCTCACTGACTTACACACACACACACAGGGGAGACATGATAACGACATATAAAATACTGCGAGAAATAGACAAGGTGGACAAAGACAGGATATTCCAGAGATGGGACACAGAAACAAGAGGTCACAATTGGAAGTTGAAGACTCGGATGAATCAAAGGGATGTTAGGAAGTATTTCTTCAGTCATAGAGTAGTCAGGCCGTGGAATAGCCTAGAAAGTGACGTAGTGGAGGCGGGAACCATTCATAGTTTTAAGGCGAGGTTTGATAAAGCTCATGGAGCACGGAGAGAGAGGACCTAGTAGCAGTCAGTGAAGAGGCGGGGCCAGGGGCTATGACTCAACTCCTGCAACCACAAATACGTGAGTACACACACACACACACACATGAGACATGAGGAACTTCCTGCCAGACGTTCAGTGGGAGAGAGAAATGACAGGAAAACCAGTACAAGAAATGATGCACTATGTGACAACAAAATGCAAGGAGGCAGAGGAGAGGTTTGTTCCCAGGGGTAACAGAAATAATAGGAAGACCAGAACGAGTCCTTGGCTCACCCAAAGGTGTAGGGAGGCAAAAACTAGGTGTACTAGAGAATGGAAAAGGTACAGAAGACAAAGGACTCAGGAAAACAAAGAGATTAGCCGTAGAGTCAGAAACGAATATGCACAAATTAGAAGGGAGGCTCAACGACAATATGAAAATGACATAGCATCGAAAGTCAAGCCTGACCCGAAGCTGTTATATAGCCACATCAGAAGGAAAACAACAGCCAAAGACTAGGTAATCAGATTGAGGAAGGATGATTGGGACTTCACAAGAAACGACAGAGAGGTATGTGAAGAGCTCAACATGAGACTTAAAGAAGTATTTACAGTGGAAACCAGTAGGACTCCAGGAAATCAGAACAGGGAGGTACACCAACAAGTGATGGATGAGGTACACATAACCAAGGAGGAGGTGAAGAAGCTGCTATGTGAACTTGACACTTCAGAGGCGGTGGGACCAGACAACATCTCTCCGTGGGTCCTTAGAGAGGGAGCAGAGATGCAGTGTGAGCCACTAACAAACATCTTCAACACATCCATTGAAACTGGACAACTCCCTGAAGTATGGAAGATGGCAAAATGTAGTCCCAATTTCTGAAAAGGGAGACAGACATGAGGCATTAAACTACAGACCTGTGTCACTAACGTGTATAGTATGCAAAGTCATGGAGAAGATCATGGGACACAGAAACAAGAGGTCACAATTGGAAGTCGAAGACTCTGATGAATCAAAGGGATGTTAGGAAGTATTTCTTCAGTCATAGCGTTATCAGGCAGTGGAATAGCCTAGAAAGTGACGTAGTGGAGGCGGGAACCATACATAGTTAAAGGACGAGGTTTGATAAAGCTCATGGAGCAGGGAGAAAGAGTACCCAGTAGCAATCAGTGTAGAGACGGGGTCAGGCGCAATGAATCGACCCCTGCAATCACAAATAGGTGAGTACACAAACTCCATCCCTCCAGGCACCCGTCCATTCCTTCCTGCCACCCCTTCACTCCCTTCCGGCATCAGTTCAGTCCCTCCCGGCATCCTTCCACTCCCCATAGGCATCCCTCCACTCTCTCTTGAGATCCTTCCACTTCCTACTGGCATCCTTCAACTCCCTCCTGTCATCCCTCCTGGCACCCTTCCACTTCCTCCTGGCACCCTTCCACTTCCTCCTGGCATCCTTCCACTCCTACCTGTCATCCCTCCACTCCCTCATGGAATCCCTCTACTCCCTCCTTGCATCCTTCCACTCCCTCCTGGCACCCCTCCACTCCCTCCTGGCATCCCTCCACTCCCTCCTGGCATCCTTCCACTCTCTCCTGGCATCCTTCCACTCCCTCCTATCATCCCTCCACTCCCTCCACTCTCTCCTGCCATCCTTCCACTCCCTCTTAGCACTCCTCCGCTCCCTCCTGACACCCCTCCACTCCCTCCTGGCACTCCTCTCCCTCCTGGCACCCCTCCACTCCCTCCTGGCATCCCTCCACTCCCTCCTGGCATCCCTCCACTCCCTCCTGGCATCCCTCCACTCCCTCCTGGCATCCCTCCACTCCCTCCTGGCATCCCCCCACTCCCTCCTGGCATCCCTCCACTCCCTCCTGGCATCCCTCCACTCCCTCTTGGCACCCCTCCACTCCCTCCGGGCATCCCTCTCTCACTCCTGGCATCCCTCTACTCCCTCCTGGCATCCCTCCACTCCCTCCTGGCATCCCTTCTCTCACTCCTGGCATCCCTCCACTCCCTCCTGGCATCCCTCCACTCCCTCCTGGCATCACTCTACTCCTTCCTGGCATCCCTCCACTCCCTCCTGGCATCACTCTACTCCTTCCTGGCATCCCTCCACTCCCTCCTGGCATCCCCCACTCCCTCCTGGCATCCCTCCACTCCCTCCTGGCATCCCTCCACTCCCTCCTGGCATCCCTCCACTCCCTCCTGGCACCCCTCCACTCCCTCCTGGCATCCCTCCACTCCCTCCTGGCACCCCTCCACTCCCTCCTGGTATCCCTCCTCTCCCTCCTGGCATTCCTCCACTCCCTCCTGGCATCCCTCCACTCCCTCCTGGCACCCCTCCACTCCCTCCTGGCATCCCTCCCCTCCCTCCTGGCATCCCTCCACTCCCTCCTGGCATCCCTCCACTCCCTCCTGGCATCCCTCCACTCCCTCCAGGCATCCCTCCACTCCCTCCTGGCATCCCTCCACTCCCTCCTGGCATCCCCCCACTCCCTCCTGGCATCCCTCCACTCCCTCCTGGCATCCCTCCACTCCCTCTTGGCACCCCTCCACTCCCTCCTGGCATCCCTCCTTTCCCTCCTGGCATCCCTCTACTCCCTCCTGGCATCCCTCCACTCCCTCCTGGCATCCCTTCTCTCACTCCTGGCATCCCTCCACTCCCTCCTGGCATCCCTCCACTCCCTCCTGGCATCACTCTACTCCTTCCTGGCATCCCTCCACTCCCTCCTGGCATCCCCCACTCCCTCCTGGCATCCCTCCACTCCCTCCTGGCATCCCTCCACTCCCTCCTGGCATCCCTCCACTCCCTCCTGGCACCCCTCCACTCCCTCCTGGTATCCCTCCTCTTCCTCCTGGCATCCCTCCACTCCCTCCTGGCATCCCTCCACTCCCTCCTGGCATCACTCTACTCCTTCCTGGCATCCCTCCACTCCCTCCTGGCATCACTCTACTCCTTCCTGGCATCCCTCCACTCCCTCCTGGCATCCCCCACTCCCTCCTGGCATCCCTCCACTCCCTCCTGGCATCCCTCCACTCCCTCCTGGCATCCCTCCACTCCCTCCTGGCACCCCTCCACTCCCTCCTGGCATCCCTCCACTCCCTCCTGGCACCCCTCCACTCCCTCCTGGTATCCCTCCTCTCCCTCCTGGCATTCCTCCACTCCCTCCTGGCATCCCTCCACTCCCTCCTGGCACCCCTCCACTCCCTCCTGGCATCCCTCCCCTCCCTCCTGGCATCCCTCCACTCCCTCCTGGCATCCCTCCACTCCCTCCTGGCATCCCTCCACTCCCTCCTGGCATCCCTCCACTCCCTCCTGGCATCCCTCCACTCCCTCCTGGCATCCCCCCACTCCCTCCTGGCATCCCTCCACTCCCTCCTGGCATCCCTCCACTCCCTCTTGGCACCCCTCCACTCCCTCCTGGCATCCCTCCTTTCCCTCCTGGCATCCCTCTACTCCCTCCTGGCATCCCTCCACTCCCTCCTGGCATCCCTTCTCTCACTCCTGGCATCCCTCCACTCCCTCCTGGCATCCCTCCACTCCCTCCTGGCATCCCTCCACTCCCTCCTGGCATCCCTCCACTCCCTCCTGGCATCCCTCCACTCCCTCCTGGCATCCCCCCACTCCCTCCTGGCATCCCTCCACTCCCTCCTGGCATCCCTCCACTCCCTCTTGGCACCCCTCCACTCCCTCCTGGCATCCCTCCTTTCCCTCCTGGCATCCCTCTACTCCCTCCTGGCATCCCTCCACTCCCTCCTGGCATCCCTTCTCTCACTCCTGGCATCCCTCCACTCCCTCCTGGCATCCCTCCACTCCCTCCTGGCATCACTCCACTCCATCCTGGCATCCCTCCACTCCCTCCTGGCATCCCCCACTCCCTCCTGGCATCCCTCCACTCCCTCCTGGCATCCCTCCACTCCCTCCTGGCATCCCTCCACTCCCTCCTGGCACCCCTCCACTCCCTCCTGGTATCCCTCCTCTTCCTCCTGGCATCCCTCCACTCCCTCCTGGCATCCCTCCACTCCCTCCTGGCATCCCTCCTCTCCCTCCTGGCATCCCTCCACTCTCTCCTGGCATCCCTCCACTCCCTCCTGGCACCCCTCCACTCCCTACTGGCATCCCTCCACTCCCTCCTGGCATCTCCCACTCCCTCCTGGCATCCCTCCACTCCCTCCTGCCATCCCTCCACTCCCTCCTGGCATCCCTCCACTCCCTCCTGGCATCCCTCCACTCCCTCCTGGCATCCCTCCACTCCCTCCTGGCATCCCTCCACTCCCTCCTGGCACCCCTCCACTCCCTCCTGGCACCCTTCCACTCCCTCCTGGCATCCCTCCACTCCCTCCTGGCATCCCTCCACTCCCTCCTGGCACCCCTCCACTCCCTCCTGGTATCCCTCCTCTCCCTCCTGGCATCCCTCCACTCCCTCCTGGCATCCCTCCACTCCCTCCTGGCATCCCTCCTCTCCCTCCTGGCATCCCTCCACTCCCTCCTGGCATCCCTCCACTCCCTCCTGGCACCCCTCCACTCCCTACTGGTATCCCTCCACTCCCTCCTGGCATCTCCCACTCCCTGCTGGCATCCCTCCACTCCCTCCTGCCATCCCTCCACTCCCTCCTGGCATCCCTCCACTCCCTCCTGGCATCCCTCCACTCCCTCCTGGCATCCCTCCACTCCCTCTTGGCATCCCTCCACTCCCTCCTGGCACCCCTCCACTCCCTCCTGGCACCCTTCCACTCCCTCCTGGCATACCTCCTCTCCCTCCTGGCATTCCTCCACTCCCTCCTGGCATCCCTCCACTCCCTCCTGGCATCCCTCCACTCCCTCCTGGCACCCCTCCACTCCCTACTGGCATCCCTCCACTCCCTCCTGGCATCCCCCCACTCCCTCCTGGCATCCCTCTACTCCCTCCTGGCATCCCTCCACTCCCTCCTGGCATCCCTCCACTCCCTCCTGGCATCCCTCCACTCCCTCCTGGCACCCCTCCACTCCCTACTGGCATCCCTCCACTCCCTCCTGGCATCTCCCCACTCCCTCCTGGCATCCCTCCACTCCCTCCTGGCATCCCTCCACTCCCTCCTGGCATCCCTCCTCTCCCTCCTGGCATCCCTCCACTCCCTCCTGGTATCCCTCCACTCCCTCCTGGTATCCCTCCTCTCCCTCCTGGCACCCCTCCACTCCCTCCTGGCACCCTTCCACTCCCTCCTGGCATCCCTCCTCTCCCTCCTGGCATCCCTCCCCTCCCTCCTGGCATCCCTCCACTCCCTCCTGGCATCCCTCCACTCCCTCCTGGCATCCCTCCACTCCCTCCTGGCATCCCTCCACTCCCTCCTGGCATCCATCCACTCCCTCCTGGCATCCCTCCACTCCCTCCTGGCATCCCTCCACTCCCTCCTGGCATCCCTTCACTCCCTCCTGGCACCTTTCCACTCCCTCCTGGCATCCCTCTACTCCCTCCTGGCATCCCTCTACTCCCTCCTGGCATCCCTCCTCTCCCTCCTGCCATCCCTCCACTCCCTACTGGCATCCCTCCACTCCCTCCTGGCATCCCTCCACTCCCTCCTGGCATCCCTCCACTCCCTCTTGGCATCCCTCCACTCCCTCCTGGCACCCCTCCACTCCCTCCTGGCACCCTTCCACTCCCTCCTGGCATCCCTCCTCTCCCTCCTGGCATCCCTCCACTCCCTCCTGGCATCCCTCCACTCCCTCCTGGCATCCCTCCACTCCCTCCTGGCACCCCTCCACTCCCTACTGGCATCCCTCCACTCCCTCCTGGCATCCCCCCACTCCCTCCTGGCATCCCTCCACTCCCTCCTGGCATCCCTCCACTCCCTCCTGGCATCCCTCCACTCCCTTTTGGCATCCCTCCACTCCCTCCTGGCACCCCTCCACTCCCTACTGGCATCCCTCCACTCCCTCCTGGCATCCCCCCACTCCCTCCTGGCATCCCTCCACTCCCTCCTGGCATCCCTCCACTCCCTCCTGGCATCCCTCCTCTCCCTCCTGACATCCCTCCACTCCCTCCTGGCATCCCTCCACTCCCTCCTGGCATCCCTCCTCTCCCTCCTGGCACCCCTCCACTCCCTCCTGGCACCCTTCCACTCCCTCCTGGCATCCCTCCTCTCCCTCCTGGCATCCCTCCCCTCCCTCCTGGCATCCCTCCACTCCCTCCTGGCATCCCTCCACTCCCTCGTGGCATCCTTCCACTCCCTCCTGGCATCCCTCCACTCCCTCATTGCATCCATCCACTCCCTCCTGGCACCCCTCCACTCCCTCCTGGCATCCCTCCTCTCCCTCCTGGCATCCCTCCACTCCCTCCTGGCTTCCCTCCACTCCCTCCTGGCATCCCTCCACTCCCTCCTGGCATCCCTCCACTGCCTCCTGGCATCTCCCCACTCCCTCCTGGCATCCCTCCACTCCCTCCTGGCATCCCTCCACTCCCTCCTGGCATCCCTCCACTCCCTCCTGGCATCCCTCCACTCCCTCCTGGCATCCCTCCACTCCCTCCTGGCATCCCTCCACTCCCTCCTGACATCCCTCCACTCCCTCCTGGCATCCCTCCACTCCCTCCTGGCATCCCTCCACTCCCTCCTGGCATCCCTCCACTCCCTCCTGGTGTCCCTCCACTCCCTCCTGGCATCCTTCTACTCCCTCCTGGCATCCCTCCACTCCCTCCTGGCATCCCTCCACTCCCTCCTGGCATCCCTCCACTTCCTCCTGGCATCCCTCCACTCCCTCCTGGTGTCCCTCTTCCCTCACGACCTTGCCGAAGCAGCTCGTTGAGATGACACAAGCACATGTGCGCGCACATGTTGACATGTATCCACTCACCAACAAGCACGTGTGCACGCACATGTTGACGCGTATCCACTCACCAACAAGCACGTGTACACGCACATGTTGACGTGTATCCACTCACAAACAAGCACGTGTGCACGCACATGTTGACGTGTATCCACTCACCAACAAGCACGTGTGCACGCACATGTTGACGCGTATCCACTCACAAACAAGCACGTGTGCACGCACATGTTGACGCGTATCCACTCACGAACAAGCACGTGTGCACGCACATGTTGACGCGTATCCACTCACAAACAAGCACGTGTGCACGCACATGTTGACGCGTATCCACTCACAAACAAGCACGTGTGCACGCTCATCTTAACACGTATCCACTCACTAGCACGTGTGCACGCACATCTTAACACGTATCCACTCACTAGCACGTGTGAACGCACATGCTGACACGTATCCACTCACAAACAAGCACGTGTACATGCACATGCTGACACGTATCCACTCACAACTAAGCACGTGTGCATACACATGCTGACCAGTGGATGGAGTGACCAGTGTCACTGACGTGTATAATATGCGAAGTCATTGAGAAGATTATCAGGAGGAGAGTGGTGGAGCACCTGGAATGGAACAAGATTATAAACGACAACCAGCACGGATTCATGGAAGGCAAATCCTGTATCACAAACCTGGAGTTTTATGACAAGGTAACTGAAGTAAGACACGAGAGAGAGGGGTGGGTTAATTGCATTTTCTTGGACTCCAGAGAATACCTGACAGGGCAGCAACAACGAGTCATGGAACGTGGTGAGGTATCAGAGTGGACACCTGTGACGAGCGGGGTCCCACAGGGGTCGGTCCTAGGACCAGTGCTATTTTTGGTATATTTGAATGACATGATGGAAGGGATAGAGTCAGCAGTGTCCCTGTTCGCAGATGATGTGAAGTTAATGAGGAGAATTAAATCAGCTGAGGATTAGGCAGGACTTCAAAGAGACCTGGACAGGCTGGACACGTGGTCCAGCATCTGGCCTCTAGAATTTAACCCCGCCAAATGCAAAGTCATGAAGATCGGGGAAGGGCAAAGAAGACCGCAGAAGGCTAGGTGGCTAAAGACTGCAAACTTAACTCAAGGAGAAAGATCTTGAGGATGTGGCAAAGTATCATTGTCGGTGTCGGTCTGAACTTGAGTATCAGTATAGGTATCGGCAAACATTTTGGTACTGTCCCATCCATAATAAAACCCGACGTGGACAAGGAAAGGCAACAAATGCACTTTACACACTACCAGAGTGCACAAGCAAGTGGATAATGGAATTTAATAATGAATCTCCTTATCTAAGTTTCTTGGGTTATTCTAAGTAAATTACACTTATGTTACTTTGTATAATAATCGTAATCACCTAAGTTTTTGTAACTACTTACGTGTAACTGTGTCTAAATAAAGTTACTATAAATGCAAGGTTATGAAAATCAGGAAAGGGGTAGGAAGACTAGAAACTGATTATAGACTCTGTGGTCACAAGCTGCAAGTCTCACGTATTAGATCGGTCTAGGCTTAGGGGGTAAACATCGTGGCTAACATATCGCCAGTGGCACACATTAACTTTTAAAATTTTGTAAGACAAGCTGTGACAAAATTTTAGAGTAGCTGTCAAGAATCTCAGAAGAGTCATTTCCGACAAATCAATCCCAGCTTGGATTATGCAGTACCATCATGGAGTCCTCATCTGATAATGTATGATAGGAGACTAGAAAATACGAAATCCGCAACGAAACTATTTCCAGAGCTAAAGGAAATGAGCTGTAACAAGAGGCTAAAGCAACTAAATCTGACGATATTCGAGGATAGAAGAACCAGAGATAAGATGAAGACATACAAAATACTAAGAAGATTTGATAAGGTTAACATTGAATGACTGTTCAAGAGGTACCGCATACAAGGACTCAGTTGGGAGTTAAACACACCAATCACATGGCTGTCAGGAAGTTTTTCTTCAGCTTCACGGTGGTCAGGAAATGGAATAACACGTTCAGAAAGCAGAGGTATGATGACCCAAACGGCTAGGAGGGAGTAAACCCAGCATGAGGCGGGGCAGGAGCTGAGACTAGACCCTTGCAACCATAAATAGGAGAGTACAAATAGGTAGTGTACTGTACACCCTTCGCTCCCTCCCTCCCTTCCTAACTCATAAACCATGGTTTTTCTTCCTCAAGAAAGTATCACATGAATGCTGGGAGACAATAGCAGTTATAAATAATTGACCAATACTATTTTTATCCGGCATAATCGGTAGAGCAAACCCTGTTACCGTCACCTTCACAAATTAGTCTAAATTTAGTCTCCCACTTTGTCCGTCTTAACCCCCCATCTGGTGTGGTAACGTGACGGGTGTGAAAGATATCTCGGCTACGGTTTGTTTGGACTCCGTCAATTAGTGCGTTATTACAGTTCGCTTTGCTTCCTTGCCCCTCACGCTATGCGCTGGGGAGCTTCTGACTCCAGGTGAGGTTACACTCACGCAATTCCTCATTTTTGTTACACAGCTGTTATATTGATACAGGTACTGGTGAAGACCTCAGTAAAGTGACTGACGCAGGAAGAGACGCAAGTCACCATACAGGCGATGTAGCATGCAGTGATTTAAGAAGTAACTTGAGGACACTGGAAAATACGCACTCTAGTGCGCACTCATTCATTTGGGGGAGGGGACCGGTAGCCAAAGTTAGAAGTTGGCTATATAGGAAGTCGTTGGTTGACGTTTATGTGAGGTGTGAACAAGACACATGCTAGCCAGGGTATTATTAGAAGCCAGAGGGACGCCTTTCGCGCTCTGTACTTCACATTGTTCACATTTTTTGCTGTACTGTTCTTAAAAATATAGTTACTTTCAAACTTTTCCGTGATCTTGGCTTCACCCCATGACGTAGTTTTTGTCTTCACCTCATGACGTAGTTTTTGTCTTCACCTCATGACGTAGTTTTTGTCTTCACCTCACGACAATTTCCTGACTTGGTTTTAATCTTACTGTTGATTATTTATTGAAAATAGTTTGTGATAACGATGTTAATAACAAAGCTAAGATTAACGGCAATAATTACATTAATAGTTATTTTTGACAAACAAATCGTGGCAAAACTGAGTTTACAACAGTCAGTATAAGACTTGATTATCAGACTGTCGACACTATAAGGACCAATAGTTACTATTTGCGTACCCCTTTAATGCGGTTATTTATTTGGTGGCTCTGTAAGGCCATTTATTGATCGGCTATGTAGTTTGAAGCTATATAAGAACCATTCATTACCGGCCATTACTAATACTACTGAGGGCACACTGTGAGCAGTCTGCTACTGACAGTGTGGGTAGCGTTGAGACCAGGTTGATGTGACAGTCATGTGTGTTCAAGGCTCTCAGCTGCGTGTGTCGTTCAAGGCTCCAAGCTGCGTGTGTCGTTCAAGGATCCCAGTTGCGTGTGTCGTTCAAGGCTCCCAGTTGCGTGTGTCGTTCAAGGCTCCCAGTTGCGTGTGTCGTTCAAGGCTCCCAGTTGCGTGTGTCGTTCAAGGCTCCCAGTTGCGTGTGTCGTTCAAGTCTCCCAGTTGCGTGTGTCGTTCAAGGCTCCCAGTTGCGTGTGTCGTTCAAGGCTCCCAGCTGCGTGTGTCGTTCAAGGCTCCCAGTTGCGTGTGTCGTTCAAGGCTCCCAGCTGCGTGTGTCGTTCAAGGCTCCCAGTTGCGTGTGTCGTTCAAGGCTCCCATCTGCGTGTGTCGTTCAAGGATCCCAGTTGCGTGTGTCGTTCAAGGCTCCCAGCTGCGTGTGTCGTTCAAGGCTCCCAGTTGCGTGTGTCGTTCAAGGCTCCAAGCTGCGTGTGTCGTTCAAGGTTCCCAGTTGCGTGTGTCGTTCAAGGCTCCCAGCTGCGTGTGTCGTTCAAGGCTCCAAGCTGCGTGTGTCGTTCAAGGCTCCCAGTTGCGTGTGTCGTTCAAGGCTCCCAGTTGCGTGTGTCGTTCAAGGCTCTCAGCTACGTGTGTCGTTCAAGGCTCCCAGCTGCGTGTGTCGTTCAAGGCTCCCAGTTGCGTGTGTCGTTCAAGGCTCCCAGCTGCGTGTGTCGTTCAAGGCTCTCAGCTACGTGTATCGTTCAAGGCTCCCATCTGCGTGTGTCGTTCAAGGCTCCCAGCTGCGTGTGTCGTTCAAGGCTCTCAGCTACGTGTGTCGTTCAAGGCTCCCAGTTGCGTGTGTCATTCAAGGCTTCCAGATGCGTGTGTCGTTCAAGGCTCCCACCTGCGTGTGTCGTTCAAGGCTCTCAGCTACGTGTGTCGTTCAAGGCTCCCAGCTGCGTGTGTCGTTCAAGGCTCCCAGTTGCGTGTGTCGTTCAAGGCTCCCAGCTGCGTGTGTCGTTCAAGGCTCTCACCTGCGTGTGTCGTTCAAGGCTCTCAGCTATGTGTGTCGTTTAAGGCTCCCAGCTGCGTGTGTCGTTCAAGGCTCCCAGTTGCGTGTGTCGTTCAAGGCTCCCAGTTGCGTGTGTCGTTCAAGGCTCCCAGTTGCGTGTGTCGTTCAAGGCTCCCAGCTGCGTGTGTCATTCAAGGCTCCCAGTTGCGTGTGTCGTTCAAGGCTCCCAGTTGCGTGTGTCATTCAAGTCTCCCATCTGCGTGTGTTGTTCAAGGCTCCCAGTTGCGTGTGTCGTTCAAAGCTTCCAGTTGCGTGTGTCGTTCAAGGCTCCCAGTTGCGTGTGTCGTTCAAGGCTCCAAGCTGCGTGTGTCATTCAAGGCTCCCAGTTGCGTGTGTCGTTCAAGGCTCCCAGTTGCGTGTGTCGTTCAAAGCTCCCAGTTGCGTGTGTCGTTCAAGGCTCCCAGTTGCGTGTGTCGTTCAAGGCTCCAAGCTGCGTGTGTCGTTCAAGGCTCCCAGTTGCGTGTGTCGTTCAAGGCTCCCAGCTGCGTGTGTCGTTCAAGGCTCCCAGCTGCGTGTGTCGTTCAAGGCTCCCAGTTGGGTGTGTCGTTCAAGGCTCCCAGTTGCGTGTGTCATTCAAGGCTCTTAGCTGCGTATGTCGTTCAAGGCTCCCAAGCTGCGTGTGTCGTTCAAGGCTCCCAGTTGCGCGTGTCGTTCAAGGCTCCCAGTTGCGTGTGTCGTTCAAAGCTCCCAGTTGCGTGTGTCGTTCAAGGCTCCCAGTTGCGTGTGTCGTTCAAGGCTCCAAGCTGCGTGTGTCATTCAAGGCTCCCAGTTGCGTGTGTCGTTCAAGGCTCCCAGTTGCGTGTGTCGTACAAAGCTCCCAGTTGCGTGTGTCGTTCAAGGCTCCCAGTTGCGTGTGTCGTTCAAGGCTCCAAGCTGCGTGTGTCGTTCAAGGCTCCCAGATGCGCGTGTCGTTCAAGGCTCCCAGCTGCGTGTGTCGTTCAAGGCTCCCAGCTGCGTGTGTCGTTCAAGGCTCCCAGTTGCGTGTGTCGTTCAAGGCTCCCAGTTGCGTGTGTCATTCAAGTCTCCCATCTGCGTGTGTCGTTCAAGGCTCCCAGTTGCGTGTGTCGTTCAAAGCTTCCAGTTGCGTGTGTCGTTCAAGGCTCCCAGTTGCGTGTGTCGTTCAAGGCTCCAAGCTGCGTGTGTCATTCAAGGCTCCCAGTTGCGTATGTCGTTCAAGGCTCCCAGTTGCGTGTGTCGTTCAAAGCTCCCAGTTGCGTGTGTCGTTCAAGGCTCCCAGTTGCGTGTGTCGTTCAAGGCTCCAAGCTGCGTGTGTCGTTCAAGGCTCCCAGTTGCGTGTGTCGTTCAAGGCTCCCAGCTGCGTGTGTCGTTCAAGGCTCCCAGCTGCGTGTGTCGTTCAAGGCTCCCAGTTGGGTGTGTCGTTCAAGGCTCCCAGTTGCGTGTGTCATTCAAGGCTCTTAGCTGCGTATGTCGTTCAAGGCTCCCAAGCTGCGTGTGTCGTTCAAGGCTCCCAGTTGCGCGTGTCGTTCAAGGCTCCCAGTTGCGTGTGTCGTTCAAAGCTCCCAGTTGCGTGTGTCGTTCAAGGCTCCCAGTTGCGTGTGTCGTTCAAGGCTCCAAGCTGCGTGTGTCATTCAAGGCTCCCAGTTGCGTGTGTCGTTCAAGGCTCCCAGTTGCGTGTGTCGTACAAAGCTCCCAGTTGCGTGTGTCGTTCAAGGCTCCCAGCTGCGTGTGTCGTTCAAGGCTCCAAGCTGCGTGTGTCGTTCAAGGCTCCCAGATGCGCGTGTCGTTCAAGGCTCCCAGCTGCGTGTGTCGTTCAAGGCTCCCAGCTGCGTGTGTCGTTCAAGGCTCCCAGTTGCGTGTGTCGTTCAAGGCTCCCAGTTGCGTGTGTCATTCAAGGCTCTTAGCTGCGTATGTCGTTCAAGGCTCCCAAGCTGCGAGTGTCGTTCAAGGCTCCCAGTTGCGCGTGTCGTTCAAGGCTCCCAGTTGCGTGTGTCGTTCAAGGCTCCAAGCTGCGTGTGTCATTCAAGTCTCCCGCCTGCGTGTGTCGTTCAAGGCTCCCAGTTGCGTGTGTCGTTCAAGGCTCCCAGTTGCGTGTGTCGTTCAAGGCTCCCACCTGCGTGTGTCGTTCAAGGCTCCCAGTTGCGTGTGTCATTCAAGGCTCTCAGCTGCGTGTCGTTCAAGGCTCCCAGTTGCGTGTGTCGTTCAAGGCTCCAAGCTGCGTGTGTCATTCAAGTCTCCCGCCTGCGTGTGTCGTTCAAGGCTCCCAGTTGCGTGTGTCGTTCAAGGCTCCCAGTTGCGTGTGTCGTTCAAGGCTCCAAGCTGCGTGTGTCATTCAAGTCTCCCGCCTGCGTGTGTCGTTCAAGGCTCCCAGTTGCGTGTGTCGTTCAAGGCTCCCAGTTGCGTGTGTCGTTCAAGGCTCCCAGTTGCGTGTGTCGTTCAAGGCTCCCAGTTGCGTGTGTCGTTCAAGGCTCCCACCTGCGTGTGTCGTTCAAGGCTCCCAGTTGCGTGTGTCGTTCAAGGATCCCACCTGCGTGTGTTGTTCAAGGCTCCCACCTGCGTGTGTCGTTCAAGGCTCCCAGTTGCGTGTGTCGTTCAAGGCTCCCAGTTGCGTGTGTCGTTCAAGGCTCCCAGCTGCGTGTGTCGTTCAAGGCTCCCAGCTGCGTGTGTCGTTCAAGGCTCCCAGTTGCGTGTGTCGTTCAAGGCTCCCAGCTGCGTGTGTCGTTCAAGGCTCCCAGCTGCGTGTGTCGTTCAAGGCTCCCAGCTGCGTGTGTCGTTCAAGTCTCCCAGTTGCGTGTATCGTTCAAGGCTCCCAGTTGCGTGTATCGTTCAAGGCTCCCAGCTGCGTGTGTCGTTCAAGGCTCCCAGCTGCGTGTGTCGTTCAAGGCTCCCAGTTGCGTGTATCGTTCAAGGCTCCCAGCTGCGTGTGTCGTTCAAGGCTCCCAGCTGCGTGTGTCGTTCAAGGCTCCCAGCTGCCTGTGTCGTTCAAGTCTCCCAGCTGCCTGTGTCGTTCAAGTCTCCCAGCTGCCTGTGTCGTTCAAGTCTCCCAGCTGCGTGTATCGTTCAAGTCTCCCAGCTGCCTGTGTCGTTCAAGTCTCCCAGCTGCCTGTGTCGTTCAAGTCTCCCAGCTGCGTGTGTCGTTCAAGTCTCCCAGCTGCCTGTGTCGTTCAAGTCTCCCAGCTGCCTGTGTCGTTCAAGTCTCCCAGCTGCGTGTGTCGTTCAAGTCTCCCAGCTGCCTGTGTCGTTCAAGTCTCCCAGCTGCCTGTGTCGTTCAAGTCTCCCAGCTGCGTGTGTCGTTCAAGTCTCCCAGCTGCCTGTGTCGTTCAAGTCTCCCAGCTGCCTGTGTCGTTCAAGTCTCCCAGCTGCGTGTATCGTTCAAGTCTCCCAGCTGCCTGTGTCGTTCAAGTCTCCCAGCTGCGTGTATCGTTCAAGTCTCCCAGCTGCCTGTGTCGTTCAAGTCTCCCAGCTGCGTGTATCGTTCAAGGCTCCCAGCTGCCTGTGTCGTTCAAGTCTCCCAGCTGCGTGTATCGTTCAAGTCTCCCAGCTGCCTGTGTCGTTCAAGTCTCCCAGCTGCCTGTGTCGTTCAAGTCTCCCAGCTGCGTGTATCGTTCAAGTCTCCCAGCTGCCTGTGTCGTTCAAGGCTCCCAGCTGCGTGTATCGTTCAAGTCTCCCAGCTGCCTGTGTCGTTCAAGTCTCCCAGCTGCCTGTGTCGTTCAAGTCTCCCAGCTGCCTGTGTCGTTCAAGTCTCCCAGCTGCGTGTATCGTTCAAGTCTCCCAGCTGCGTGTATCGTTCAAGTCTCCCAGCTGCCTGTGTCGTTCAAGTCTCCCAGCTGCCTGTGTCGTTCAAGGCTCCCAGCTGCGTGTATCGTTCAAGTCTCCCAGCTGCCTGTGTCGTTCAAGTCTCCCAGCTGCCTGTGTCGTTCAAGTCTCCCAGCTGCCTGTGTCGTTCAAGTCTCCCAGCTGCGTGTATCGTTCAAGTCTCCCAGCTGCGTGTATCGTTCAAGTCTCCCAGCTGCCTGTGTCGTTCAAGTCTCCCAGCTGCGTGTATCGTTCAAGTCTCCCAGCTGCGTGTATCGTTCAAGTCTCCCAGCTGCGTGTGTCGTTCAAGTCTCCCAGCTGCGTGTATCGTTCAAGTCTCCCAGCTGCCTGTGTCGTTCAAGTCTCCCAGCTGCCTGTGTCGTTCAAGTCTCCCAGCTGCGTGTATCGTTCAAGTCTCCCAGCTGCCTGTGTCGTTCAAGGCTCCCAGCTGCGTGTATCGTTCAAGTCTCCCAGCTGCCTGTGTCGTTCAAGTCTCCCAGCTGCCTGTGTCGTTCAAGTCTCCCAGCTGCGTGTATCGTTCAAGTCTCCCAGCTGCCTGTGTCGTTCAAGTCTCCCAGCTGCCTGTGTCGTTCAAGTCTCCCAGCTGCGTGTATCGTTCAAGTCTCCCAGCTGCCTGTGTCGTTCAAGTCTCCCAGCTGCGTGTATCGTTCAAGTCTCCCAGCTGCCTGTGTCGTTCAAGTCTCCCAGCTGCGTGTATCGTTCAAGTCTCCCAGCTGCCTGTGTCGTTCAAGGCTCCCAGCTGCGTGTATCGTTCAAGTCTCCCAGCTGCCTGTGTCGTTCAAGTCTCCCAGCTGCCTGTGTCGTTCAAGTCTCCCAGCTGCCTGTGTCGTTCAAGTCTCCCAGCTGCGTGTATCGTTCAAGTCTCCCAGCTGCGTGTATCGTTCAAGTCTCCCAGCTGCCTGTGTCGTTCAAGTCTCCCAGCTGCGTGTATCGTTCAAGTCTCCCAGCTGCGTGTATCGTTCAAGTCTCCCAGCTGCCTGTGTCGTTCAAGTCTCCCAGCTGCCTGTGTCGTTCAAGTCTCCCAGCTGCCTGTGTCGTTCAAGTCTCCCAGCTGCGTGTATCGTTCAAGTCTCCCAGCTGCCTGTGTCGTTCAAGTCTCCCAGCTGCCTGTGTCGTTCAAGTCTCCCAGCTGCGTGTATCGTTCAAGTCTCCCAGCTGCGTGTATCGTTCAAGTCTCCCAGCTGCGTGTATCGTTCAAGTCTCCCAGCTGCCTGTGTCGTTCAAGTCTCCCAGCTGCCTGTGTCGTTCAAGTCTCCCAGCTGCCTGTGTCGTTCAAGTCTCCCAGCTGCCTGTGTCGTTCAAGTCTCCCAGCTGCGTGTATCGTTCAAGTCTCCCAGCTGCCTGTGTCGTTCAAGTCTCCCAGCTGCCTGTGTCGTTCAAGTCTCCCAGCTGCCTGTGTCGTTCAAGTCTCCCAGTTGCGTGTATCGTTCAAGTCTCCCAGCTGCCTGTGTCGTTCAAGTCTCCCAGCTGCGTGTATCGTTCAAGTCTCCCAGCTGCCTGTGTCGTTCAAGTCTCCCAGCTGCCTGTGTCGTTCAAGTCTCCCAGCTGCGTGTATCGTTCAAGTCTCCCAGCTGCCTGTGTCGTTCAAGTCTCCCAGCTGCCTGTGTCGTTCAAGTCTCCCAGCTGCCTGTGTCGTTCAAGTCTCCCAGTTGCGTGTATCGTTCAAGTCTCCCAGCTGCCTGTGTCGTTCAAGTCTCCCAGCTGCGTGTATCGTTCAAGTCTCCCAGCTGCGTGTATCGTTCAAGTCTCCCAGCTGCGTGTATCGTTCAAGTCTCCCAGCTGCCTGTGTCGTTCAAGTCTCCCAGCTGCCTGTGTCGTTCAAGTCTCCCAGCTGCCTGTGTCGTTCAAGTCTCCCAGCTGCCTGTGTCGTTCAAGTCTCCCAGCTGCGTGTATCGTTCAAGTCTCCCAGCTGCCTGTGTCGTTCAAGTCTCCCAGCTGCCTGTGTCGTTCAAGTCTCCCAGCTGCCTGTGTCGTTCAAGTCTCCCAGTTGCGTGTATCGTTCAAGTCTCCCAGCTGCCTGTGTCGTTCAAGTCTCCCAGCTGCGTGTATCGTTCAAGTCTCCCAGCTGCCTGTGTCGTTCAAGTCTCCCAGCTGCCTGTGTCGTTCAAGTCTCCCAGCTGCGTGTATCGTTCAAGTCTCCCAGCTGCCTGTGTCGTTCAAGTCTCCCAGCTGCCTGTGTCGTTCAAGTCTCCCAGCTGCCTGTGTCGTTCAAGTCTCCCAGTTGCGTGTATCGTTCAAGTCTCCCAGCTGCCTGTGTCGTTCAAGTCTCCCAGCTGCGTGTATCGTTCAAGTCTCCCAGCTGCGTGTATCGTTCAAGTCTCCCAGCTGCGTGTATCGTTCAAGTCTCCCAGCTGCGTGTATCGTTCAAGTCTCCCAGCTGCGTGTATCGTTCAAGTCTCCCAGCTGCGTGTATCGTTCAAGTCTCCCAGCTGCGTGTATCGTTCAAGTCTCCCAGCTGCGTGTATCGTTCAAGTCTCCCAGCTGCGTGTATCGTTCAAGTCTCCCAGCTGCCTGTGTCGTTCAAGTCTCCCAGCTGCGTGTATCGTTCAAGTCTCCCAGCTGCCTGTGTCGTTCAAGTCTCCCAGCTGCGTGTATCGTTCAAGGCTCCCAGCTGCCTGTGTCGTTCATCTTCATTTATTTGGTGTTTGTGTCGTGTCTTGTGAGATTCATTTCAGGTCGTCTTGCCACTGCTGACCCAAGTGGGGTACCTGCCTTGATGCTGGTGATAGGCTCTCGATCCAAGGAATTAAAGCTACCTTTCCTTGGATCGAACCTGATTGCTTCCCGCTCCCCAGGTGTTGTATAACCCCTACGGATTTACGGCTTCACATGAATATAAGGTATCTAATAATGATGCTTTTCTCTGACCACTTTATCCATTCCTTAAAAAAAAAAATTTAAAATTCTGATTTTTTTAATATTAAATTTCAGAAATTTTCGACGTATTGCATCCTGGTGCGTAAGTTAGTCGACGTATTGCATCCTGATGCGTAGGTTAGTCGACGTATTGCATCCTGGTGCGTAGGTTAGTCGACGTATTGCATCCTTGTGCTTAGGTTAGTCGACGTATTGCATCTTGGTGCGTAGGTTAGTCGACGTATTGCATCCTGGTGCGTAGTTTAGTCGACGTATTGCATCCTGGTGCGTAGGTTAGTCGACGTATTGCATCCTGGTGCGTAGGTTAGTCGACGTATTGCATCCTGGTGCGTAGGTTAGTCGACGTATTGCATCCTGGTGCGTAGGTTAGTCGACGTATTGCATCCTAGTGAGTAGGTTAGTCGACGTTTAGCATCCTGGTGCGTAGGTTAGTCGACGTTTAGCTTCCTGGTGCGTAAGTTAGTCAACGTTTAGCTTCCTGGTGCGTAGGTTAGTCGACGTTTAGCTTCCTGGTGCGTAGGTTAGTCGACGTTTAGCATCCTGGTGCGTAGGTTAGTCGACGTTTAGCTTCCTGGTGCGTAGGTTAGTCGACGTTTAGCTTCCTGGTGCGTAGGTTAGTCGACGTTTAGCTTCCTGGTGCGTAGGTTAGTCGACGTTTAGCTTCCTGTTGCGTAGGTTAGTCGACGTTTAGCTTCCTGGTGCGTAGGATAGTCGACGTTTAGCTTCCTGGTGCGTAGGTTAGTCGACGTATTGCATCCTAATGCGTAGGTTAGTCGACGTTTAGCATCCTGGTGCGTAGGTTAGTCGACGTTTAGCTTCCTGGTGCGTAGGTTAGTCGACGTTTAGCTTTCTGGTGCGTAGGTTAGTCGACGTTTAGCTTCCTGGTGCGTAGATTAGTCGACGTTTAGCTTCCTGGTGCGTAGGTTAGTCGACGTATTGCATCCTTGTGCGTAGGTTAGTCGACGTATTGCATCCTAGTGCGTAGTTTAGTCGATGTATTGCATCCTGGTGCGTAGGTTAGTCGACGTATTGCATCCTGGTACGTAGGTTAGTCGACGTATTGCATCCTGGTGCGTAGGTTAGTCGACATATTGCATCCTGGTGCGAAGGTTAGTCGACGTATTGCATCCTGGTGCGTAGGTTAGTCGACGTTTAGCTTCCTGGTGCATAGGTTAGTCGACGTTTAGCTTCCTGGTGCGTAGGTTAGTCGACGTTTAGCTTCCTGGTGCGTAGGTTAGTCGACATGTAGCTTCCTGTTGCGTAGGTTAGTCGACGTATTGCATCCTGGTGCGTAGGTTAGTCGACGTATTGCATCCTGGTGCGTAGGTTAGTCGACGTGTTGCATCCTGGTGCGTAGGTTAGTCGACGTTTAGCATCCTGGTGCGTAGGTTAGTCGACGTTTAGCTTCCTGGTGCGTAGGTTAGTCGACGTTTAGCTTCCTGGTGCGTAGGTTAGTCGACGTTTAGCTTCCTGGTGCGTAGGTTAGTCGACGTTTAGCTTCCTGTTGCGTAGGTTAGTCGACGTTTAGCTTCCTGGTGCGTAGGATAGTCGACGTTTAGCTTCCTGGTGCGTAGGTTAGTCGACGTATTGCATCCTAATGCGTAGGTTAGTCGACGTTTAGCATCCTGGTGCGTAGGTTAGTCGACGTTTAGCTTCCTGGTGCGTAGGTTAGTCGACGTTTAGCTTTCTGGTGCGTAGGTTAGTCGACGTTTAGCTTCCTGGTGCGTAGATTAGTCGACGTTTAGCTTCCTGGTGCGTAGGTTAGTCGACGTATTGCATCCTGGTGCGTAGGTTAGTCGACGTTTAGCATCCTGGTGCGTAGGTTAGTCGACGTTTAGCATCCTGGTGCGTAGGTTAGTCGACGTTTAGCATCCTGGTGCGTAGGTTAGTCGACGTTTAGCATCCTGGTGCGTAGGTTAGTCGACGTTTAGCATCCTGGTGCGTAGGTTAGTCGACGTTTAGCATCCTGGTGCGTAGGTTAGTCGACGTTTAGCATCCTGGTGCGTAGGTTAGTCGACGTTTAGCATCCTGGTGCGTAGGTTAGTCGACGTTTAGCATCCTGGTGCGTAGGCTGTAACTTAAACCAAATTTTTGCAGGTCTGTTGGCTACCAAAAGTGGTCATATTTAAAATAAATATTTTTTTCTGCCTTAGCCATGAAAGTTTGAAAACGATATGTTGAAAGTCTAATAATGATCCGAAATATACCAAGTGCATAAAATCAACTGGTGATCCAAGGACCTGGAGCAATCATTCCTTAGCTTAAATTAAACTTGATTGTATGATCGCTAAGGGTTTATGTTACCTCACAATGTGATAATATAGAATAAGGATCCACTAATATAGAAATATTGCGCAACATACTTCCACTTATCCATTATTTGTTGTGGCAAACTTTAGTGTATACAAACTGGTCTTGAATTACAGTTATATAAATTAGGACCATCTTGGTTCTCGACTTATTTCAGCAACTTGTGGACTAACCGCTCACTTCACTCCTTCAGACTGACGACGGCACGAGGATCATTATTAATTATAACGATCCGATAGGAGCTACCTGAAGTGACTGATATACGTTTTTTCTAGTTTTTATTCATTTAAGATATCTGTTCAGTTACTTGAGAGTGACTCTTCTGATCGACTTCGAACTTTGAAAGATTCGAACTGAAATTGGACTGTATCGTATCTTATCTTCCATGTATTCTGTGTCTTATATTCCATATAAATCCCCTTTCCTCTTGACTGGTAAGGAGTGGCTCGGTGCCCTGGTGGCCTGGTGGCTAAAGCTCCCGCTTCACACACGGAGGGCCCGGGTTCGATTCCCGGCGGGTGGAAACATTTCGACACGTTTCCTTACACCTATTGTCCTGTTCACCTAGCAGCAAATAGGTACCTGGGTGTTAGTCGACTGGTGTGGGTCGCATCCTGGGGGACAAGATTAAGGACCCCAATGGAAATAAGTTAGACAGTCCTCGATGACGCACTGACTTTCTTGGGTTATCCTGGGTGGCTAACCCTCCGGGGTTAAAAATCCGAACGAAATCTTATCTTATCTTATCTTACTTCATCTCCCACAACTGCTTAAGACTTAGAGAGAAAAACAGGATGTGGGGGGGGGGTAATGTGAGCACCTTGCTACAGCACATCATCTTCCAGAGGAACCTAACTGCAGTAAGTTTCTGTGATATGAGAACGAGATGTATAATCCCTTCCTTCCATTCCCTTTCCTTCCCTTCTCTTCCCTTCCCTTCCCTTTCCTTCCCTTCTCTTCCCTTCCCTTCCTTTCCCTTCCCTTCCCTTCCCTTTCCTTCCCTTCTCTTCCCTTCCTTTCCCTTCCCTTCCCTTCCTTTCCCTTCCCTTAGCTTCTCTTCCCTTCCTTTCCCTTCCCTTCTCTTCCCTTCCCTTCCTTTCCCTTCCCTTCCCTTCCTTCCATTCCTTTCCCTTCCCTTCCCTTCTCTTCCCTTCCCTTCCCTTCCCTTCTCTTCCTTCCCTTCCCTTCTCTTTCCTTTCCTTCCCCTCCCTTCCCTTCCCTTCCCTTCTCTTTCATTACCTTCCCTTCCCTTCCCTTCCCTTCTCTTCCCTTCCCTTCCCTTCCTTTCCCTTCCCTTCCCTTCCTTTCCCATCCCTTAGCTTCTCTTCCCTTCCTTTCCCTTCCCTTCCCTTCTCTTCCCTTCCCTTCCTTTCCCTTCCCTTCCCTTCCTTCCATTCCTTTCCCTTCCCTTCTCTTCCCTTCCCTTCCCTTCTCTTCCTTCCCTTCCCTTCTCTTTCCTTTCCTTCCCTTCCCTTCTCTTCCCTTCCCTTCCCTTCCCTTCTCTTTCATTTCCTTCCCTTCCCTTCCCTTCCCATCCCTTCCCCCTTCCCTTCCCTTCTCTTCCCTTCCCTTCCCTTCCCTTCGCTTTCCTTTCCTTCCCTTCCCTTCTCTTCCCTTCCCTTCCCTTCCCTTCTCTTTCCTTTCCTTCCCTTCCCTTCTCCCTTCCCTTCTCCCCTTCCCTTCCCTTCCCTTCCCTTCACTTATCCTTCCCTTCCCTTCACTTATCCTTCCCTTCCCTTCACTTACCCTTCCCTTCTCTTCACTTATCCTTCCCTTCCCTTCACTTATCCTTCCCTTCCCTTCACTTATCCTTTCCTTCCCTTCACTTATCCTTCCCTTCCCTTCTCTTTCCTTTCCTTCCCTTCCCTTCCCTTCCCTTCCCTTCCCTTCCCTTCCCCTCCCTTCCCTTCCCTTCCTTTCCCTTCCCTTCTCTTCCCTTCCCTTCTCTTCCTTCCTTCCTTCCTTCCTTCCTTCCTTCCTTCCTTCCTTCCTTCCCTTCCTTATTCCCTTCCCATTCCCTTCCTCTTCCCCTTCCTTCCTTCCCTTCCTTCCTTTCTTCCTTCCATTCTCTTCCTTCCCCTTCCTTCTCTTCTCCCTTCCATTTCCTTTCTATTCCTCCTTCCTTCCCCCTTATTCCCTTCCCTTCTCCCTTCCCTTCCTTCCCTTTTCCCTTCCGCCCATTTTTCCTTTTCCCATTCCTTTCCATTTCCTTTTTCCCTTCCATTCCCTTCTATTCCTTATTCCTTCTTCCTTACATTCCTCCTTCTTCCATTCCTTCCCCTCCATTCCTTCCCTTCCTTAACCTTCTTTTTCCTTCCTTCCATTCCCTTCCATTCCTTCCTTCCTTCCTTCCTTCCTTCTCTTTCCCACCTTCCTTCCCTTCCTTCCTTCCTTCCTCTTCCCACTTCCCTTCCCTCATTCCTTCCTTCCTTCCTTCTTCTTCTTCCTTCCCTTCCCTTCTGTTTCCTTTCCTTCCCTTCTTTCCTTTCCTTCCCTCCCTTCCTTCCCTTCCTTCCTTCCCTTCTTTCCTTCCTTCCCCTTCCCCTTCCTTCCCTTCTTCCCTTCCTTCCTTCCTTCCCTTCCTTCCTTTCCTTCCTTCTTCCTTCCTTCCTTCCCTTCCCTTCCCCTCCCTTCCTTCCTTCCTTCCTTCCTTCCTTCCCTTCCTTCCTCCTCCTTCCCTTCCCTTCCATTCCCTTTCCTTCCTTCCTTTCCTTCCTTCCCTCCTTCCTTCCTCCCTCCCTTCCCTTCCCTTCCCTTCCCTTCCTTCCTTCCTTCCTTCCTTCCTTCCCTTCCCTTCCTTCCTCCTTCCTTCCCTTCCCCTTCCCTTCCTTCCCTTCCTTCCTCTTCCTTCCCTTCCTTCCTTCCTTCCCCTCCTTCCCTTCCTTCCCTTCCTTCCTTCCCTTCTCTTTCCTTCCTTCCCTCCTTCCCCTTCCCTCCCTTCCCTTCCCTTTCCTTCCCCTCCCCTTCCTTTCCCTTCCTTCCCTTCCTTCTCTTTGCCCTCTTCCCCAATTCTACTCTTCCCTTCCCTTCTCCATAAGTACTTATATTGGGAAGTGTTATGGACGTCACCTACTTTGTTTCGTCTTATTTGTCTCATTACAAATAAAATGTTTGGGTTGAGTTGCAGCTCCTGTGCTTCTTGATTGTGTTAATCTGCAGATTCACATCATTTTGAGGGAATTGACCTGCAGGTCCTAAACTACCCAGTTGTGTTGAGATAAAGCTCCCTGGCTCTTGAAGGTGTTGATCTACAGCTCTTGGACGACCTGGGATTGGTGAATTAAAAATTATAGGTCTATACAAACCGCCCATCGACCAAAACACATTTTTTTTCACATTCGTAACCTTAATATAGCAACTCACTGAATGATTCTTCGAAAATCCACGTTTTTCATTATATAGCATAATATTATATAACATAATATTATATAACATAATATTATATAACATAATATTATATACGAGGTTATTATTAGCTATTTACAGTATAGCACAGAAGCCTAATAATACTCGGCCTCAATAAAGCTTGAGTATTAGGCTTGGTAATTTATTATGACTATAATACAGTGGTTTTGTTATTTTGGTCATGTATATAGAGCGTGGCTGAGGTATATAGAGCGTGGCTGAGGTATATAGAGCGTGGCTGAGGTATATAGAGCGTGGCTGAGGTATATAGAGCGTGGCTGAGGTATATAGAGCGTGGCTGAGGTATATAGAGCGTGGCTGAGGTATTGTCACTGAGACAACTCAATAGATAGTGAAGGTGCTTGTGATTAACACTTTCATCAGCAGTAAATAAAGCTTGCCCTGTGATCTGGGTGTGGCGAGTGACAGTGATGACGCAGGTCACCTTCCTCACCTGTGGCCCACCTCACCTGTGGCCCACCTCACCAACCCTCCCTCCAGCCCTCACACCACGGCCCCATCCCTTCACACCACCCCTTAACACCTTACAAAACGCGTCCTCCCACGCCTCCCCCTTCCTCACTTTCCCTCTCTCACGCCCACTCGTCCCCCACACGTTTCTCCTACGCGTCCACGACTTTCCCCCACCAGCGTCGCCTCCACGCCAACACCCACACTAACATTACCTACACAACACTTGAGAAGATCTATTACCTCAGATATATCTTGTGTCTTTAGTGACTACACACGTGATCCATCACTGCAGTTCCTAACCAAGTGCAGGTCATTATTGTGCGAGTGGAGGTCTCACCTTCCCTCCTATCTCGAAATGTCGACGTCACTGTTGCTACAGGTTACAACGACCCAAATGAACCACTCACTGCTTGAGACAACACTGTCTATAACACTCGTCACTATGACAACTGAACCTCTACCTGAGACAACATTATGCAGTCTATAACACACATTGCTGTATATAAAAAAAAAAATATTTAAAACCTAGCCGACATGGTCAGCGGGCCACTGATCTCTTGCTCTCTATGCACAAGCTTTCCCCTTTTTCTATCCTCTCCCCATTCTCATCATCAACTTCTAGGTTAACAGTTCGTGTCACTGGCTACAAGTTTACAATGAGCATGTGTCAGGCTTCTGTTTGCAGGTTAATTTACTAAGGAGATGTTATCCTACCTAAAATTGTTTAATTTTTCTCATGCTAATGCGAAACAAAGTGTTCAATTAGTGTGGGTCGTTCAACAGCGCAAGAAATAGAAGGCTTGATCCTCCGTCCGATAGTCAAGAAACTGACTCGCTGTCGTTCACTTCACACTTACCCGAACCCTTTTCTCGCATTCTCCCCCCCCCCCACCGCTTTCCTTAAATGCTCCCCATTAACAACTAACGTTTAAGTGCTTGTTTATTAATAGGTTAATAGGTGAGACGTGGCCATCCGTTTCGTCCAGCCTGAGAATCGAACCCTGGTCCTTTCGGTTGAGCTGAACACTGTAGAGCTAAGCTGCAGGTTTTCAGCTTCAATAACTCTGAGTGTTGATGAGTCTTCATTGCTTTTCTGATAGTTTTGTGCTGTCTTCAGACAGTGTTTACACAGAGAAAATAAATCAATTTTTTTCTTAAATGCTGAATATGAGTTATCCATTCTGACTTCACTTAAATTCCAACATTGTTGCAGTAATAAAATTAACAAAATAAATGACGTTTTCTCAACCATAGGATCAAATCTCGCCAGCAAAATCCCAGATACTAATGCCCGAGGAAGCGATTACTTAGATAGGAATTTCGCAACCTCCTCCTATCTTGCACCAACCTATCCCACACAAGTCACCACGATTATTAAGTCACTTAAAAATAATTCAGGAAATCTGGCTCAAGTTCCTCCATTATTGTACAAACGAACGGCTCATGTTCTCTCACCTGCTATTTCATGAATCTTCAACAAATCACTAGAAACCAGCACTTCCCCTGCATTAGCGAGGTTCATACCAATACACAAAGGTGGTGACCCCACAGATGTAAACAACTAAAAGCTAATATCAAACTTACCATTGCTATCCAAAATCTTCGAGAAACTTGTGCACAAGGGATTATATTCCTTTATAACAGCACAAAGCATCCTCAACCCCCTGCCAATTTGGCTTCAGGAAAAGCAAAAACACAAACGATGCAATTGTAAAAATGCTAGACCTGCTTTACACTGTACTTAAAAAAAATGAATGTCCACTAGGACTATTTATTGACCTAAGGAAAACTTTTGATACAGTGGACCACGGCATCGTATTCCACAAACTTGAGCATTATGGCATAAGAGACCACGCACTTACATATTTCAAATCCTACCTAACGTCATCAGTAAGACCACTGGATACTGGAGTGCCACAGGGAAGTGTCCTTGATCCCCTGCTCTTTCTCTTATACATCAATGATCTACCTAATGATCACAACACCTTAAACCAATTCTCTTTGCTGACGACACGACTTATGTAATCTCTCACCCTAATCTTGCCTCACTTAACACTATTGTTAACGAAGAACTAGTAAAAATATCTACCTGAATGAGTGCTGATAAGCTTACACTTAATACTGACAAAACCTACATTCTGTTTGGGAACAGAACAGGTACTGCCCAGCTGAACATAACGATTGACAACACTCCTATTGCTATACATAATGAGGATAAATTCCTGAACCTGCACCTTGACAGCAACCTGAAATTCAACACACATCCAACAAATAACAAAAAAAGTATTCAAAACAGTTGGAATCCTCTCCAAGATAAGTTACTACGTGCCACAATCAGCCCTACTCACGCTGTACTATTCACTCATCTATCCCTACCTCACCTATGCTATTTGTGCCTGAGGATCAACAGCAGCAACACACCTAAAGCCAATAATAACCCAACAGAAAGCCGCAGTAAGAATTATCACGCAATCCAGTGCTGGACCCCCGTCCTCTTCAAAGACTGTACAGAACATCCACACCTACTACTGTGCAACCTACATTTATATAACCATAAATTCTAATATTAATTCTGAACTAAAACACTTTCTTGATAGTTGCAACAGGACCCATAGACACAAAAATCTCTACCAGACACAAAAATCTCTATGACATTCCCTGTGTCCGGCTAAACCTCTACAAAAATTCGATGTACATAAAAGGTCCTAAAATCTGGAACTCCCTGACTGAAAACTCTAGAACTTCAGACTCAACCACCATTTTCAAAACTACCTTTAAAAAACATCTTATCTCCCTAACACACCCCATCATCAGCTAATCAAATAAAAACCACCTAATTCTCTTCTTTTGTATCATGAACACAACCAAAACAATACATGTGATGAATGGTTTTGAAAACCGACAAGTTGAAGAATTGAGACACTTATGCAACACATGGGAATCTTTATTGAAGAAACGTTTCGCCACACAGTGGCTTCATCAGTCCAATACAAAGTAAAAATGGGTAAGGAGAGTAGAAGTATGAGGTAATCAGTCCCTCAACCTGGATTCGATGTGTTCAGTCCATACTACAAGAGTGATGGACTGAACACATCGAATCCAGGTTGAGGGACTGATTACCTCATACTTCTACTCTCCTTACCCATTTCTACTTTGTATTGGACTGATGAAGCCACTGTGTGGCGAAACGTTTCTTCAATAAAGATTCCCATGTGTTGCATAAGTGTCTCAATTCTTCAAAACAATACAGTCTTACTCTCGTTATCTGTAATTCCCCATAATTTACACTTACATTCACCCAAATAACTGTAAATATAAAATTTCTAATATAACTATTGCCTATTAAATCTTAAGTTAGTCCTAAGTTTGCCTTATATACTCTTCAAATATATGAGCTTTAATAAAAACAGTTTATCATGCCAAGATAAATCCAATCCTATTACTAAATTTACCACCATAATTTTTAAAGGGGTGGACCGGTAAGCCAGCGGAAGGCCTCGGTCAGATGACCAAAAGCTCCAAAGGCGGGTCATCATCTGACTAAGACCCGCGTCAGGAAACATTTGTCCTGTTTCCTGACGAACCTTACCTAACCTAACCTAACTAAATTTACCATATGTAATATTTTTATAGATTTAAACTACCTCACTATTATAAATCTAATTATATATGTATCTAATTATGTATCTAATTACGTATGTATCTAATAATGTATATTCAAATGTACTCCTCCAAAACCTATATCAATATAGAGTAAGAATTAGCATTAGTCTGCCTGAAATACCTAGGCCTGCTAGTGGCCTTTGTAATTAATATTGTACAATATGTAATACACACATTATAAGCTTTACAAGAAAATAAGTATTTTTATTGTCATTGTCAGTGCTTGTACCAGCAGTGTGCAGGCACTGTGGGAGGTGACAGCACTTATACAACAGTATTTAGGCACTGCTTGGCTCTCTTGGCACAGTGGGAGGTGGCAGCACTTACGCAAGAAGTGTGCAGGCACTGCTTGTCCCTTCTGACACAGTGGGAAGTGACAGCACTTGTCACTCATGGCACTGGGAGGTGGCAGCGCTTGTCCCTCCTGGCACTGTGGGAGGTGGCAGCACTTACGCAAGGATCGTGCAGGCACTGTTTGGCTCTCTTGGCACTGTGGGAGGCGTCAGCACTTACGCAAGAAGTGTGCAGGCACTGCTTGTCCCTTCTGACACAGTGGGAAGTGACAGCACTTGTCACTCATGGCACTGGCAGGTGGCAGCGCTTGTCCCTCCTGGCACTGTGGGAGGTGGCAGCACTTACGCAAGGATCGTGCATGCACTGTTTGGCTCTCTTGGCACTGTGGGAGGCGTCAGCACTTACGCAAGAAGTGTGCAGGCACTGCTTGTCCCTTCTGACACAGTGGGAAGTGACAGTACTTGTCCCTCATGGCACTGGCAGGTGGCAGCGCTTGTCCCTCCTGGCACTGTGGGAGGTGGCAGCACTTACGCAAGGATCGTGCATGCACTGTTTGGCTCTCTTGGCACTGTGGGAGGCGTCAGCACTTACGCAAGAAGTGTGCAGGCACTGCTTGTCCCTTCTGACACAGTGGGAAGTGACAGTACTTGTCCCTCATGGCATTGGGAGGTAGCAGCGCTTGTCCCTCCTGGCACTGTGGGAGGTGGCAGCACTTACGCAAGGAGCGTGCAGGCACTGCTTGCCCCTTTTAATGAACTAAGACATAAAACAAGATTACTATATAAAATAAGAGGAAATTACAGGTGGGCTTGTGTTATGATTAAGTCACGAGGCGGATTATGACACACATTCACACACCCACTTTGTCAGTCTTAGTGAGGTAAGTGGAACGTACTGCATCAACACCTGCTTCACGACAACACTATACCCAGTTAGAAGAGTAAACATAGTACAGGCACTGGAGACCTGAAACTATGAAAATGAGTCAGTAAGTGTAAAGATAATGGGCAAGCACATCTGATTCGACTCCTGTAAACACAACTAGGGAGGTACAATGTCTCATATATATATATATATATATATATATATATATATATATATATATATATATATATATATATATATATATATATATATATATATATATATATATATATATATATATATATATATATATATATATATATATATATATATATATATATATATATATATATATATATATATATATATATATATATATATATATATATGTACAATATCTCATACATATATATATATATATATATATATATATATATATATATATATATATATATATATCTTGATGCCCATGATGCTCTTTATCTCCTCACAAGGTGTCTTACTATGCCAAGTCTCACTTACTTCTTGGGGTGTGCACCCTCTTTTGACAACCCAACACTCGATGAATATGACGCACACCTGAGATCAACTTTTAAGAAGGCACTGAACCTGTCACTAGAGGATGAGCAATGGGATCAGGCAACCCTCCCAGTGCGACTGGGAGGTATAGGGGTGCGTAAAGCAACGCATGTTGCTTTACCTGCTTTTCTGTCTTCGTGTTTGGCTTCCAGTGCATTAGTCAAGAAGATAGTACCCGAACGCTTGAGAGACGTGGTAGGAGCTCAAGACCCCAGGTTTACTGAAGCAGCGATTCGGTGGAACACCCTTACAGACTCCTCCAGTAGACCAGCTCCTCCCAAACAGCACAAACAGTCCCACTGGGACAAACAGATCATGGAAAAAATCGCCAACACAATGCTCTCCAATGCTTCAGGAAAGGACAAAGTCCGTCTCCTGGCAGTGAAGGCACCACACTCAGGAGATTTCCTGTTAGCTGTTCCCAATTCCTCCTTGGGCACCCGTCTCGACCCACAGGCCATTCGGATTGGTGTTGCTCTTCGCCTAGCCGCCCCCATTCTCACCGAACATAGGTGTATTTGCGGCAGGGCGACAGCTGATCAATTCGGACTTCATGGTCTCGTGTGTCACACAGCAGAAGGGAAGTATGCCAGACATGAGGAGGTCAATGACATCATAAAGAGAAGCCTCGCCACAGCCCGTTGCCCAGCTCAGCGGGAACCCCAAGTACAGAGGTCTGATGGAAGTCAAAAGCGTCCTGATGGAGCCACTATGCTACCTTGGAAGGATGGAAAACAGATTGCCTGGGACTACACCTGTGCTGCCACATTGGAAGACACCTACTTGCCATACTCCGTAGTGGAAGGGGGTGGAGCTGCCAGCCACAGGGAGACCCAGAAGATCCGAAAATATGAAGACCTTCCCCCTTGCTATAACTTCATTCCAATAGGGTCGGAGACCTTAGGAGCATGGGGCAAGTGTGCTCTAAAGTTCCTCAAAGAGCTGGGTGAAAAGCTCATCATAGAAACCAAGGACCACAGGGCGACCAGCTTTCTCTTTCAAAGACTCAGTGTTGCGATCCAGAGAGGAAATGCCTGCAGCATTCTGGGCACGCGGCCCACCGCCGGGGAGCTGGACGAAGTATTCGAGATGTAGCTCAGAGTTACCTATGTTGTTTTACTTTCTGTTGTATTTTTGTGAATGTTTGGCCAATGTATTTTGTCTTTAAATAAAACATACTTGAAATATAGGGGGTGGTAGGAGAAAATTCTCAAACAGCTTCAGGGAGAACCTTGAGTTTTCCCTGAAGCAAGTTTATTCTTTTCTCTGAGGATGAGGGTCCCTATGACAGTTCTAGAGGTGGTATATACATATATATATATATATATATATATATATATATATATATATATATAGAGAGAGAGAGAGAGAGAGAGAGAGAGAGAGAGAGAGAGAGAGAGAGAGAGAGAGAGAGAGAGAGAGAGAGAGAGAGAGAGAGAGAGAGAGAGACAGAGAGAGACAGAGAGAGAGAGAGAGAGAGAGAGAGAGAGAGAGAGAGAGATTTTATATATATATATATATAAATATATATATATATATATATATATATATATATATATATATATATATATATATATATATATATATATATATATGAAAACTTACCTAACCTTATTATAACAAGCGCAATTTAATTTAGCCAAATCCAAATAAATGTATTTTACATAAGTTTACAGTAATTTAATAATAAACAGACACAATGAAATATATTTTGTTCATTAGGTTCAGAATGATTTTTGCAGAATTACTGCATACACAAATTTTCGAGGGGTCGTCCCACAGTTACTAAAAACAACAGACATAGCCCCACTCCTCAAAGGGGGCAGTAAAGCAATAACAAAGATCTACAGACCGATAGCACTAACATCCCATTTCGTAAAAATCTTTGAAAGGGTCCTAAGAAGCAAGATCACCACCCATCTAGAAACCCATCAGTTACACAACCCAGGGCAACATGGGTTTAGAACAGGTCGCTCCTGTTTGTCTCAACTATTGGATCACTACGACAAGGTCCTAGATGCACTAGAAGACAAAAAGAATACAGATGTAATATATACAGACTTTGCAAAAGCCTTCGACAAGTGTGACCATGGCGTAATAGCGCACAAAATGCGTGTTAAAGGAATAACAGGAAAAGTTGGTCGATGGATCTATAATTTCCTCACTAACAGAACACAGAGAGTAGTAGTCAGCAGAGTAAAGTCCGAGGCAGCGACGGTGAAAAGCTCTGTTCCACAAGGCACAGTAATCTCTCCCATCTTGTTCCTCATCCTTATATCCGACATAGACAAGGATGTCAGCCACAGTACCGTGTCTTCCTTTGCAGATGACACCCGAATCTGCATGACAGTGTCTTTCATTGCAGACGCTGCAAGGCTCCAGGCGGACATCAACCAAATCTTTCAGTGGGCTGCAGAAAACAATATGAAGTTCAACGATGAGAAATTTCAATTACTCAGATATGGTAAACACGAGGAAATTAAATCTTCATCAGAGTACAAAACAAATTCTGGCCACAAAATAGAGCGAAACACCAACGTCAAAGACCTGGGAGTGATCATGTCGGAGGACCTCACCTTCAAGGACCATAACATTGTATCAATTGCATCTGCTAGAAAAATGACAGGATGGATAATGAGAACCTTCAAAACTAGGGATGCCAAGCCCATGATGACACTCTTCAGGTCACTTGTTCTATCTAGGCTGGAATGTTGCTGCACACTAACAGCACCTTTCAAGGCAGGTGAGATTGCTGACCTAGAAAATGTACAGAGAACCTCTACGGCGCGCATAACGGAGATAAAACACCTAAATTACTGGGAGCGCTTGAGGTTCCTGAACCTGTATTCCCTGGAACACAGGCGGGAGAGATACATGATTATATACACCTGGAAAATCCTAGAGGGACTAGTACCGAACTTGCACACGAAAATCACTCACTACGAAAGCAAAAGACTTGGCAGACGATGCAACATCCCCCAATGAAAAGCAGGGGTGTCACTAGCACGTTAAGAGACCATACAATAAGTGTCAGGGGCCCGAGACTGTTCAACTGCCTCCCAGCATACATAAGGGGGATTACCAACAGACCCCTGGCAGTCTTCAAGCTGGCACTGGACAAGCACCTAAAGTCGGTTCCTGACCAGCCGGGCTGTGGCTCGTACGTTGGTTTGCGTGCAGCCAGCAGTAACAGCCTGGTTGATCAGGCTCTGGTCCACCAGGAGGCCTGGCCACAGACCGGGCAGCGGGAGCGTTGACCCTCGGAACTCTCTCCAGGTAAACTCCAAGTAATTCGGCGAGAAGAGGGCTGCTATTTAAGCCAAAATCGCAAGTTTTACCTGTTCGGCAGTGGGGAACACCTTTCGGGGCCTAGTCGCCAAGGCTGCAGTAAGAATGGTGAGTCAAGAGGCTGCTGCAATGTTGAAACCAACTCAGCTCGGTTTTGGCGTTCAACCGGGTTATGAAGCAGCTGCCCACGCAGCACGAGTATACATCAACAACATGTCCGATGAAAAAGCCTTGGTCAAATTGGACTTTGCCAACGCTTTCAACTCAGTCAGGAGGGATGCTGCTCTCCAAGCAGTTTATAGAAACTTCCCTTCCCTTTATCCCTTCATAGAATCGTGTTATAGTGTGACTTCCAAACTATTGTCTGGGGACCATGAAATTGAATTAGGTGAGGGCGTGCAGCAGGGGGACCCTCTCGCCCCCTTTCTATTCTGTTTGGTCATCAAGGAAGTCACAGAAGCACTCTCCAGTGAGCTCAATATCTGGTTCCTGGATGATGGTACCCTAGCTGGCACAACAGAATTTCTCCTAGAGGACATCAGTAAAATTAAGGACACGGGAGAGAGCCTGGGCCTATCTTTAAACCCCACCAAATGTGAAATAGTTTCTACCAACCGACAGATGATCCAGAACATTAGTGCCGTTTTACCAGGAGCACAAGCCATTGATCCAGCCAATAGCACTCTCCTTGGTGCTCCTCTTGGGTCCAGTGCTATCGAACTGATCCTAGAAAAAAAAAGTCTCAGACCTCCGGACGATGGAAAGCAGGATGAAAGACATTAACACACATGATGCCTTCTACCCACTCACCAGGTGCCTGTCAATCCCAAAACTTACCTACTTTCTGAGATGCTCCCAGCATTCAGCAGTCCAAAACTCAAGGAATGTAACTCCTTAAGACCATGCAAGAGAGTGTATTGAATCTTTCCCTTGAAGATGGACAGTGGTTGCAAGCCTCACTTCCGGTCAGGCTTAGGGGGCTGGGAGTACGCAGACCCTACCAGATTGCTCTTCCAGCTTTCCTATCCTCTTCATAGCATTAAACGAGCTGATAAGACAAATTCTTCCTGATAACCTCAGTGGCTCAGCAGGAATACAGGACCCTAGCTATGCCAGTGCCATCACTGAATGGGAAACTCTTGCTGCTCCAGCACCAAACCCTAGTGTAGCACTGGCTCACAAACAGTCAAGCTGGGATGGCCCGATCACTGAAAAGGTGCTTGCCAACATGCTCAGGGCTGCAACATCAGATAGGGAGAGGGAGCCCCGATCACTAGCAGCCAACAATACCCACAACCCAGCAAACCACCCCGACAGGATCACCATCTATCCTTGGAAGAATGGCAAGCTCTTAGTGTTGCAACCCCTGAATGGGTTGCAATGTATATTATGTATATATATATATATATATATATATATATATATATATATATATATATATATATATATATATATATATATATATATATATATATATATATATATATATATATATATATATTACATGTATATTACCTTTTCATATAATTTTATATTGCTTATATTTGCGATAATAGCTAAATCGTGAATATATTGCTTTATATTATTATTTGACTTAGTTAAATTTTGTTAGGTAGGATGTAACATATTATTATGTGCTCATAGTTCAAGTCTTGATTGTCTAACTACTGTAATTATCGCTTGTGGCTCGTTTCTCTGCCGGCTTCTCGTTGTTGCTGGGTAGCAACCGTCCACGGAGCTATCACGTGATAGAGAGGGGGGTGATCTCACCTCGCCTGAAGTATTCAGTCTGGTCTAGACTTGCTTGGTGGTTGGACGTATTCCTGACAAGTGCCTAACTCTTCCTTATTGGCCCTTGTTGGAAGATCGTCTCTTGTCTCATTATTCTTGTTAGTTCTGGAGACTCTGTTCACAGAACATTGTATAGACTTAGTGATTTTCGACGTTGTACTGAGGTTGTGTGTCTCAAAGACACTCTGAGCAACTCAGGTCCTGAGCTGTAGCTTCTGACCTAACATGTACTGGTATCTGTGTATTGTCACAGTCGTGTATTTTCTTATGCTGAACTTTTGTGGAGGATCTGCAGATGGTCCAATCTGCATGACAGTGTCTTCCATTGCAGACACTGCAAGGCTCCAGGCGGACATCAACCAAATCTTTCAGTGGGCTGCAGAAAACAATATGAAGTTCAACGATGAGAAATTTCAATTACTCAGATATGGTAAACACGAGGAAATTAAATCTTCATCAGAGTACAAAACAAATTCTGGCCACAAAATAGAGCGAAACACCAACGTCAAAGACCTGGGAGTGATCATGTTGGAGGATCTCGCCTTCAAGGACCATAACACTGTATCGATCGCATCTGCTAGAAAAATGACAGGATGGATAATGAGAACCTTCAAAATGAGGGATGCCAAGCCCATGATGACACTCTTCAGGTCACTTGTTCTATCTAGGCTGGAATATTGCTGCACACTAACAGCACCTTTCAAAGCAGGTGAAATTGCTGACCTAGAAAATGTACAGAGAACCTTCATGGCGCGCATAACGGAGATAAAACACCTCAATTACTGGGAGAGCTTGAGGTTCCTGAACCTGTATTCCCTGGAACGCAGGCGGGAGAGATACATGATTATATACACCTGGAAAATCCTAGAGGGACTAGTACCGAACTTGCACACGAAAATCACTCACTACGAAAGCAAGAGACTTGGCAGACGATGCAACATCCCCCCAATGAAAAGCAGGGGTGTCACTAGCACGTTAAGAGACCATACAATAAGTGTCAGGGGCCCGCGACTGTTCAACTGCCTCCCAGCATACATAAGGGGGATTACCAACAGACCCCTGGCAGTCTTCAAGCTGGCACTGGACAAGCACCTAAAGTCGGTTCCTGATCAGCCGGGCTGTGGCTCGTACGTTGGTTTGCGTGCAGCCAGCAGTAACAGCCTGGTTGATCAGGCTCTGATCCACCAGGAGGCCTGGTCACAGACCGGGCCGCGGGGGCGTTGACCCCCGGAACTCTCTCCAGGTAAACTCCAGGTCCCTACTTAGTGTCGTTATATTATCTCCTTGATCCTGATTCTGTGTCACAGTTGCTTGTTATATTGCTATTGGGCTTAGCATTCTTTTTATTGTTCAAGCAGACTGTTCTGATTGCCAGTTGGTCAAGAAGTTAGTTTATGAGAGGACTTTATCAGTCACTTGTTTAAGTCTAGTCGAGTCGTGAGACAGAGAACTACTTAGAGCACTTACACACATACACACAAACTTACTTGTACATATTTGTAATATCTTATTAAATACTAATGTACCAGACGGTACTTAAGACATATAAATGTGATATGTACTTTCAGCACAACACTACTGTACACGAGAGAAGTGATTATTATTAATTTGTTTGAATTGATTAATTTAATTTACTTTGATCTTATACCTCTAGACATTTTTAATAAAATTATTAAATTTTAATTTCTTTAGTTAGTAGCCTACCAGTTGTAATCCTGAAGCACTAATAATTCTTATTGAATTCTAATGGATAATTGGACCAGGATACTGACTAATTGTTACGAAAGCCCAGTAACAGGCTGGATGCTAGAAGGGCAGTCCTTTCTAGTATTCACTGGAGATCTCTAAGCTTTTAGAATCGCGTTTTTTTGTAACACTTAGCATGGGACTATACCTGTGTCCACACTGGCTGACACCTACATCCATCACAGTGTGGGGCGACAGGGAGGAGCTGCTGACCACAAGGAGGAGTACAAGATCAGCAAGTACAGGGACATAAGGCAACAGTATCAATTTGTCCAAGTGGGATTAGTGACCTTGGGATCATGGGAAAAATTGCTACACTTTTCCTTAAAGAATTGGGCTCCAGACTCATCGACACCACCAGAGACCCAAGGGCAGCCACTTGCATGTTCCAGCGCCTCAGCGTGGCCATCCAGAGGGGAAATGCTTGCTGCATACTTGGCTCGCGTCCGGCTTCGGAGGAGTTGGAGGAAATTCATGATACATTGTACCATTGTATCAATGTTTGTGTTTTCTGTAAATGTATTCTGTTTATTAATAAATGTTCACATAGAATATAAAATATAGGGGGTGGTAGGAGAAGAAAATATTCAAACAGCTCCGGGGAGAACCTTGAGCTTTCCCTGAGGTACGTTTATTGTCTTCTCTGAGGATGTGGGTCCCCAGTCCAGCTAGGTGAACTAGATACCTCAAAGGGGGTGGAACCAGACAACATCTCTCCGTGAGTCCTTAGAGAGGGAGCAGAGATGCTGTGTATGGCACTAACAATTTTCAACACATCCATTGAAACTGTGCAACTACCTGAGGTGTGGAAGACGGCGAAGGTAGTCCCAATTTTTATGAAAGGTGATGAGACACGAGGCATTAAACTACAGACCTGTGTCACTGAAATGTTTAGTATGCCAAGTCATGGAGAAGAATATCAGAAGGAGAGTGGGTGAGCACCTAGAAAGAAACAAGCTTATACACGACAACCAGCACAGTTTCAGGAAAGGAAAATCCAGTGTCACAAACTTACTGGAGTTTTGTGACAGGGTGACAGAAGTAAGACAAGAGACAGAGTGGTCCGTAGATTGCATTTTCTTGAACTGCAAGAGGGCTTTCGACACAGTTCCACACAAAAGATTAGTGCAAAAGCTAGAGGATCAGGCACACATAACAGGAAAGGCGCTGCAATGGAGCAGAGAATACCTGATAGGGAGGCAACACGAGTCATGGTACGTGACGAGGTGCCAGAGTGGGGGCCTGTGACAAGCGGGGTTCCACAGAGATCAGTCCTAGTACCATTGCTGTTTTTGGTATATGTGAATGACATGAAGGGATACACTTAGAAGTGTCCCTGTTTTCAGATGATGTGAAGTTAATGAAAAGAATTAAATCGGATGAGAATCAGACAGGACAACAAAGGAACCTGGACAGGCTGCAAGCCTGGTCCAGCAAGTGGCTTCTGCAATTTAACCCCACCAAATGCAAAGGGAAAGGCAAAGAAGACCGCAGAGTATAGGCTAGGTGGCCAAAGACTGCAAACCTCACTCAAAGAAAAGGATCTTGGGGTAAGTATAATACCGAGCATATCTCCTGAGGCGTACATCAACCAGATAACTGGTGCAGCATATGGGGGCCTTGCAAGCCTAAGAATTGAGTTCCCATATCTCAGTAAAGAATCGTTCAAGACTCTGTACACCGTATACGTCAGGCCCATACTGGAGTATACAACACCAGTTTGGAACCCACACCTGGTCAAGCACGTCAAGAAATTAGAGAAAATGAAAAGGTTTGCAACAAGGCTGGTTCCAGTGCCAAGGGGAATGTCCTACGAAGAAAGGCTAAGGGAAATTGACCTGACGACACTGGAGGACAGGAGGGTTAGAGGAGACATGATAACGACATACAAAATATTACGAGGACAGAGACAGGATGTTCCAGAGAGGGGACACAGGAACAAGGGGTCACAATTGGAAGTTGAAGACTCAGATGAGTCAAAGGGATCATAGCAAGTATTTCTTCAGTCGTAGAGTTGTCAGGAAGTGGAATAGTCTGGCAAGTGATGTAGTGGAGGCAGGAACCATACATAGTTTTAAGACGAGGTGATGAAGCTTATGGAGCAGGGAGAGTGAGGACCTAGTAGCAATCAGTGAACAGACGGGACCAGGAGCTGAGTCTCGACCCCTGCAACCACAGTTAGGTGCATTAGGTGAGTACACACACACACACACACACACACACACACACACACACACACTTCCTCCAAACAGTTCCCATATCGGCAATGGGAACGCGACTCGACCCTAAGACCCTCAGTATTGCAGTGGCTCTGCGCCTTGCTGCTCCAGTTCACACAGAATATACGTGTATTTGCGGCGAAGTGTAAGCAGACCAATACGGTCTACATGGTCTTAACTGTTCCAAAACCAAGGGCTGGCATGCAAGACACAATGAGGTCAACGACATCATAAAGAGAACCCTTGCGACAGCTGGATGCCCAGCCGAGAGGGAGCCCCGATCACTAGCAGCCAACAATACCCAAAACCCAGCAAACAGCCCCGACGGGATCACCATCTATCCTTGGAAGAATGGCAAGCTCTTAGCATGGGACTATACCTGTGTGTCCACACTGGCTGACACCTATATCCATCACAGTGTGGGGTGACAGGGAGGAGCTGCTGACCACAGGGAGGAGTACAAGATCAGCAAGTACAGGGACATAAGCCAACAGTATTAATTTGTCCCAGTGGGATCAGAGACCTTGGGATCATGGGGAAAAAATGTCACATGTTTCCTTAAAGAACTGGGTTCCAGACTCATCAACACCACCAGGGACCCAAGGGCAGCCACTTTCATGTTCCAGCGCCTCAGCGCGGCCATCCAGAGGGAAAATGCTTGCTGCATACTTGGCTCACGTCTGGCTTCGGAGGAGCTGGAGGAAATTCATGATCTTCAATACATTGTACCATTGTATTCATGTTTGAGTTTTTCTGTAAATGTATTCTGTTTATTAATAAATGTTCACATAGAATATAAAATATAGGGGGTGGTAGGAGAAGAAAATATTCAAACAGCTCCGGGGAGAACCTTGAGTTTTCCCAGAGGTACGTTTATTGTCTGCTCTGAGGATGAGGGTCCCCAGTCCAGCTATAGAGGTGGTACTTCCCTATATTTTAAAATTAATATATATATATATATATATATATATATATATATATATATATATATATATATATATATATATATATATATATATATATATATATATATATATATATATATATATATATATATATATATATATATATATATATATATATATATATATATATATATATATATATATATATATATATATATATATATATATATATATATATATATATGTATAAAACTTGATAAGTGTGACCATGACGTCATGCAGTACTAAATGTGAGAGCAGAGTGTTTGACGTAAGAATTCTTAGAGAGAAGGTCAGAGTGACGGTGTAAAAGTCAGTGTAAATTATAGAGCTACTGCTGATGTGACTACTGGTAGCTCTGTACTATCATCCAGATGGACTCTGGGAAAACACTGCTATCATCCAGATGGACTCTGGGAAAACACTGCTATCATCCAGATGGACTCTGGGAAAACACTGCTATCATCCAGATGGACTCTGGGAAAACACTGCTATCATCCAGATGGACTCTGGGAAAACACTACTATCATCCAGATGGACTCTGGGAAAACACTGCTATCATCCAGATGGACTCTGGGAAAACACTGCTATCATCCAGATGGACTCTGAGAAAACACTGCTATCATCCAGATGGACTCTGGGAAAACACTACTATCATCCAGATGGACTCTGGGAAAACACTGCTATCATCCAGATGGACTCTGGGAAAACACTGCTATCATCCAGATGGACTCTGGGAAAACACTGCTATCATCCAGATGGACTCTGGGAAAACACTGCTATCATCCAGATGGACTCTGGGAAAACACTGCTATCATCCAGATGGACTCTGGGAAAACACTGCTATCATCCAGATGGACTCTGGGAAAACACTGCTATCATCCAGATGGACTCTGGGAAAACACTACTATCATCCAGATGGACTCTGGGAAAACACTGCTATCATCCAGATGGACTCTGAGAAAACACTGCTATCATCCAGATGGACTCTGGGAAAACACTGCTATCATCCAGATGGACTCTGGGAAAACACTGCTATCATCCAGATGGACTCTGGGAAAACACTGCTATCATCCAGATGGACTCTGGGAAAACACTGCTAAAGATGGACACTGCTATCATCCAGATGGACTCTGGGAAAACACTGCTATCATCCAGACGGACTCTGAGAATCCAGAAATCATCCCGATGGACTCTGGGAAAACACTGCTATCATCCAGATGGACTCTGGGAAAACACTGCTATCATCCAGATGGACTCTGGGAAAACACTGCTATCATCCAGATGGACTCTGGGAAAACACTGCTATCATCCAGATGGACTCTGGGAAAACACTGCTATCATCCAGATGGACTCTGGGAAAACACTGCTATCATCCAGATGGACTCTGGGAAAACACTGCTATCATCCAGATGGACTCTGGGAAAACACTGCTATCATCCAGATGGACTCTGGGAAAACACTGCTATCATCCAGATGGACTCTGGGAAAACACTGCTATCATCCAGATGGACTCTGGGAAAACACTGCTATCATCCAGATGGACTCTGGGAAAACACTGCTATCATCCAGATGGACTCTGGGAAAACACTGCTATCATCCAGATGGACTCTGGGAAAACACTGCTATCATCCAGATGGACTCTGGGAAAACACTGCTATCATCCAGATGGACTCTGGGAAAACACTGCTATCATCCAGATGGACTCTGGGAAAACACTGCTATCATCCAGATGGACTCTGGGAAAACACTGCTATCATCCAGATGGACTCTGAGAAAACACTGCTATCATCCAGATGGACTCTGGGAAAACACTGCTATCATCCAGATGGACTCTGGGAAAACACTGCTATCATCCAGATGGACTCTGGGAAAACACTGCTATCATCCAGATGGACTCTGGGAAAACACTGCTATCATCCAGATGGACTCTGAGAAAACACTGCTATCATCCAGATGGACTCTGGGAAAACACTGCTATCATCCAGATGGACTCTGGGAAAACACTGCTATCATCCAGATGGACTCTGGGAAAACACTGCTATCATCCAGATGGACTCTGGGAAAACACTGCTATCATCCAGATGGACTCTGGGAAAACACTGCTATCATCCAGATGGACTCTGGGAAAACACTGCTATCATCCAGATGGACTCTGGGAAAACACTGCTATCATCCAGATGGACTCTGGGAAAACACTGCTATCATCCAGATGGACTCTGGGAAAACACTGCTATCATCCAGATGGACTCTGGGAAAACACTGCTATCATCCAGATGGACTCTGGGAAAACACTGCTATCATCCAGATGGACTCTGGGAAAACACTGCTATCATCCAGATGGACTCTGGGAAAACACTGCTATCATCCAGATGGACTCTGGGAAAACACTGCTATCATCCAGATGGACTCTGAGAAAACACTGCTATCATCCAGATGGACTCTGGGAAAACACTGCTATCATCCAGATGGACTCTGGGAAAACACTGCTATCATCCAGATGGACTCTGGGAAAACACTGCTATCATCCAGATGGACTCTGGGCTATCAAGATGGACACTGCTATCATCCAGATGGACTCTGGGAAAACACTGCTATCATCCAGATGGACTCTGGGAAAACACTGCTATCATCCAGATGGACTCTGGGAAAACACTGCTATCATCCAGATGGACTCTGGGAAAACACTGCTATCATCCAGATGGACTCTGGGAAAACACTACTATCATCCAGATGGACTCTGGGAAAACACTGCTATCATCCAGATGGACTCTGGGAAAACACTGCTATCATCCAGATGGACTCTGAGAAAACACTGCTATCATCCAGATGGACTCTGGGAAAACACTGCTATCATCCAGATGGACTCTGGGAAAACACTGCTATCATCCAGATGGACTCTGGGAAAACACTGCTATCATCCAGATGGACTCTGAGAAAACACTGCTATCATCCAGATGGACTCTGGGAAAACACTGCTATCATCCAGATGGACTCTGGGAAAACACTGCTATCATCCAGATGGACTCTGGGAAAACACTGCTATCATCCAGATGGACTCTGGGAAAACACTGCTATCATCCAGATGGACTCTGGGAAAACACTGCTATCATCCAGATGGACTCTGGGAAAACACTGCTATCATCCAGATGGACTCTGGGAAAACACTGCTATCATCCAGATGGACTCTGGGAAAACACTGCTATCATCCAGATGGACTCTGGGAAAACACTGCTATCATCCAGATGGACTCTGGGAAAACACTGCTATCATCCAGATGGACTCTGGGAAAACACTGCTATCATCCAGATGGACTCTGGGAAAACACTGCTATCATCCAGATGGACTCTGGGAAAACACTGCTATCATCCAGATGGACTCTGGGAAAACACTGCTATCATCCAGATGGACTCTGGGAAAACACTGCTATCATCCAGATGGACTCTGGGAAAACACTGCTATCATCCAGATGGACTCTGGGAAAACACTGCTATCATCCAGATGGACTCTGGGAAAACACTGCTATCATCCAGATGGACTCTGGGAAAACACTGCTATCATCCAGATGGACTCTGGGAAAACACTGCTATCATCCAGATGGACTCTGGGAAAACACTGCTATCATCCAGATGGACTCTGGGAAAACACTGCTATCATCCAGATGGACTCTGGGAAAACACTGCTATCATCCAGATGGACTCTGGGAAAACACTGCTATCATCCAGATGGACTCTGGGAAAACACTGCTATCATCCAGATGGACTCTGGGAAAACACTGCTATCATCCAGATGGACTCTGAGAAAACACTGCTATCATCCAGATGGACTCTGGGAAAACACTGCTATCATCCAGATGGACTCTGGGAAAACACTGCTATCATCCAGATGGACTCTGGGAAAACACTGCTATCATCCAGATGGACTCTGAGAAAACACTGCTATCATCCAGATGGACTCTGGGAAAACACTGCTATCATCCAGATGGACTCTGGGAAAACACTGCTATCATCCAGATGGACTCTGGGAAAACACTGCTATCATCCAGATGGACTCTGGGAAAACACTGCTATCATCCAGATGGACTCTGGGAAAACACTGCTATCATCCAGATGGACTCTGGGAAAACACTGCTATCATCCAGATGGACTCTGGGAAAACACTGCTATCATCCAGATGGACTCTGGGAAAACACTGCTATCATCCAGATGGACTCTGAGAAAACACTGCTATCATCCAGATGGACTCTGGGAAAACACTGCTATCATCCAGATGGACTCTGGGAAAACACTGCTATCATCCAGATGGACTCTGGGAAAACACTGCTATCATCCAGATGGACTCTGGGAAAACACTGCTAAAATGGACACTGCTATCATCCAGATGGACTCTGGGAAAACACTGCTATCATCCAGATGGACTCACTGCTATCATCCAGATGGACTCTGGGAAAACACTGCTATCATCCAGATGGACTCTGGGAAAACACTGCTATCATCCAGATGGACTCTGGGAAAACACTACTATCATCCAGATGGACTCTGGGAAAACACTGCTATCATCCAGATGGACTCTGGGACTGCTATCATCCAGATGGACTCTGGGAAAACACTGCTATCATCCAGATGGACTCTGGGAAAACACTGCTATCATCCAGATGGACTCTGGGAAAACACTGCTATCATCCAGATGGACTCTGGGAAAACACTGCTATCATCCAGATGGACTCTGGGAAAACACTGCTATCATCCAGATGGACTCTGGGAAAACACTGCTATCATCCAGATGGACTCTGGGAAAACACTGCTATCATCCAGATGGACTCTGGGAAAACACTGCTATCATCCAGATGGACTCTGGGCTATCATCCAGATGGACTCTGGGAAAACACTGCTATCATCCAGATGGACTCTGGGAAAACACTGCTATCATCCAGATGGACTCTGGGAAAACACTGCTATCATCCAGATGGACTCTGGGAAAACACTGCTATCATCCAGATGGACTCTGGGAAAACACTGCTATCATCCAGATGGACTCTGGGAAAACACTGCTATCATCCAGATGGACTCTGGGACATCACTGCTCTCATCCAGATGGACTCTGGGAAAACACTGCTATCATCCAGATGGACTCTGGGAAAACACTGCTATCATCCAGATGGACTCTGGGAAAACACTGCTATCATCCAGATGGACTCTGGGAAAACACTGCTATCATCCAGATGGACTCTGGGAAAACACTGCTATCATCCAGATGGACTCTGGGAAAACACTGCTATCATCCAGATGGACTCTGGGAAAACACTGCTATCATCCAGATGGACTCTGGGAAAACACTGCTATCATCCAGATGGACTCTGGGAAAACACTGCTATCATCCAGATGGACTCTGGGAAAACACTGCTATCATCCAGATGGACTCTGGGAAAACACTGCTATCATCCAGATGGACTCTGGGAAAACACTGCTATCATCCAGATGGACTCTGGGAAAACACTGCTATCATCCAGATGGACTCTGGGAAAACACTGCTATCATCCAGATGGACTCTGGGAAAACACTGCTATCATCCAGATGGACTCTGGGAAAACACTGCTATCATCCAGATGGACTCTGGAAAACACTGCTATCAGCCAGATGGACTCTGGGAAAACACTGCTATCATCCAGATGGACTCTGGGAAAACACTGCTATCATCCAGATGGACTCTGGGAAAACACTGCTATCATCCAGATGGACTCTGGGAAAACACTGCTATCATCCAGATGGACTCTGGGAAAACACTGCTATCATCCAGATGGACTCTGGGAAAACACTGCTATCATCCAGATGGACTCTGGGAAAACACTGCTATCATCCAGATGGACTCTGGGAAAACACTGCTATCATCCAGATGGACTCTGGGAAAACACTGCTATCATCCAGATGGACTCTGGGAAAACACTGCTATCATCCAGATGGACTCTGGGAAAACACTGCTATCATCCAGATGGACTCTGGGAAAACACTGCTATCATCCAGATGGACTCTGGGAAAACACTGCTATCATCCAGATGGACTCTGGGAAAACACTGCTATCATCCAGATGGACTCTGGGAAAACACTGCTATCATCCAGATGGACTCTGGGAAAACACTGCTATCATCCAGATGGACTCTGGGAAAACACTGCTATCATCCAGATGGACTCTGGGAAAACACTGCTATCATCCAGATGGACTCTGGGAAAACACTGCTATCATCCAGATGGACTCTGAGAAAACACTGCTATCATCCAGATGGACTCTGGGAAAACACTGCTATCATCCAGATGGACTCTGGGAAAACACTGCTATCATCCAGATGGACTCTGGGAAAACACTGCTATCATCCAGATGGACTCTGGGAAAACACTGCTATCATCCAGATGGACTCTGGGAAAACACTGCTATCATCCAGATGGACTCTGGGAAAACACTGCTATCATCCAGATGGACTCTGGGAAAACACTGCTATCATCCAGATGGACTCTGGGAAAACACTACTATCATCCAGATGGACTCTGGGAAAACACTGCTATCATCCAGATGGACTCTGGGAAAACACTGCTATCATCCAGATGGACTCTGAGAAAACACTGCTATCATCCAGATGGACTCTGGGAAAACACTGCTATCATCCAGATGGACTCTGGGAAAACACTGCTATCATCCAGATGGACTCTGGGAAAACACTGCTATCATCCAGATGGACTCTGGGAAAACACTGCTATCATCCAGATGGACTCTGGGAAAACACTGCTATCATCCAGATGGACTCTGGGAAAACACTGCTATCATCCAGATGGACTCTGGGAAAACACTGCTATCATCCAGATGGACTCTGGGAAAACACTACTATCATCCAGATGGACTCTGGGAAAACACTGCTATCATCCAGATGGACTCTGGGAAAACACTACTATCATCCAGATGGACTCTGGGAAAACACTGCTATCATCCAGATGGACTCTGGGAAAACACTGCTATCATCCAGATGGACTCTGGGAAAACACTGCTATCATCCAGATGGACTCTGGGAAAACACTGCTATCATCCAGATGGACTCTGGGAAAACACTACTATCATCCAGATGGACTCTGGGAAAACACTGCTATCATCCAGATGGACTCTGGGAAAACACTACTATCATCCAGATGGACTCTGGGAAAACACTGCTATCATCCAGATGGACTCTGGGAAAACACTGCTATCATCCAGATGGACTCTGGGAAAACACTGCTATCATCCAGATGGACTCTGGGAAAACACTGCTATCATCCAGATGGACTCTGGGAAAACACTGCTATCATCCAGATGGACTCTGGGAAAACACTGCTATCATCCAGATGGACTCTGGGAAAACACTGCTATCATCCAGATGGACTCTGGGAAAACACTGCTATCATCCAGATGGACTCTGAGAAAACACTGCTATCATCCAGATGGACTCTGGGAAAACACTGCTATCATCCAGATGGACTCTGGGAAAACACTGCTATCATCCAGATGGACTCTGGGAAAACACTACTATCATCCAGATGGACTCTGGGAAAACACTGCTATCATCCAGATGGACTCTGAGAAAACACTGCTATCATCCAGATGGACTCTGGGAAAACACTGCTATTATCCAGATGGACTCTGGGAAAACACTGCTATCATCCAGATGGACTCTGGGAAAACACTATTATCATCCAGATGGACTCTGGGAAAACACTGCTATCATCCAGATGGACTCTGGGAAAACACTGCTATCATCCAGATGGACTCTGGGAAAACACTGCTATCATCCAGATGGACTCTGGGAAAACACTGCTATCATCCAGATGGACTCTGGGAAAACACTGCTATCATCCAGATGGACTTCTGTACGTTGTACATGCATTGTAATCTTCCACTTATGCACTTCCACTCTTACACTTCACTCTTATACTTCACTCTTACATTTCCACTCTTACACTTCATTCTTACACTTCCACTCTTACACTTCATTCTTGCACTTCCACTCTTACACTTCACTCTTACACTTCACTCTTACCCTTCCACTCTTACCCTTCCACTCTTACACTTCCACTCTTACACTTCACTCTTACACTTCCACTCTTACACTTCCTCTCTTACACTTCCACTTTTACACTTCCTCTCTTACACTTCGCTCTTACACTTCGCTCTTACACTTCACTCTTACACTTCCACTCTTACACTTCATTCTTACTCTTCCACTCTTACACTTCACTCTTACACTTCACTCTTACACTTCCACTCTTACCCTTCCACTCTTATCCTTGCACTCTTACCCTTCCACTCTTACACTTCGCTCTTACCCTTCCACTCTTACACTTCCACTCTTACACTTCGCTCTTACCCTTCCACTCTTACCCTTCCACTCTTACACTTCCACTCTTACACTTCACTCTTACACTTCCACTCTTACACTTTCACTCTTACACTTCACTCTTACACTTCCACTCTTACACTTCATTCTTACCCTTCCACTCTTACACTTCACTCTTACACTTCGCTCTTACACTTCACTCTTACACTTCCACTCTTACACTTCGCTCTTACACTTCACTCTTACCCTTCCACTCTTACACTTCCACTCTTACACTTCCACTCTTACCCTTCCACTCTTACCCTTCCACTCTTACACTTCACTCTTACCCTTCCACTCTTACACTTCCACTCTTACACTTCACTCTTACACTTCTACTCTTACACTTCCACTCTTACACTTCCACTCTTACACTTCACTCTTACACTTCTACTCTTACACTTCCACTCTTACACTTCTACTCTTACCCTTCCACTCTTACACTTCCACTCTTACACTTCACTCTTACACTTCTACTCTTACACTTCCACTCTTACACTTCACTCTTACCCTTCCACTCTTACCCTTCCACTCTTACACTTCCACTCTTACACTTCACTCTTACACTTCCACTCTTACACTTCCTCTCTTACACTTCCACTTTTACACTTCCTCTCTTACACTTCGCTCTTACACTTCGCTCTTACACTTCACTCCTACACTTCCACTCTTACACTTCACTCTTACACTTCTACTCTTACACTTCCACTCTTACACTTCACTCTTACCCTTCCACTCTTACCCTTCCACTCTTACACTTCCACTCTTACACTTCACTCTTACACTTCCACTCTTACACTTCCTCTCTTACACTTCCACTTTTACACTTCCTCTCTTACACTTCGCTCTTACACTTCGCTCTTACACTTCACTCCTACACTTCCACTCTTACACTTCATTCTTACCCTTCCACTCTTACACTTCACTCTTACACTTCACTCTTACACTTCCACTCTTACACTTCATTCTTACCCTTCCACTCTTACACTTCACTCTTACACTTCACTCTTACACTTCCACTCTTACACTTTCACTCTTACACTTCACTCTTACACTTCCACTCTTTCACTTCATTCTTACCCTTCCACTCTTACACTTCACTCTTACACTTCGCTCTTACACTTCACTCTTACACTTCCACTCTTACACTTCGCTCTTACCCTTCCACTCTTACACTTCCACTCTTACACTTCACTCTTACACTTCCACTCTTACACTTCCACTCTTACACTTCCACTCTTACCCTTCCACTCTTACACTTCACTCTTACACTTCGCTCTTACACTTCACTCTTACACTTCCACTCTTACACTTCGCTCTTACCCTTCCACTCTTACACTTCCACTCTTACACTTCACTCTTACACTTCCACTCTTACACTTCCACTCTTACCCTTCCACTCTTACCCTTCCACTCTTACACTTCACTCTTACCCTTCCACTCTTACACTTCCACTCTTACACTTCACTCTTACACTTCTACTCTTACACTTCCACTCTTACACTTCCACTCTTACACTTCACTCTTACACTTCTACTCTTACACTTCCACTCTTACACTTCTACTCTTACCCTTCCACTCTTACACTTCCACTCTTACACTTCACTCTTACACTTCTACTCTTACACTTCCACTCTTACACTTCGCTCTTACACTTCGCTCTTACACTTCACTCTTACACTTCCACTCTTACACTTCCACTCTTACACTTTCACTCTTACACTTCTACTCTTGCACTTCACTCTTACACTTCGCTCTTACACTTCTACTCTTTTACTTCGACTCTTACACTTCGACTCTTACACTTCGACTCTTACACTTCCAGTCTTACACTTCACTCTTACACTTCCAGTCTTACACTTCACTCTTACACTTCCAGTCTTACACTTCACTCTTACACTCCCAGTCTTACACTTCACTCTTACATTTCCACTCTTACACTTCCACTTTTACACTTCCACTCTTACAGTTCCACTCTTACACTTCCACTCTTACACTTCACTCTTACACTTCACTCTTACCCTTCCACTCTTACACTTCCACTCTTACAGTTCCACTCTTACACTTCCACTCTTACACTTCCACTTTTACACTTCCACTCTTACAGTTCCACTCTTACACTTCCACTCTTACAGGTTCCACTCTTACACTTCCACTCTTACCCTTCCACTCTTACACTTCCACTCTTACAGTTCCACTCTTACACTTCCACTCTTACAGTTCCACTCTTACACTTCCACTCTTACACTTCCACTTTTACACTTCCACTCTTACAGTTCCACTCTTACACTTCCACTCTTACAGTTCCACTCTTACACTTCCACTTTTACCCTTCCACTCTTACACTTCCACTCTTACAGTTCCACTCTTACACTTCCACTCATGCACTTCACTCTTACACTGCCACTCTTACATTTCACTCTTACACTTCACTCTTACACTTCCACTCTTACACTTCCACTCTTACACTTCCACTCTTACACTTTCACTCTTACACTTCCACTCTTACACTTCACTTTTACACTTCCACTCTTACACTTCCACTTTACTCTTCCACTCTTACTTTTCCACTCTTACACTTTCACTCTTACACTTCAGCTTATGCACTTCGACTCCTACACTTCCCCTCTTACACTTACGCTGCTACACTTCCACATTTACTCTTCCACTCTTACACTTCCCCTCCTACTCTTCCACTTGCGTCACCATACGCAACTATTTATAGGCCTACCTTACAGCAGCCTCAGCCTACGAAAAAAACAAATGACATTTCTTTCTGTTTTTTTTTTGTTATTTTTTATTACGATTTATATTGTTAAGTTAAGATCTGTGGATGTTCGTTCCGAGAACTTTGTTACTGAGTACTCACCTTTCATTAGCTATTTAAAATACAAAACATAAGCGAGAAATGTTTAATGAATCATAATAAGAAACGTGCGATGTTTTTGAGGAAACATTTCGCCATAAATAGCTTCTTCACTCCTGAGAACGACGGCAGAAACGAGCGACCGAACTCCTCTTCCCTTCTAGCTTCAGTGTGACTGGTTGATGGTTCAAGTCGTACCGAAGAGTCGTCCTAAGTTCGTCTGGTAAGAGCAGGTTATTTGTATGTATGACTGTCAGAGGTAAGGAGAGTGCGGGGAAGTGGGACTAGTCCAAGAACAGCTCTGATTAAGCAGCAGTGAAGCGAAGACCTCTGCAACACAGTTGTCTTGAAAGATTTGTTAAGTTATACCATGAATTAAGGAAAGATCTTAAACTTCACCCTACGAATGCATACAAAGTCAATGCGACAGTAATTATGGACAAGGTTGATTATAGTGGAAAATGAACGCGTTTTTAGGAGACAGAAACTCACGGGCTGCTTAATCCAGCAGTGACGTGCTTCATGGATATTAGTGGTAGGAGGCAGGCTGAAGACAGCTGCAAACCGTCGGAGTTAGGGAGCTAGTTCAAGTTTAATATCTTTATTATGCACCCCATACCCATGTTGTGGGCGGTAGTCAAAAGATTACAGAGGTACATAATGAGTCCAGGGACTGGACCGCAAAGTTTTGACAGCTGAACAAGTTACTGTGGTAATGAACTAGTTACATGCAGGCATGAATTAGGTCATAAAAATAATTACGAAAACATTACCTTTTATTTTAGCAAGAGAGGGTTCAGTGTATCGCATTATTTGATTAGAATTTTTAGATTTTGCCACCGAAGTGACTAGTTTATTGTGCACTCCATATCCATCCTGTGGACGGTAGCGCAAGAGCATATGGATACACACAAGGCCCAGGAACTAGACCCCAAAAGGGTTAACAGGAGTACATCTGGATTTACATCTTCTATTCACTTATCTGTTACAAGTAAATTTAGGAAATATGCTTAATATATCTGGTATCTTATTTTCATTAATAAGATATCTTGACATGTCACATAGGTTATTATACTGTCCATCTCCATATTCCTCAGTAAGTGGACAATTAAGCACATAGTGTTCAAGATAGTGACCATGGGGCTGACCACATGCTTTGTATTTGGTTTGATTATCACCTGTGTCTACCAAACATTGATCTATAATTGCTTCATAAACGTACTTATCTACGTTCATGTTATCTACTCAGGCTTCTAACTGCATTCCTATAACATTCAGTTTCATTATCTACTTCTGTCCTAATATTATTCCTAACGTTAGACACAGATACACCAAAGTTAAATTCTGCATTATCCTTCAGGAAACTTTTCTTGGCTAACATATAAACTTTATCATGGAATAATCCAATGTGTGATGGGATCCAAAACAATTGTACATTAATTATTTTTTCCCGGATTTTTGAGGGGTTCGTGACAGTGGCATAGTTGTCAAAGTCTCGATAATTTTTTTAACAAAATCTTGGATTTGTCGTGGTGTGAAGATTTATAAGACAGAAGAGATGTATTTAACAGCTCTGTTGCAGAGTCGAGGGTGGAGTTCGTTGGCGAGAACAGTGTTCGTAGGTGATGTGTATAATCGTAAATTTTTTCAGGTGAGGCCGGGTGTGTGGTCGTGAATCTGAGTTTGTTCTTCGGTGTTAATTCTTGGTCTTCTGAAGGCAGTAGTGTGGCGAGATCAGTAGTGGCAGTGAGCTTGGCTGTGTCAGGAATGAGCACACAGGAGTTGCTGGAGGGCGTTGCTTCAACTGGGAAGAATACTAAGTATTATTGTTGATAATCTTGAGTGTTTGAGTAGAGTTGACTTCAAGGGTTAGTGGAAGTGGTAGCTACTACCACTAACCCACCCCTTGGGTATGACCTACTCCCACTGGGGAATCCCGCCTACCAGTGACTATGTCCTCGTCTGCTACCCGTCCCTTTCCACCTGACGCCAGTATATAAGCGCCAATCTTCTTGCTTGTGCTCCAGAATCTCCACGGCTACGGTGCTCTTCACACCAACTCCAAGGCTGAGGGACTGATTACCTCATCATTTGTATATAGTTCTTCTGTCTTCCGTTTATGTCCTTGAATCTATATTGATAAAGCCACTGGACAGGCACCTAAAGTCAGTACCTAACCGGGCTGTGGTTCGTACGTCAGCTTACGTGCGGCCAGCAGTAACAGCCTGGTTGATCAGACCCTGATCCACCATGAAGCCTGAGCTCAGACCGAGCCGCAGGGGCGTTGACCCCCGAAACTCTCTCCAGGTAAACTCCAGGATGGCGAAACGTCTTCAGTAAAGATACCCAGATGTTGCACATGTGTCTAAATGTTCATCTTGTCGATAATGTATACCATCCATTTACAATCTTGAATTAACCTTTCACCCACATAACTGAGAACTGTAATATATCTAAAGCAATTATTCACTTGTACAGATGTACCAGGCATGTCCTCCAGGTAGACCTGTGGGAGTTCAGTGATAGTGGGCCACAACAATGTCCCTCTCTCAGTGCCCAACGTCTCAGCTCCCCAACTCAAACTTCGTGACCTTTAATTATGCATATATAGTTCCTGAATATTTACTAGATAATTTAAACCAATAGCCTGGCTTATTTAATGTGGACTGTTTATGAAAGTTTATTGAATGAAACTATGGCTTGATTCAAGTAATTTCTCGAGTATTAATAATTACACATTACAGTGGTTCAATCACTTTGACAACGAAATATGAATCCCAGGGTACAACGTATTTAGATGCGACAGGAAGAACAAGTAACAAGGAGGGGGGGGGGCTGTATGTCACTGATTCGCTCATTTGCTCGGAGTTACTAAACACCACACATGATGTAGTTGAAGTTTTGGCAGTAAAGATTGAAAACCAAAATCTTGCCATTGTGGTTGTATACAAGCCACCTGATACAACTTACCAACAATTTCAGGAACATCTTTTGAAAATTGACTACTGTCTGGAAAATCTCCCAATTCCAGCCCCAAATATCTAGTTGCTGGGTGATTCCAATTTAAGACACCTACAATGGAGGAATGTGGCAAATAATGTGTTACCAGAGATAACCCCAGGAGGCAGCTCAGACGAAAATTCACACACACACACGAGCTATTAAATCTCTGCAACAAATTCACCTTAGGCCAGCAAATAATAGAGCCAACAAGATTGGAAAATACACCTGACCTTATCTTCACTAATAATGACCTGCTACAAAATATAACGGTATCAAAGACACGCAGATCACAACATAAGAGAAGTAAAGACATGTATGCGCAGAGCTCCTGATCAACAAAATGAGGTCAGTTATGAGGGTTTTATCATGTTCATCAGAAACATGCAGTGGGATCAGGTCAACCATGTCCTAAATGAAACAAACTGGAAATATATCCTAAACGACACGGATCTGAACCTTTGCCTAGAAAAAATTAATTCTGTGGCACTTGAGGTCTGCTCAAGACACATTCCCCTAAGAGAAAACAGAGAGACGCTCCCTATATAGACGAATGCGAAGAATCACAGAGCTGCTGAAGGAGGCCAGTATACCTGAAATACTGAAGGAGGCATAAGCCAGAGAAATGGAAAATGTCAAACTTAAGTTTAGGGAATCATACAGAACCCAAAAAACACAGGAAGAACTTAAAACCATAAATGAAACTGAAAAACAAAACAAAATATTTAAAAAAAATCCAGTATTGGGCTCCTGCTTAAACGAGATGGGACTTACACAGATGACAGCAAAAAATTAGTGAGATGATCCTGAAGTCCCAATATGACTCGGCGTTTAGTGAGCTGTTGATCAGTTCCAGAATTTCCGATATAATCCTGACACCACAAGACTTTGAAAAAGCAATAAATAACATGGCCATGCACTCTGCCCCAGACCCAGACTCGTGGAACTCCGTGTTCATCAAAAAACTGCAAGAAATCCCTTTCACATGCATTAACTATTCTATGGAGAAAGAACATGGACATAGGGGTCATCCCACGGTCACTAAAAACAACAGCTATAGCCCCACTCCACAAGAGTGGCAGCAAATAATTACAGATCAATAGCACTAACGCCCCACATAAGAACCTTTGAAGGGGTTATAAGAAGCATGATCGCCAGCCACTTGGATACCCATCAGTTGAATAATCTAGGGCAGCATGGCTTTAGAGCAGGTCCCTCCTGCCTTTCACAGCTACTGGATCACTATTACATGGTCTTGGATGCATTGGAGAATAATCAAAATGCAGATGTAGTATACACAGACTTTGCAAAAGTCTTCAACAAGTGCGATCATGGCGTAATAGCAAACAAAATGCGTAGATGGTAGATGGATCTATAACTTCTTAACAAGTGAAACACAAAAAGTAATAGCTAACAAACAGCATTCTCAAATCCATTGATAAAAACCATCTATATGAAAAACAGTACAGAATGGGTTTAATAACAAAGGAACTGACAAAACGTTACCCGTCAATACTTACTAATCTAATGAGGAGGGTCTAAAAAACTGTATTATGAAAACAGATTTTATGACATGAAAGGTGATATGAAAAAGACCTAGAAAACCCCCTCTCTGAAATTCTAGGATCTAGAAAATTGTCTCGAAACAGAGTGATTAGCTTAACGAAACCAAAAGAATCTCTCGTCCAGCCAACAGATACTGCCAACAAGCTTCATGTCTTGTTCTCGACCTTAGTAACAAAGCTAGCAAACAAAATCCCAAACTTAAACACTCAACCAAAAGATTACCTCACTGATAACTACCCAAATACTCTATTTCTAGCCCCAACAAACCCTAATGAAATCTCGCTCACCAACAGAACACTAAGAACAAGACAGAAGACCTAAATAACTTACCATCACTCATGTATAAAAAAGCATCTCATTTGTTGTGACCAATTATTGCAACTCCTTTTAACAAATCCATTGAATCTTCCACCTTCCCATCCATACTCAAGATAGCAAGAGTCACCCCGATCCTCAAAGGAGGTGATCCAACTAAACTGAATAGCTATAGACCTATATCAAACTTGCCCCTACTATTTAAAATCTTCGAAATAATTATTCACAAGTAAGTTTACCCCTACTTAGTATCCCACAACATAACCCCTGTCAGTCTGGATTTAGGCCAAAAAAAGTACCAATGATGCAAATATACACATTCTTGAACTTCTATGTACGGCACTAGAAAAAATTAAATTCCCCTGGGACTTTTCATAGATCTACAAAAAACATTTGATGCAGTTGACCATGACCTATTGCACCTAAAACTTGAACATTACGGAGTCAGGGGACACACTCTCGATTACTTAAAATTTTTATCTTAGCAAAAGACACCAATATGTATACACAAATGGCGTTATCTCCACTATACAACCTGTTCTTGTCGGAGTCCCACAGGGAAGTGTCCTTGGCCCACTTTCTCATTTACATTAATGACTTCTACACTCCTTAAACCCGGTTTATTTGCAGATGACACTACTTATATCTTCTCTCACCCAAACCCAACTATACTAAGAGACGCTATAAACGATGAACTACTAAAAATATCTACCGGGATAACGACCAACAAATTTACTCTCAATACAGACAAAACCTGCTTCATGCTGACTGAAAACAGAGTTTCAAATGTTCAGCTAAACATATCGATAAATGGTTCCCCATTTCAAGACACAAAGGGCAAATTTCTAGGTCCTCATCTTGACTGCTGTCTTAAATTTCAGACCCACGTACAGTAAATATCCAAAAGTCTCAAAAACAGTAGGCATCCTTTCTAAGATACATTACTATGTACCCCAAACGGCACTTCTTGCTCTTTACCATTCCTTCATTTACCCTTACCTCACCTATGGTATTTGTGCATGGGGCTCAACCACAGAAAATCACCTTAAAATTTTAATTACCCATGAAAAAGCTGCTGTGCGATTAATTACCAACTCCTGCACCAGGCAACACCACCGCTTTTTAAAAGCCTAAACTTTCTTAATATACAAAACATCTACACACATTATTGTGCCTACTACACACAGAACATTATACTCCAATATAAACCCTCCTCTCAAACTCCTCCTTGATTACAACAGAACACACAGGCATAACACAGGGCACAAAACACTCTTTGATATCCCTCGTGTCCATCTCTCCCCATGCAAAAATGTTATGTACATAAAGGGCCCGAAGATTTGGAATTCATTGCCTGAACATACAAAAGGGCCCTACCTGCAAATAAATTTAAGACCCTACCTAGAAATCACCTCATAACCCAAAATTAACCAAACACTATACTTTGTCACCTACCAGTAACTCAAAAAACTCCTAAATAATTTACGATTGCTCAATTATTTAAATTACTTCGAACTTTATATTGTTTCAATTTCATCACCGTAAATTCTGCTAAATTATAATACTGTAATTTTTTATATACTTCATCTTAACTATAAATTCAATTACTGTAAACCACTAGCTACCTTTCTTGTAATAATAAAAACGATGTATAATAAAAAATTACTACTCTCAATATCTTAGTATTAAGTAGTGTGTAAGCATTAGGATTAGTCTGTCCTATTGTAAACACTGCAATGTCTTTGTCTTTATGAGTAAATCAGAGGCGGCTACAGTGAAAAGCTCTGTGGCCCCTATCCTGTTCCTCATCCTCATATCTCATATAGACAGGGATGTAAGCCACAGCACCGTGTCTTCTTTTGCGGATGACACTCGAATTTGCATGCCAGTATCCTACATGGAAGACGCTGCAAGACTCCAAGTAAACATCAAATCAACTAAATCTTTAAATGGGCCGCAGAAAACAATATGAAGTTCAGTGTAGAGAAATTTCAATTATGTCGCTATGGAAAACTCGAGAAAATTAGAACTATATCGGAGTATAAAACAAATTCCAACCACACAATAGAGCGAGAAACTAATGTGAAGGACCTGGGAGAGATAATGTCAGAGGATCTCACTTTCAAAGATCACTGCAGTGTATCTACCACATCTGCTAGAAAAATGATAGGATGGATAATACGAACCTACAAAACTAGGGATGCCAAGTCCATGATTCTCTTCAAATCGCTTGTTCTCTCTAGGCTGGAATATTAATAATATAATATAATAATATCTTTATTTCTACAAGTACATGTATAAAGTATACAGTACTAGCTGACATCAATGATATACTACTGTATAGAAAGCCGCTTGTTATTCAGAGCATTTCAGGCAAATTAGGTAAATTTTGTCCCAGGATGCGACCCACACCTTTCAGGCACCCTAGTATATAGACGATAAAGGCTAAAGTGCAGATCAGATCAGATCGGACTCACAGGTAAGTACCCACGAGGGGCGAGGGGCAAGTGGGGACAGGACGAAGAATAGACGGGGAGAGGAATGTCTTGAGTCGAAGAGAGAAGAGTCAGGACTAAACCCAACTGCTAAGCCTGGATAACAATGACGAAAGACGATGCAGAGACAACAGGAACTCTGTAGGAGCTGACTGTAACTTGCTGGATGGAAGATTACTGCTTCTTGATGGTGATTGGTGGCTGCAGGCGACAAGGGAGGAGCTTAACGTTGATTGGTCATTTCATAATGGCTTGGTGGTTATCTATACTTGTGGTGTTTTTTTCATCATTTTTTCTAAGTAACTGAGTGATGTTCCATTGTCAATACGTTTAAATCGTTGGAGAGGAATTTTAAAGATACGAGTTAACGAGTGTCTATAGTGAGGGTTTTTGATTAAGTTTTCAGCATGCTTTATAAGGTCTGCAAGTTCAGTTCTAGCAGCTTTTTGTCCACAAGTAGCTTCGGTATCTACAAGAAACTTGACTGTTTTTTGGATGAGGTGAGATTTGAGTTCAGCTGGTTCCATGTCTTGAGGATAATTGTCTGTGGTAAAGAAAAATATTCCATGCCAATCAAGATGATCGTCCTCTTCAAATGGTTCAGTAAATGTTTTGGATAGTAGTGTTGGTGCTGGTGAAGGTACATTTTCCACTTCAACTTCTTCTTCTTCTTCTTCTTCATCTTCATCTTCTTCTTCTTCTTCTTCTTCTTCAATGGACGAATGAGAGGATGTTTCTGGTGGAAAGGCTTCTGATTGGTCGGTCTCGTTTAGGAGTGGAGGCGATGGAGACTTCTCATTGGACGTTGTTGGAGTGACGTCACTAGTTGTTGATGGTGTTGGAGCTGCAGGCGTAGAGGTGTTGATTAAGTCCTTGGTGAATTTTAGTATTTCTTCCGAAGGTGGAGATGCTGGGAATATGAATGATGGCATATTATTTAGTGCAAATAACTCGTTGATGGTAGAGTTAAAAGATCCAGGTACAGCCATATTCTGCATGTGAGCGTATATGAGACAGTAGTGGATCTTGGTTACATCACAAGCTGGAGGAGTGATGATGGTGGAGGCTGGCTGAGTAGTAGCTTGAAGTAATTTCGTAGTGTTAGCTTGGATCTTTGCAATTGCTGCATACGTTGGTGTGTTGCTAGTAGGTTTTTTCTTTGCTGCTTCTTGTGTTTTCTTTACAATATCCTTTCGTGTAGGACATTTTGCTGCCAGTGTATGGTGGTCGTTACTTTTACAGTTTAAACACGATGGTTGTGGTGGAGTAGCAATGGTGCAGGAACTGAAGGTGTGTCCCTCACTACCACATGTAGTGCAGAACTTCTTCTCTTTTACTGGACATGCTTTGGTGGTGTGATGGTAAGAATAACAGTTCCAGCAGTGTTGGATGTACTGATATCTTTCTGCTTCGATGTAAGTTGGACTGATGAAGTAGTAATAAACAGCAAGACCTTCGTTCAGAGCAGTGGCAGCCATGTTAACGTCGGTGAAGGTGACCTTGAGCATGGACGATGCATTCGGGATTTTTGTGATGCTGTCAACAGTAGCCCAAGTATTTTGAGTCTCGATGGATGTCTTGAGTTCTGCAGGTGATAGAGACGTCAGAATCTTGTCCAGTTTTTTGAGGAATACTGATTTTCTGGCCTTGAGCGCAGGAGATGACATAACAGTAAACCCTTGAGCAGTGAGTGTAGTGGTAGCATCTGTAGTGAGTAGCTTCTCTGCTTCAGCATCATCGTGACACATAACAATGAATGCTTCTTTCAGAGACAAAATGGTGTTGAATTTAACTTGCAGTGTTCCTTGAACAACAGTTGCAAGAGCAATCTTCGTTGAATCATCAACGGTACCACTTGTTGGCTTGATCTTGACACGATTTGCGTAGCTCATCGTGCAAGTCAAGGTGAAGACAACGCTGGTAAAGGTTCCCCTCCCCAACGGGGATCGTAGGGAGACAGAGTAAGTAAGGAGAGCTGCTATGACCTGCCAGGGCAAGAGTCAAGAGCAGAATGCTAAAGTGCCATTTGAAAACAGGTGAATTTATAATTTAATAATCTTCCTGGCCTGCTAGTGTACTCGCATATAATCTAGTGATACCAGTGAATAGCAGAATACAGTGTTGTAGTAGCAACTAACCAGTATTATAATGGTACTTAGTGGAGTGGAGTGACTTTCATTAGTTTCTTTTTTCTTGAAATACCAGACGTATACTGTGAATTTCATATAACCTGTAGTTACCAGCGGTCGCAATATACACAACGAGAAGCAATATTTTTACTACAGAAAAAGCGTCCTTCCTCCAAAATTTCCACCAGTCAACTGTAGTGATAATATAGCATTTATTGTGGTGGAGACGAAAAAAAAAAACTAGAAAAGCTAGATACAGCGATTGATAAACAAGGGTTGAGGCTCGACCGTTCGTCACTGTAGGAGCTGCCAGAAATCACCGGCTCTTCAACACAGTCTGGAGTTTACCTGGAGAGAGTTCCGGGGGTCAACACCCATGGGGCCCGGTCTGTGACCAGGCCTCCTGGTGGATCAGAGCCTGATCAACCAGGCTGTTACTGCTGGCTGCACGCAAACCAACGTACGAGCCACAGCCCAGCTGGTCAGGAACCGACTTTAGGTGCTTGTCCAGTGCCAGCTTGAAGACTGCCAGGGGTCTGTTGGTAATCCCCCTTATGTATGCTGGGAGGCAGTTGAACAGTCTCGGGCCCCTGACACTTATTGTATGGTCTCTTAACGTGCTAGTGACACCCCTGCTTTTTATTCAAATTCAAATTCAAATTCAAAGTTTATTGTCTATAAGGATTACAATGCTGAGTTTACAGAATTTGGTTATTGTGTGGTTTACATGTAGTAAAATAATAATTACAGAGTGTACCACTAGAACACCTAGCATGGCTTGGCATTTCTGGCAGACTTAAATTAAATAATAAGTTTAAAATATTACAAAATTATGAGGTAAGTTGGTATTATGGCTAAGTGACTAAATACTAGTTTGTGAGTTTAGCAATGTGAATGCTTTTGTTTTGGCACAATACATAATTTCAATATTGGAGTATCACAGGCCAACTTATGACTAGTTAAGATTCATTATTTTGAGATTGAGATTGATATTTCTCTTTATGGTCAAATGGGTGAGTGAGTGTAAGTGTGAACCACCAGGTGGTATTCGTGTAATTGGTTGACAGGGTGTATCAGGGAGATAAGATGTTTTCTGGTGGTAGTTTTGAAGGTGATGAATGTGTCTGCAGTTTTAGAATTTTCAGGTAGGGTGTTCCAGATTTTAGGGCCTTTGACATACACTGAATTTTTGTAAAGGTTTAGTCGGACACGGGGAATGTCATAGAGATGTTTGTGTCTGGTGTTGTGCCTGTGGGTTCTGTCACAACTATCAAGAAAGCGTTTTAGGTCAAGGTTAATATTGGAATTTAAGGTCCTGTAGAAGTAGATTGCACAGTAGTAAGTGTGGATGTACTGAACAGGGAGTAAGTTTAGATCTATGAAGAGTGGGGGGGGGGGGTGTTGCCAGGGATGGGATTTAGTGATTATTCTTACTGTGGCTTTTTGTTGGGTTATTATTGGCTTTAGGTGTGTTGCTGCAGTTGAACCCCAAGCACAGATAGCATAGGTGAGGTATGGATATATAAGTGAATGGTATAGTGTGAGAAGGGCAGTTTGCGGCACGTAGTATCGTATCTTGGAGAGGATCCCAACCGTTTTGGATACTTTTTTGGTTGTGTTGGATATGGGTGCTGAAGTTCAGGTTGTTGTCGAGGTATAGGTCTAGGAATTTCCCCTCATTATGCCTGGCAATTAGAGTGTTGTCGATCTTAATGTTAATTTGTGCATCTGCTCTGCTACCAAACATAATATAGTAGGTTTTGTCAGTGTTAAGCGTAAGTTTATTGGTTGTCATCCAAGTCGATATTTTGATCAGCTCCTCATTAACAATGGTGTTGAGGGTGGCAAGATTAGGGTGGGAGATGACATAAGTCGTGTCGTCAGCAAAGAGAATGGGGTTCAGGTGTTGAGATACGTTTGGAAGATCATTGATGTATATGAGGAAGAGCAGGGGACCAAGGACACTTCCCTGCGGAACTCCAGTATCAAGTGGCTGTGTTGTTGATGCTGTGTCTTTAATGGTGACATACTGATACCTATTAGTAAGGTAAGATTTGAAATAAGCAAGCGCATGGCCTCTTATACCGTAGTGATCAAGTTTGTGGAGTAGGATGCCGTGGTCTACTGTGTCAAAAGCTTTTCTTAGGCCAATAAAAATTCCTAGTGGATATTCCTTATTTTCCAATGCTGTGTAAAGCAGATCTAGCATTTTTATGATTGCATCGTTAGTGCTTTTATTTTTCCTGAATCCAAATTGGCAGGGGTTGAGTATGTTTTGTGCCGTTATAAATGAATATAGTCTCCTGTGCACGAGTTTCTCAAAGATTTTGGATAGCAATGGTAAGTTTGATATTGGCCTATAGTTGTTTAAATCTGTAGGGTCACCACCTTTATGTATTGGTTTAACCCTTGCCATCTTGAGTAGTTTCGGGAAGGTGCTAGTTTCTAGTGACTTGTTAAAAAGTAATGAGATAGCATGCGAGAGGACATGGGCCGCTCTCTTGTACAATAATGGTGGGACATGAGACAGATTCCCTGAGTTATTTTTAAGTGACTTTATAATCTCAGTGACTTCCATGGGCTCAGTTGGAGCAAGATAGAAGGAATTTGGGAAATTCCCATCTAGGTAGTCCCCGGCATGGGCATTGGTACGTGGGATTTTATTGGCGAGATTAGAACCTATGGTTGAGAAGAAGTCGTTTATCTTGTTAGCTGTGTCAGTGGGATGCAGTGGTGTTTCATTAGGTTTAGTTAGGACAATATTCTTGGTTTTTTTCAGTTTGTGGGTCCCTAGAATCTGAGAGAGTGTTTTCCAGGTCTTTTTTATATCTCCTCTTGTGTCAGTGAATCTACTGTAGTATAGTTAAGATAAGATAAGATTTCGTTCGGATTTTTAACCCCGGAGGGTTAGCCACCCAGGATAACCCAAGAAAGTCAGTTCGTCATCGAGGACTGTCTAACTTATTTCCATTGGGGTCCTTAATCTTGTCCCCCAGGATGCGACCCACACCAGTCGACTAACACCCAGGTACCTATTTGCTGCTAGGTGAACAGGACAATAGGTGTAAGGAAACGTGTCGGAATTTCCACCCGCCGGGAATCGAACCCGGGCCCTCCGTGTGTGAAGCGGGAGCTTTAGCCACCAGACCACCGGGCCACACAGTTGTTTGGCTTTATTACTTTGGTGAGGACTGATGTTTTCTAACTAGTTTTGAAGGTGATGAATGTGTCTGCAGTTCTAGAGTTTTCAGGTAGGGTGTTCCAGATTTTAGGGCCTTTGACATACATTGAATTTTAGTAAAGGTTTAGTCGGACACGGGGAATGTCGTAGAGATGTTTGTGTCTGGTGTTATGCCTGTGGGTCCTGTCACAGCTATCAAGAAAGCATTTTAGGTCAAGGTTAATATTGGAATTTAAGGTCCTGTATATGTAGATTGCACAGTAGTAAGTGTGGATGTTCTGAACAGGGAGTAAGTTTAGATCTATGAAGAGTTGGGGGGGGGGTGTTGCCAGGGATGGGATTTAGTGATTATTCTTACTGTGGCTTTTTGTTGAGTTATTATTGGCTTTAGGTGTGTTGCTGCAGTTGAACCCCAAGCACAAATAGCATAGGTGAGGTATGGATAAATGAGTGAATGGTATAGTGTGAGAAGGGCATTTTGGGGCACGTAGTATAGTATCTTGGAGAGGATCCCAACTGTTTTGGATACTTTTTTTGTTATGTGTTGGATATGGGTGCTGAAATTCAGGTTGTTGTCGAGGTATAGGCCTAGGAATTTGCCCTCATTATGTCTGGCAATTAGAGTGTTGTCGATCTTAATGTTAAGTTGTGCAACACCTGCTCTGCTACCAAACATAATATAGTAGGTTTTGTCAGTGTTAAGTGTAAGTTTATTGGCTGTCATCCAAGTTGATATTTTGAACAGCTCCTCGTTAACAATGGTGTTGAGGGTGGCAAGATTAGGGTGAGAGATGACATAAGTCGTGTTGTCAGCAAAGAGAATGGGTTTAAGGTGTTGGGATACGTTTGGAAGATCATTGATGTAAATGAGGAAGAGCAGGGGTCCAAGGATACTTCCCTGTGGAACTCCAGTATCAAGTGGCCGTGTTGATGATGCTGTGTCTTTAATGGTGACATACTGATACCTATTAGTAAGGTAGGATTTGAAATATATGCAAGCGCATGGCCTCTTGAACCATAATGGTCAAGTTTGTGGAGTAGGATGCCATGGTCTACTGTGTCAAAAGCTTTTCTTAGGCTCATCAGGGGCCACTTCAAACCCTTCAAAATCCCTCCTGTGGACACAATCTGGCCACAAGTTTCTCCAAGCAGAGTTTAAAGTCCTGGTAGTCACTCCCTCCCAAGCCTTACCTATAAGGCTTATGCAATGGAGAATACTGAAGTGTTCTTTCCAAAAATCTCTTAGGGTCAAGTGAGTGTCTGAGGTCACATTAAAGCACCTTTCAAACATTGCTTTGGTGTAGAGTTTTTTAAAGTTTGAAATGACCTGCTGGTCCATGGGCTGGAGGAGAGAAGTGGTATTCGGGGGCAAGAACTTTACTGTGATAAACCCAAACTCCTTCAGAATTAGGTCATCCAAGTTTGGAGGATGAGCAGGTGCATTGTCCATTACTAGGAGGCACTTGAGATCCAATTTCTTTTCCAGGAGGTAATTCTTCACACTAGGGCCAAACACTTCATTGAACCACTCGACGAAAATTTCCCTCGTGACCCATGCCTTATTATTAGATCTCCAAAACACACACAATTTACTCTTCATAACATTGTTTTTCTTGAACACTCTGGGATTTTCAGAATGGTACACTAGTAACAGCTTCACTTTGAAATCCCCACTAGCATTAGCACAGAACATGAGCGTCAGCCTGTCTTTCATAGGCTTGTGTCCTGGCAGTGCCTTTTCTTCCTGAGTAATGAAGGTCCTCTTTGGCATTTTCTCCCAAAAGAGGCCTGTTTCATCACAATTGAACACTTGTTCAGGTTTCAGTCCTTCAGCCTCTATGTACTCCTTGAGTTCCTGCACATATTTTTCAGCCACTTTTTGGTCCAAGCTGGCAGCCTCACCATGCCTTATCACACTGTGTATGCCAGTACGCTTCTTAAATCTCTCCAACCAGCCTTTGCTGGCCTTAAATTCACTCGCATCACCACTGGTTGCAGGCAATTTCTTTACCAAATCGTCATGCAACTGCCTAGCCTTTTCACAAATAATCGACGTCATGAGACTATCTCCTGCTAATTGTTTCTCGTTTATCCACACCAATAATAACTTCTCAACATCTTCCAGTACTGGTGATCTCATTTTTGTCATCATATTTACCCCCTTTGCAACAACAGCTTCCTTGATTTCCTTTTTCTTGGCTATGATGTAAGATATGGTTGTACAGGATTTGTTATACATCCTGGCCAGTTCGCCCACACGTACACCACTTTCGTATTGTTCAATGATGTTTTTCTTAAATTCAGTCATATTTCTCACCTTCTTTACCAAAAGCTTGGCACTAGGAGCTTTCTTTGGAGCCATGGTAGCTTATTTAGCACTTGCAAGCACTAAAATGAATGGAATATTATGAAATATTTCGTATGAACACGTGAGGGGACTGTCGCTCACTGGTAAACAATGGCACACTGGCTGGGAAGGTAGGCCGAGGTGCTCAGAGCCGTGAGTACGCGTCCAGGACGAAAGACGATTAGCGAGTTAACGGACCATTTGCGAGCCAATGTTTAAACAAAATAATGCGACAATTTCCGAAATGGACGACTTTCAGGCCGGACGATTATTGAGGGACCACTGTACCTTGCTTTCTGGGATCAGTTTAAAGCCCAGATAGGTGACAGAGACGATTTGTCAGATGCCGTCAAATTACAGTATTTACGATCACAGCTCTGACTTACCCTTAGACTTGGTCCGGCATTACCAAACCACTGACACTAATTACCAACATGCCAAGGACCAATTAAAGGACATGTTTGGCAACACTGAGGAGATAAAGGTAGCTATACTTTATTGGTTGTTGGACCTGGAGGCTTGTCACCATGACCGTCAGAGCCTAGAGAAGTTCCAAATCGAAGTTATGAGTTTGACAAATAGCCTTAAAGATTTACATGATTGAGGTAAGTCAGAATGGTTCATCAGTCAGGTGATTCAGAGGAAACTGGCTGGCACTACAGTACATGAGTTACACTTAAAATATTGTACAAACCGGTTCACGATACAACAAGTTGTTGAGGGGTTGGGAGATCTCGTTTCTCATTTGAGTATAGGTGACAGTTACTCAAAGATCTTGAGAGATCAGTCTAAAGCTCATACAACTAACATTGGAGTGTACCATGGTAAAGAACTGTCTAAGGCAAGAACCTCTAAGCAGAACCTCAGAGGCACTCATGCCAGAATATGCGTGTTCTGCAAAGGCGAACACACTAGCACGAGTTGCTCTGAGTATACAACACTGAGCAGTAGGCAACAGAGACTAAAGGAGTTGAGACTCTGCTTCAAATGTTGTGGGGAACACTTTGCCAGAGACTGTGACACCCAGCTCAGTGAGTGTCGAGTCTGTTGCAGAGGTAAGCACCATACTACACTATGTCCCAATAATTTAAGGGAACCCCAGGCTAGTAGGGATATCTCTCAGGTAGAGATAGAAAGTGAGTCCGAGCCTGAAATGGTAGCCAACGTGATTAGTGGGAGTGAAGTCTCTAATCCGAGTGAGAATCACAGAGGTGCTGCCCTACCTACAGTCATGGCAGAGGTTGCGAATGGACACTGGTCCAAAACAACCCGATTATTCTTTGACTCGGGAGCACAAGTATCCTTGATAACAAAGAAGTTGATGGCTAAATTAAAGTTGAAGGCCACCAGGAAAGTCAGTATGACACTGGGAGGGGCTATAAGTCAGGTCCCACCCAAATCTTACGATGTTGTGGATGTCACAGCTAAATTAGGTGGACATAGAAACATTACAGCCTTGGTGATAGAGACGTTACCCACGGCAATTACAGCAACAAGTCTTGCTGCAGCAGCCAAGCGATTGAGAGACCTTGGCATGAAGCTGGCTGACCAGGAAATTACCACTGACATAGTCAGAAATGTAGGTATCCTGGTGGGAGCCAACCAGATAGATGACTTCCTGTCTACACGGCAGACTTTTAGGGAAGGAATTGGTTTACACAGGTCCTCAGTAGGATACATCATAGGTGACAGGATTCCACCTGAATTCCCTGCCACACCAGAGAGGGAAGAAGGTGTCCCCATGATAGCTGGGGGAGTTGTGATAATTAGTACCAGTATACACGACGAACCGCCAGGGAAGCTGAACCAGGTAGGGAGTGACAAACACTCAGCAACCTTGGGAAAACACTTTTATGGGGTACGTAAAGAGGGAGATAGATTGCCATTAAATCCAGGGAACCTCATATCAGTGGGAGGAAAGGCTGCCAGGGCATGTGGGCCACTGGGTGGGAAAGTACGGAGCCACTCAGTCAAGGCTAGACATACCAAAGATGTTAAAGTTAAAGGAAAGGGTACTATGACCACCGGAACCAACAAGTTTACACCCCCAGAGGTCCATGCTACCGCCCTAAAGCAGACATCGCCGAAAAGCAGAATGCTATTTTTTTCCACTTATAAATGCATATAAATACCAGACAACTTATATTAGGTTAGCAATAGAACTGCATGACAGTGTCTTCTATTGCAGACACTGCAAGGCTCCAGGCAGATATCAACCAAATCTTTCAATGGGCTGCAGAAAACAATATGAAGTTCAATGATGAGAAATTTCAATTACTCTGATATGGTAAACATGAGGAAATTAAAACTTCATCAGAGTACAAAACAAATTCCGGCCACAAAATAGAGCGAAAAACCAACGCCAAAGACCTGGGAGTGATCATGTCAGAGGATCTCACCTTCAAGGACCATAACATTGTATCAATCGCATCTGCTAGAAAAATGACAGGATGGATAATAAGAACCTTCAAAACTAGGGATGCCAAGCCCATGATGACACAGGTCGCTTGTTCTATCTAGGCTGGAATATTGCTGTACACTGACAGCACCTTTCAAGGCAGGTGAAATTGCTGACCTAGAAAATGTACAGAGAACCTTCACGGCACACATAACGGAGATAAAACACCTCAATTACTGGGAGTGCTTGAAGTTCCTGAACCTGTACTCCCTGGAACGCAGGCAGGAGAGATACATAATATACACCTAGAAAATCCTAGAGGGACTAGTACCGAACTTGCACACGAAAATCACTCACAACGAAAGCAAAAGACTCAGCAGACGCCCCCGGTCTGTAACCAGGCCTCATGGTGGTTCAGAGCCTGATCAACCAGGCTGTTACTGTTGGCTGCATGCAAACAACGTATGAGCCACAGCCCAGCTGGTCGGGTACTGACTTTAGATGTTTTTTAGATGCTTATCCAGTACCTGCTTGAAGACAGCCAGGGGTCTATTGGTAATCCCCTTTATGTATGATGGGAGGCAGTTGAACAGTCTTGGTCCCCTGACACTTATTGTGTTGTCTCTTAATATGCTATTGACACCCCTGCTTTTCATTGGGGGGATGTTGCATCGTCTGCCAAGTTTTTTTGCTTTCATTGTGAGTGATTTTCGTGTGCAAGTTCGGTACTAGTCCCTCTAGGATTTTCCAGGTGTATAGTATAATGTATCTCTCCCGCCTGTGTTCCAGGGAGTACAGGTTCAGGAACTTCAAGTGCTCCCAGTAATTGAGGTGTTTTATCTCCATTATGCACTCCGTGAAAGTTATCTGTACATTTTCTAGGTCAGCAATTTCACCTGCCTCGAAAGGTTTCGTTAGTGTGCAGCAATATTCCAGCCTAGATAGAACAAGCGACCTGAAGAGTGTCATCATGGGCTTGACATCTCTAGTTTTGAAGGTTCTCATTATCCATCCTGTCATTTTTCTAGCAGATGCGATTGATAGAATGTTATGGTCCTTGAAGGTGAGATCCTCCAACATCATCTGTCCCAGATCTTTGACGTTAGTTTTTTGCTCTATTTTGTGGCTGGAATTTGCTTTATACTCTGATGAAGTTTTAATTTTCTCATATTTACCATATCGGAGTAATTGAAATTTCTCATAGTTGAACTTCATATTGTATTCTGCAGCCCACTGAAAGATTTGGTTGATGTCTGCCTGGAGCCTTGCAGAGTCTGCAATGGAAGACACTAACATGCAGTTCTATTGCTAACCTAATATAAGTTGCCTGGTATTTATATGCATTTATAAGTGGAAAAAATGGCATTCTGCTTTTCGGCAACGTCTGCTTTAAGGCGGTAGCCTGGAACATAACCTGCCATATAAGTGGGGCCCTACTGTATCTGAATAATAATGGATATTATCATGTTAGGGCACACACTTAACCCTTACACTTTCGCTCTATTACAGCTCCGGAGTACACAAGGACGGCTGTGTGAGGGAAAGACTACAGAGAGCAGCAGCTGTAGTCTTTAGGTCATCAACCTTTAAAAAGATAAGTAACACTTTTAGTTACTGATATTAAAGTCTCCACATTGCCTGGGCATAAACCTATAAAAGATAAGCTTACTCTGCTGTTAGGTGCCAATGCCTCAGGATATTTAACCCTTTCAGGGTCCAAAGGCAAAATCTGAACGGGTGCCCCAGTGTCCAAGAAATTTTGAAAAAAATATATATATATTTTTTCTTACAGAATTAAAGATTATATTTTTTCGAAGGTAATAAACCAAAACAAAATTTCTGATCAGTACTTACCAAGATACAGAGGCGAGAGGTTGACCCAAAATGACCGGGTGGCAGCAACATCAGCGATTTCCACAAAATCGCATTTCTTTCATTTACGTTTTTTATACTTTTTTCTTTTCTTTTCTAATTTTTTCTTTTTCTAGTAACATTTGTGGCCTGTGAGACCAATACTGTATATAATGTATATATACGTATACACTCATTGTATTGAACACAATAACCGCACTAAAGTTATTATTATAATTTTGTTTACCACTATTGTTTACTACAATAAACATGCACAAATCTTGTATAATGCTAATGTTCTATTATATATTTACATATGTACAGTCACTGGACATGTTTTTAGAACTGCTGCAGCTTGTGGAAGTCCTTGAAACAAGGTATCATGCGCAGAGGTACCTTATGTTCCTCACACAAAAAGCGAGTGTCTTTGCGTCTTCGTTGCCATCGTTTTGTTTGTGCACAGACAACATATCTCTTCTGAGGAAATTTCTTCTTAGTTGCAGGAAGCTGTATTCCCTCCTCAAACGCTTGGGTACTTCCTGAGGAGTTTGAGGACGGTTTTGTATAGCAGGTGTTGTTACCTGGTACTTCATTATGAGTTGTCTGACAACAGACAAACAAAATTCACCATACAGTGGTCTGTTGCAGGTCTTTATTTGGTACATATTATATGCATTGAGCATTGAAATGTCCATGAGATGGAAGAAAAGTTTCATGTACCACTTGTAACTCTTATAAACACAATCAACAAAGCCTATTTGCATGTCACATTTGTCAACCAAACGCATGTTTTGTGTATAGTCAATCACTGTCACTGGTTTTCGAACACATTCATTAGTTACTCCATCAACTTTGCCACTGTCTTGCATTTTGTTAGGGTGAATGGTTGTCAACAATGTGACATCTCGTTTGTCATGCCACCATAATGCCATGATGTCATTGGCAGTAAATACCTGTACCTCACCACTACAAGTGCCTGCATTGAACCTGGGCATATGTTTACAATTAGAACACACTATGCCACATGCATCTGTCATGTTCACTCGCAAGAAATCGCTAAGTAAAGGGCTTGTGTACCAGTTATCAGTATATAATGTCTGCCCCTTACCAAGATAAGGTGCCATCATGTTTCTCACTATGTCACCTGAAATACCCAATAACATCCTGGTATCTTTCAATGCTTTACTTTCTATGTATACAATAATATCCAATACCAGGCCACTGTCACAGTCACAGAGCACAAACAGTTTTATACCAAAGCATTTCCTCTTGCTAGGTATATACTGCTTGAATGACAGTCTACCTTTGAACAAAATCAAAGACTCGTCAATTACGAGATTCTTGAATGGATAAAAGTACATGTTGAACTTTTGTTTCAGATACATGAAAACATTTCTAATCTGGTATAACCTGTCACTTCCATCAGGCCTGGTTTTGTCAGAGAAGTGCAACATATGTAACAGTAAGATAAACCTGTTCACTGGGATGATTTCACTGAAGACTGGGGTACAAATTAGCCGATCTGTGGACCAGTATGATTTTATATTATGCTTATAGACATGAGGCATAAGCATTATTGTTGCAAAAAGCAAATACATTTCAGCAACAGTTGTCTCTTTCCACCGATGTAGTCTTGACTGTGGTGATATGATTGTATTTACCATGGTGTACTCAAAATACTTGTTACTCTCCCTGACAATAGTTTCCATCAAGGGCTGGTCAATGAATGGTCAAAGAATTCCAGTTCATTTGGAGTGTTTCCAAGGGAACAAGTTAGTAGAATTCCACTTTGAGAGTCATCAAACTGGTGGGGCTTGGGAACAAAATTGGGATTTTGCTGCCAATCCCAGATATGGTTTGCTGGTGGATACTGGACATCATAAGCTAGTTGTGGTGGTAGTTGTGGTTGTGATGGGGTGGTGGCTGATGCTCTGCTTTGTCCTTGAGCTGAGGAGTCAGCAGCGTGGGTCTCAGCCTGGGCTGGTGAGTCATGCATGGCTGTGGCACTACCATCACCACTACCACCATCACCACCAATACCACCACCTACTGATGCCTGTGGTCTATCCATGCCAAGTGTAGCCACATCATCCTCACTTTCACTGTCTGTTCCTGGTGTCGGGCCACGAGGTGTACTCTGGGATGTACTCCATCCCCTGGGCACTGCATAGGGAACACTACCCGAGCGCATGTGGCGGTGTACATACCGAAGCTTCACTGGTGAATATGATTCCTCACTATCGCTACTTGAATGATCATCAAGAGCAATAAAATCACAATCCACATTACTATCATCATCATCATTACTGAAGTCTGAGGCCTTGCGACGAGGTACAACTGAACGTGACTGAGACGTGCCCACACCAGAGGTAGAAGGTTGAGGATCGTCAGGATTTTCTGCACTATTTTCGATATGCTGGTCATTCCTTTCGGTCACTAATTGATCAAAGCCATAGAATTCGTGTTCATTTCCACTTCCATCAGAGTCAGAACTATCAGATAGGAAGAGGAGAGTCCCAGTTCGCCTTAGAGGGAGAGCTGCCTTGCAACAAGGCATGGTGAACAAAGGTAAATGAGGTGGCATTCCCCCTAGAATTTTTGTTTACGGCGCACACACACCACGCAGACCCATTCTCTCAGATGTAAGCCTACCAGCGTTCTCACGCTAAATTTGACGCCGCTAAAATTTTGGCATAGATCTACGGTTTGGACCCTCAATGTATAGCTGTAGATCTACGGCACAGACCCTGAAAGGGTTAAAGTTTTGCAGCCTATCCTTGTTTATCACTCAGAAAACCCCAGTGTTTAAACAAAAAGAATCCAAGGGTAGGTTGGGTGTGTTCTAGCATTTTGGAACAAATTACTGTACCATAAAACCATGTACAGTGGACCCCCGCATAACGATGGCATCACATAGCGATTTTTCCGCATACCGATTACTTTTATCGCAAAATTTTTGCCGCGCATACCGATTAAAAACCCGCTTACCGATTTTCGTCTGAGACGCGTCCAATGTGCCCTCACATGTGCCGGCCGTCCCATTGTTTACCAGCCAGCCTCCGCGGTAACATCCAAGCATACACTCGGAATATTTCGTATTATTACAGTGTTTTCGGTGCTGTTTCTGGAAAATAAGTGACCATGGGCCCCAAGAAAGCTTCTAGTGCCAACCCTGTGGTAAAAAGGGTGAGAATTAGTATGGAAATTAAGAAAGATTTTGAAGGGTTTGGGGCTAACCCTGAGAAGCCTATGCCAGTTGTGGAATCCATTGTGCCTACTTCAAAGATTAAGGAAATGTGTGCACAGTGGGTTGAACTGCAAACCTTTATAGATGAAAATCACCCTGACACAGCTGTTGCAAGCCGTGCTGGTGACTATTTCAATGACAATGTTATGGCCCATTTTAGGAAAGTCTTGAAGGAACGGGAGGTACAGAGCTCTATGGACAGATTTGTTGTGCGACAGAGGTCCAGTGACTCTCAAGCTGGTCCTAGTGGCATTAAAAGAAGAAGGGAAGTAACCCCAGAAAAGGACTTGCTACCTCAAGTCCTAATGGAAGGGGATTCCCCTTCTAAACAGTAAGAAGATAATGCTCTCCCCTCCTCCCATCCCATCAATCATCACCAGATCTTCAATAAAAGTAAGTGTCATTTAATTGTGCATGCCTTTTTCAGTTTGTGTGTATTAAAATTAACATTTCATGTGGTAAAAAAAAAATTTTTTCATACTTTTGGGCGTCTTGCACGGATTAATTTTATTTCCATTATTTCTTATGGGGAAAATTCATTCGCATAACGATTATTTCGCATAACGATGAGCCCTCTTGCACGGATTAAAATCGTTAACCGGGGGTCCACTGTACAGTATTTTGGGGTTTGAGTTACAATAGTTTTAAGATACAATAAGTCTTTGGAACAAATTAATATCATAACTCAAAGAACCACTGTATATGTAAAATGTCCTTGCCACTGCCCATTTTCTTTTAATATTCAATTAAAAGCCTGACAAACATTTTTTTTTATATTTGAGAGGAAGATGTTTTAAATAAAAGAGCACTTTGAAAGCTAAGTATTTTATACTAAATGTTCACAGAAATTATAATTAATACACAAATTCCTACATCAAAGGGAAGATGTGAATGCATAATTTTTTTAAATACACCTGCACTTCTGAAGGTGTTACTGAATAGGAGGTAACCATTTTAACTCTTGGTTCCCCTCTAATTGTTTATTTTTGCCAACATTTCCTTGTGATAACACTTTATTTTCTCTGTTTCTTTAACATTTCTCACTTGCTGCTTCATCTGTTTCTTTATACCATTCCTGTATCATCTCAGTAAAAATGTCTAAATCTTGTACTCGGCTTTCCTTCTTTCTGTTCCTTATAGTGTCTTGCTTGAATGCAAATCTTGCATTACCACAACACTCCTTCTAGTAATTCATATTCATATCCATCTAAATTCTACCACTTCTTTACACACTGGGTACTTCAGTCTTGCTGCAATATTCTAGTAACCAATATTCACATTAACCTAAAGTGTTTCACTTCTTACACCGGGTATTTCACTCTTGCTGAAACAATCTTAACTGCACCACGTCTTCATACACTGGGAACTTCACTCTTAATTCAGTGTTCTACCAACACATCCTACACACAAACTTAATTTTATTTTTCTTTCAGATGACATAACTCAAACTTATAGCAGCATTCCATGCAGACTTTCTACTCTGACACTTGCTTAAAGAACATTTATGAACACTAGAGGAACTTACTGTTTCAAGTACCTGCCAGTATTTTAACCAATGTGCCTTACAGTATGTATTTAAACTTATTCTCTAATGAAAATCTTCCCTGAAATATATATATTTACATGGAATATGACTTACTTTTGGAATAAGATTTATATCTACACTGTACCCTGATATTAAGTAATCTTTACTGTGAGACAGTGTGGTGCTAATTTTTAACTTTCACATTAACATTTTGTTCAGGTGAAAGAGTATGTCAATAAAACTGTTCCTTCAAATATGCAGTGAAAGTATTTGCCTACATTACAAAATAAATATTATAATAGTTTCCTTACACTAAGGAAATCAAACTACAAGAACTTATTAATGTAGTCCATCTGAGGGGAAACTTCCTACTTCTGTCTAGTCTAGTCGGAAACCTTGATACTAGTCCATCTCACTAAGAACAGTTTCCTTCTAGATAACATATAGGACATTTAGAGCTCAATACAACTATACATTGAGATGCACATTCGCTTGCACACAATGTTGAACATTCAACATAAAAAAAAAATCACTACTACAGTACTAATACTATATCAAATAACAGATGGAAGGTGGCTTATAACATTTTCTTTTATTTCTTGTGCAAAGATATTTATTTGGATCAAATTTAAGATATTTTTGGAGGATACATGAAAAGCATTTTGTGATACAGTACACCAGTGAACTATTTACAACATGAAAGCTTTACAATGATTCCTTTTTCCAATCCCAAAACAGTCTTAAATAAAACTGAATATAAAATAAGATTTTTGCCTCAGTTATCAAGAAGAAAGTGGATCAATATCTCTTGCAAAGTTCCTGATCAGCTGGGTTGTGATGACTGTGTGGCCTACAGGCCATTAGCACCGACAGCCTGGTTGACCAGGAGGCCAACAAAAAAGGCTGGTCTCAGGCTGGACTGTGAAGGTAGACGAACCCTCAAAATCAGTCACAGGTATATATCACTGATATGATACAGTAATAACGAAAGTGATCAATTCCTTTTCTACTAATCCTGGTATTTTGAACACCAGTACTGGAGTACCTGTCATTACTAATTTATTAGTTACACATTTACAGGTATGTTAGTAATGATAAAAACATTTAAAAAATTGACACTATGAATTAATATTAATATATTTGTGGATATAGTGAATTTTGTTCCTTTAAAAGTTATCAGATCCTATTAACACCATTTTGAACTTTTCTTTATTCATATTTTTCACATGGATGAAAGGCTTTAACTCTTAAACTTCTGGTTTGAGAATTGTTTCAAAAGGATTCTTATTTGCTTGCGGTGGAGGGCGTGGAAGTCCACCTGCAAAGTATGTAATACATTTCATTAGCATATTGTTGGATCCAAATGGCATATTGCCAACACTAATGAAAAAAACATATGTTGCAGAAGAAGCTTTTACTAGGACAGTGTTTTGCTCTGTGTAAAACTTTGTCAAGTCATGATGTGATAAAGCTCTATAGAGAGCAAAACATTGTCCCAATAACAGCTTGTTTTGCAACATGTATTTTTTTCTTTTCATCAGAATACTTGTTTCAGCAGTGAACCCTCAGTTTAACAGACTGACAGGGAAGGAGTGAGTGGTTGGTAATGGTGATTGTGGTAGATAGAGATGACATTGTTGGGCTACAAGCCTAACAATAATAAACAGTTTCATAACCAATGGACTTCATTCATTGTATCTAAATCAGCTGACCCAGCAGATTTTGTCATGTATTTACGAAGTCTATTAAAGTGAGGAATTCTTGTATGTTATACAGTGATTCAAGTACTTTAGAATATTTTAAACCGAATCTAGAGAGAAATTTGGTTCTCATGCTCAAACACGCCTTATAATCTAAAATTTTGCTATCCATAGGTCATTAAATCAGTTTCATTATTCTGCACAGTTTACAAATATTAATAAAGGCAGAAACAAAACACATGCTAAATAGGACATTTATGACTAAACATATATATATATATATGACAGGAAGGTAGAAAAAACTGTACAAACTAAACACGTCATTGAGATGCTTCCTCCAAACCAAGTTGTTTAATGTCATTATCATGGGTAATGTTAAGCACGAAGACGAGGATGGTATAGTTTTTTGCAAACAAATTCAAATGTAATCTAAAATTCAATGAGACAACATATCTTATTGAAAAGTAAACTTTAAGTCAAATAGAGCAACAGGGCACTGATGTGTAATTCAGAATTTATTTAATATGAATACCTGAAGTAGACTGAACATTTTAAATACAGTGGACCCCCGACTTATGATATTAATCTGTTCCTGAGAGCCCATCGTAAGACGAAATGATCGTAGGTTGAATTAATTTTCCCCATAAGAAATAATGGAAATCAAATTAATCCATTCAAGACACCCAAAAATATGAAAAGAATTTTTTTTACCACATGAAATATACATTTTCCTACACACAAAAAGGATACATGCACAATAGTCAAGCAGTACATGCACAATATATATTGTGCATGTACTACTCTACTAAATGAAGAATAAATGACACCTTTATTGAAGATGTAGTGATGCGACACTATTTGTGTCCTGGGAGTGCCTTTTCCTCCTGAGTAATGTAGGTCCTGTTTGGCATTTTCTTCCAGAACATGCCTTATCACACTGTGTATACCACTACGATTTGTAAATCTCTCAAACCAACCTTTGCTGGCCTTAAATTCACCAATATGAGCACTAGTTCCAGGCATTTTTTCCTGTTCACCTGGGTGTCAGTCAACTGGTGTGGGTCACATCCTGGGAGACAAGATTAAGAACCCCAATGGAAATAAGTTACAGTCCTCAATGACACACTGACTTTCTAGGGTTATCCTGGGTGGCTAACCGTCTGGGGTTAATTGTTTCTCGGTATTCTTGATAAGCCACACCAACAACAGTCTCTCCACATCTTTGAGTAGTACAACTGGCCGTGGTGCAGCAGCAGCTGACCATGGTGCAGCAGCAGCTGACTGTGGTACAGCAGCAGCTGACTGTGGTACAGCAGCAGCAGCTGACCGTGGTACAGCAGCAGCAGCAGCTGACCATGGTACAGCAGCAGCAGCAGCAGCAGCAGCTGGCCATGGTACAATAGTATTTTGATAGTATTTCGATAGTATTTCTCACCCTTTTTACCACCGGGTTGGCACTAGAAGTTTTCTTAGGGGCCATCATGGCTTATTTAGTAGTTATAAGCACTAAAAACTGGAATACAAAATTTATTGAATGTAAGCATGAAACCGTCCGCCCTGGCTTGTAAACAATGTCACAGTAGCTCAGCTGAGGTGCTCTGGCCAGACGGACCAGATGGACACGTTCAGGACAAATGCTGTAAGTCGAGTTTTTCAACATACGTCGGGGTCAAATTTTTACGCTGAAAAGCATCGTAGGTCAGTTTTAATGTAGGTTGGGGACATCGTAGATCAGGGGTCCACTGTATCTAGAACCAAAGTGCGCTAATCAGCTTAGTCAAAAAAATTTAGGCTAGATTTCTTATTTTAAAATAAATAAAAATAAAGGAATTCTCTGTCACTGTAATAGGAATATATGTGAACCCTTGGTTTTCGTCGATTTTAGTTATCACCGATTTTGGTTTTGGCTGATTTTTTTCATCGATTTTTGGTTTTAGTTTTCGTCGATTATCTTAGTTTTCATTGATCGTATGGAACCTGTCCAGTCCCCAGCGCGCAGACAAAGCCGCCTCCTACACGCATTCTCAGCCAGTGTAGCGTTGTTTCTTGGTCAGTGAACACATCCTGCCAGGTCATACGAAACATTTCATAATCCATTGTATTTGCCACTTGTGTAACTGCTAAATAAGCGACCATGGCCCCAAAGAAAGCTCCTAGTGCCAGTGCTTTGGTAAAGAAAGTGAGGAACACCAAAGAACTGAAAAAAGAAACCCTAAGAAAATATGATAGTGGCATATGCATTGCTGAACTCGGAAGGATGTACGGGAAGTCGCCATCAACAATCGGTTCCATTGTGGCAAAGAGAAAAGAAATCATGGAAGCTGATGTTGTGAAAAGGGTGAATGCAATAACCAAACAGAGATCCCAAACAATTGAAGAAATGGAGAAATTGTTGTTGGTGTGGATCAGAGAGAAAGAGTTAGCAGGAGATAGTGTTGTGCAGTCCATTATTTGTGAAAAGGCAAGGCAGGTGCATGAGGATCTCATAAAGAAACTGCCTGAAACAAGTGGTGATGAAAGTGAATTCAAGGTCAGCAAAGGCTGGTTCGAAAATTTCAGGAAGCGAAGTGGCATACACAGTGTTGTAAGGCATGGTGAGGGTGCCAGTTCTGACAAACAAGTGGCTGAAAAATTCGTTGGGGTATTCAAATGTTATGTAGAGTCTGAAAAATTCCAACCCCATCAAGTGTTCAATTGTGATGAAACAGGCCTCTTTTGGAAGAAAATGCCAAAGAGGACCTACATCATGCAGAAGGAAAAGGCACTCCTAGGACACAAGTCTATGAAAGACAGGCTAACTCTCTTGTTGTGTGGTAATGCTAGTGGGGACTTCAAAGTGAAGCCTTTACTGGTGTATCACTCTGAAAATCCCAGAGTCTTCAAGAAAAACAGTGTTGATAAGAGTAAATTGTGTGTGATGTGGAAGGCAAACAGTAGAGCATGGGTCACAAGGGAAATTTTCCTGGAATGGTTTAATGAAGTGTTTGGCCCCAGTGTAAAAAAAATACCTCCTGGATAAGAAATTGCCACTCCAGTGCCTCCTGTTAATGGACAATGCTCCTGCTCGTCCTCCTGACTTGGAAGACCAGTTGTCTAAGGCATTCAGTTTTGTAACAGTGAAGTTTTTGCCTCCTAACACCACTCCTCTCCTCCTCCCTATGACCAGCAAATCATTGCAAACTTCAAAAAACTGTACACTGAATTGACCCTAAGAGAGTTCTGGAAGAATCACTTCAATATTTTCCACTACATAGGTCTTATAGATAAGACTTGGCAGGAAGTGACTTCCAGGATGATAAACTCTGCTTGGAGAAAATTGTGGCCAGAGTGTGTCCAAAAGAAGGATTTTGAAAGGTTTGAGGCTGACCCTGTCAACCCTACACCTGTTGTGCAATCAATTGTGGCATTGGGGAATTCCATGGGGTTGGATGTGAGTTTGGAGGATGTGGAAGAGTCAGTGGAGGACCACAATGAAGAGCTAATCACTGATGAGCTGCAAGAGCTTCATCTGCAACAGCAACAGACCACAGCTGAGGAAATTGCTTCAGAGGAGGAGGAAGAGAGATGGAAGAAGGTGCCTTCTTCAAAGATTAAGGAGATTTGTGCAATGTGGACTAGTAGTGCATTCATTTGTGGAGCAACATCACTCTGAGAAAGCTGTTGCAATCCGTGCTGGTGATTTTTACAATGACAATACCATGTTCCATTTTAGGCCTATCTGGACAGATATTTTGTGCGACAGGGGTCCAGTGACTCTCAAGCTGGTCCTAGTGACAGTAAAAAACAAAGGAGGGAAGTGACCCCCAGATAAGGACTTGGTACCTAGAGTCCTTATGGAGGGGGATTTCCCTTCCAAACACTAACCTATCTTCTCTCTCCCCTCCTCCCTGCCTTCCAGCAACAACAGCCTTCAAAAAAGTTAAGTGTCATGTTTAACGTTCATTCTTTTGTGTTTCGTATATAATTTTGAAGAAAATATAGATGGATTAATGAAACTGTCTATACGAACCTGAAATAAGACATTTAATGTGCCCAAGAGTGATTATTATTACATAATACAGAGATGTGCTCACGGAGAATGTAAACAAACCGGGTGGTGCGCGCCATATTTAAAAGATCGCTCACCGTATCGAAAGTCTTGGTCATAATTTGAAATTGCCATGAGGTGAAACGCCATAAAGTGGGGCCCTACTGTATATTGTAGTTTGAATAAATTGTACATATTATGAATATAAATTGTATTATGAATATATACAGTACAAGATTTTGGAAATACTACTGTTATATTGTGTGTACTACTGATGGTAGACCTAAGGTGATCCTGGGAAGGTATTCTCATATAGATAAATTAAGCCTGAAAAGTAGGTACAGTATATAATACTCAAATATATACAGTAAACTACCAATACTCTTTAAGCTGAAATTTTTAAGAGTTAAAATTTTAAATGAATTATAAATATTTGAAAGTTTAAATCACATTCCTTCAATTCTACAGTATTAAATAAATTACATGTTGAAGAATATCTTTGTACAAAAGTTCATGCAAAATTGTTTCCATTGTGGACAAATGCAGTCAAGTGGAGGAGACCATGCAGTTTAAAATGCAGTTTAAATTGTATGTCAAGTCATACCAGTTCTGAGATGATAGTGGGAACAGTCACAGTTAAGCAACACTAGAATCTCCTTATTAAATGAGGCCTTTATTCATGGGTAAACAGATAACATTTCAGTGTGGTGTGTTTTCCAATAACTTCTCTGGCATCACTGTTTGGGATCACTGCCCATCATTAACAAGCACTGCATCAGCAGCTTCATGCAAGCAACAGTACTATGTACAGTATGTAGATTCCACAGCTCATTACTAAATTCAAAATTCATATCAACAGTGGCCTGAGACATTTACACATGTATTTTGACTCTGTGGTTGGGTCTTAATAGAAGGCTTATTTAATTTTCACATCAATGTAACAATACTAATATTTTGTCATTTATATAAAAAAAAAATGGTATCTATAGTAATTTTAAATAAATACAGGCCATTGTTGTCAGTACTGGTAGAGTGATTGTTTTTGTATTTACAAAGAGCTTAGTGCAATTTTGCATTAAACAAAATAAAAATGCATTGAGAAAGCTCACTGTAATAGAACTATATGAACTTAACTCTTTTTATACTGCAAAATAAGACCTGGAATTGGCAGAGTAAAATGTCTTTAAATTTTACTCTAGTGCTGCATTCTCACACAAGAACAGTGGGGCCCTTGTTAATCTGATACAAGTCTGGAGTAATACCCAGCCAGGCATTATAGTGTCTTCACTTATCATTGTATAGATTAATTATATCAAGAGCAATAAAAGTGGCCTGAACAATTCTTTCTTAAAAATAAATGAGCATCAGTAATTGTATACTGCCGTCATATCTCCTGAGCCTCTTTGCTAACTGGTGTAGTCTTCAGTGCTAACTGGTGTAGTCTTCAGTGCTAACTGGTGTAGTCTTCAGTGCTAACTGGTGTTGTCTTCAGTGCTAACTGGTGTAGTCTTCAGTGCTAACTGGTGTAGTCTTCAGTGCTAACTGGTGTAGTCTTCAGTGCTAACTGGTGTAGTCTTCAGTGCTAACTGGTGTAGTCTTCAGTGCTAACTGGTGTAGTCTTCAGTGCTAACTAGTGTAGTCTTCAGTGCGAACTGGTGTAGTCTTCAGTGCTAACTGGTGTAGTAATCAGTGGTAACTGGTGTAGTTGTCAGTGCTAACTAGTGTAGTCTTCAGTGCTAACTGGTGTAGTCTTCAGTGCTAACTGGTGTAGTCTTCAGTGCTAACTGATGTAGTCTTCAGTGCTAACTGGTGTAGTCTTCAATGCTGCACTATATCAATACCTTTTCAAATACAATAATGTATGCTACTTGTTCGTGTATCTCCGAACACTAATCCACCCTCTTGTTATAACCTCCACACTTAAGAAATGAATCTCCAATAGTCTATTACTTTATTAAGTAGAGTGCAGGACTTCAAAGCACAAGTTGCAGAACTTGCTTGAAGTACTTAAAGCATTATAACATACTTTTTGACATACTTTCTCATGTATGGTAATGCCTCAGTATTATGCCTGCATACATTATGCTTTATATTACCCCTCAGCATACATTATCATGCAGTACTTCAGTATTACCCCAACATTCATTGTTCATGTAATGCTTCAGTATTACCCCAACATTCATTGATCATGTATTTTTATTATATATATATATATATATTTTTTTTATTTTATTATCACACCGGCCGATTCCCACCAAGGCAGGGTGGCCCGAAAAAGAAAAACTTTCACCATCATTCACTCCATCACTGTCTTGCCAGAAGGGTGCTTTACACTACAGTTTTTAAACTGCAACATTAACACCCCTCCTTCAGAGTGCAGGCACTGTACTTCCCATCTCCAGGACTCAAGTCCGGCCTGCCGGTTTCCCTGAATCCCTTCATAAATGTTACTTTGCTCACACTCCAACAGCACGTCAAGTATTAAAAACCATTTGTCTCCATTCACTCCTATCAAACACGCTCACGCATGCCTGCTGGAAGTCCAAGCCCCTCGCACACAAAACCTCCTTTACCCCCTCCCTCCAACCCTTCCTAGGCCGACCCCTACCCCGCCTTCCTTCCACTACAGACTGATACACTCTTGAAGTTATTCTGTTTCGCTCCATTCTCTCTACATGTCCGAACCACCTCAACAACCCTTCCTCAGCCCTCTGGACAACAGTTTTGGTAATCCCGCACCTCCTCCTAACTTCCAAACTACGAATTCTCTGCATTATATTCACACCACACATTGCCCTCAGACATGACATCTCCACTGCCTCCAGCCTTCTCCTCGCTGCAACATTCATCACCCACGCTTCACACCCATATAAGAGCGTTGGTAAAACTATACTCTCATACATTCCCCTCTTTGCCTCCAAGGACAAAGTTCTTTGTCTCCACAGACTCCTAAGTGCACCACTCACTCTTTTTCCCTCATCAATTCTATGATTCACCTCATCTTTCATAGACCCATCCGCTGACACGTCCACTCCCAAATATCTGAATACGTTCACCTCCTCCATACTCTCTCCCTCCAATCTGATATTCAATCTTTCATCACCTAATCTTTTTGTTATCCTCATAACCTTACTCTTTCCTGTATTCACCTTTAATTTTCTTCTTTTGCACACCCTACCAAATTCATCCACCAATCTCTGCAACTTCTCTTCAGAATCTCCCAAGAGCACAGTGTCATCAGCAAAGAGCAGCTGTGACAACTCCCACTTTGTGTGTGATTCTTTATCTTTTAACTCCACGCCTCTTGCCAAGACCCTCGCATTTACTTCTCTTACAACCCCATCTATAAATATATTAAACAACCACGGTGACATCACACATCCTTGTCTAAGGCCTACTTTTACTGGGAAAAAATTTCCCTCTTTCCTACATACTCTAACTTGAGCCTCACTATCCTCGTAAAAACTCTTCACTGCTTTCAGTAACCTACCTCCTACACCATACACTTGCAACATCTGCCACATTGCCCCCCTATCCACCCTGTCATACGCCTTTTCCAAATCCATAAATGCCACAAAGACCTCTTTAGCCTTATCTAAATACTGTTCACTTATATGTTTCACTGTAAACACCTGGTCCACACACCCCCTACCTTTCCTAAAGCCTCCTTGTTCATCTGCTATCCTATTCTCCGTCTTACTCTTAATTCTTTCAATTATAACTCTACCATACACTTTACCAGGTACACTCAACAGACTTATCCCCCTATAATTTTTGCACTCTCTTTTATCCCCTTTGCCTTTATACAAAGGAACTATGCATGCTCTCTGCCAATCCCTAGGTACCTTACCCTCTTCCATACATTTATTAAATAATTGCACCAACCACTCCAAAACTATATCCCCACCTGCTTTTAACATTTCTATCTTTATCCCATCAATCCCGGCTGCCTTACCCCCTTTCATTTTACCTACTGCCTCACGAACTTCCCCCACACTCACAACTGGCTCTTCCTCACTCCTACAAGATGTTATTCCTCCTTGCCCTATACACGAAATCACAGCTTCCCTATCTTCATCAACATTTAACAATTCCTCAAAATATTCCTTCCATCTTCCCAATACCTCTAACTCTCCATTTAATAACTCTCCTCTCCTATTTTTAACTGACAAATCAATTTGTTCTCTAGGCTTTCTTAACTTGTTAATCTCACTCCAAAACTTTTTCTTATTTTCAACAAAATTTGTTGATAACATCTCACCCACTCTCTCATTTGCTCTCTTTTTACATTGCTTCACCACTCTCTTAACCTCTCTCTTTTTCTCCATATACTCTTCCCTCCTTGCATCACTTCTACTTTGTAAAAACTTCTCATATGCTAACTTTTTCTCCCTTACTACTCTCTTTACATCATCATTCCACCAATCGCTCCTCTTCCCTCCTGCACCCACTTTCCTGTAACCACAAACTTCTGCTGAACACTCTAACACTACATTTTTAAACCTACCCCATACCTCTTCGACCCCATTGCCTATGCTCTCATTAGCCCATCTATCCTCCAATAGCTGTTTATATCTTACCCTAACTGCCTCCTCTTTTAGTTTATAAACCTTCACCTCTCTCTTCCCTGATGCTTCTATTCTCCTTGTATCCCATCTACCTTTTACTCTCAGTGTAGCTACAACTAGAAAGTGATCTGATATATCTGTGGCCCCTCTATAAACATGTACATCCTGAAGTCTATTCAACAGTCTTTTATCTACCAATACATAATCCAACAAACTACTGTCATTTCGCCCTACATCATATCGTGTATACTTATTTATCCTCTTTTTCTTAAAATATGTATTACCTATAACTAAACCCCTTTCTATACAAAGTTCAATCAAAGGGCTCCCATTATCATTTACACCTGGCACCCCAAACTTACCTACCACACCCTCTCTAAAAGTTTCTCCTACTTTAGCATTCAAGTCCCCTACCACAATTACTCTCTCACTTGGTTCAAAGGCTCCTATACATTCACTTAACATCTCCCAAAATCTCTCTCTCTCCTCTGCATTCCTCTCTTCTCCAGGTGCATACACGCTTATTATGACCCACTTCTCGCATCCAACCTTTACTTTAATCCACATAATTCTTGAATTTACACATTCATATTCTCTTTTCTCCTTCCATAACTGATCATTTAACATTACTGCTACCCCTTCCTTTGCTCTAACTCTCTCAGATACTCCAGATTTAATCCCATTTATTTCCCCCCACTGAAATTCTCCTACCCCCTTCAGCTTTGTTTCGCTTAGGGCCAGGACATCCAACTTCTTTTCATTCATAACATCAGCAATCATCTGTTTCTTGTCATCCGCACTACATCCACGCACATATATATATATATATATATATATATATATATATATATATATATATATATATATATATATATATATATATATATATATATATATATATATATATATATATATATATATATATATATATATATATATATATATATATATATATATATATATATATATATATATATATATATATATATATATATATATATATATATATATATATATATATATATATATATATATATATATATATATATATATATATATATATATATATATATATATATATATATATATATATATATATATATATATATATATATATATATATATATATATATATATATATATATATATATATATATATATATATATATATATATATATATATATATATATATATATATATATATATATATATATATATATATATATATATATATATATATATATATATATATATATATATATATATATATATATATATATATATATATATATATATATATATATATATATATATATATATATATATATATATATATATATATATATATATATATATATATATATATATATATATATATATAGAGTAGACCACTTTTCATGCCTCCAGGTATTGCAGTTCTGTCTGTTTGCTGTTCATATTTTTTGTACCTTTTTCCACAAAGGTGGCATGCCACCTTTCATGGTGGCTCTACCTGTTTCTGTCTTGCACTTCAACACAGCCACCCTTTGCAGTGACACAAGTGGGCCAGTTATCTGTTATTTGCCCAATAAAATTCTACAGGAAAATAGTATGCTGAGGTGGCAAAACGAAACCTACGAAAAACTGATTGCGGACCTAAAGCACTCTCTATTTACTCAAAACACGAGGATTAGTGACCTAGAGTGCCATCTAACAACACAAAACTCAAGGATTAGTGAACTAGAAGACAAACTGACAATCTTGAACAAACACAACCAAGCAACACTCAAACCTACAAAAAGCCATAGCCACACATACTGAGTAAACAGATTCCCTTACCACCAAGCTGTCAAAAGCTACACAAGATTGGAGGTTAAACATGGAATCCTAATGGAATGCATCCTTCCAGTATCAAAGGGACATGATTGAACAAGACAACCTCCTAGACTGTTATTTTAACTAGCTCTAACCTACCATCAGATACAAACCATGACAACTGCACCAACAAAGCACTTCAGCTAATAAAAGATAAGATGCATATTAACATTGATACCAGCTATATCAAGGAGGCTCGACTGCTAGGCAGGGCAGATCAAAAGCAAAGTGTTATGTTAAGATTAAATTCCATTGATGTAAAAAAGGACCTAATAAATTCCTCCATCAAGAAAAAGAGTAATGTGTATGTTAATGAGTGCCTAACTAGAAAGCAACAGAATCCACTATACAGACTTCGAAAACTTAAACATGATAACAATGTAGCACTCAACCAATGTTTTATGCGTGATGGCATAATCGTGGTAAAATTATCAGACTTGGGTCGCAGGTTTGAAATAGGTTTGAAAAAATAACAAATGAACAAGAGCTAGCATATTTCCTCACATTCACTTGTCTGACTGAATCTTGTTAAGCCGCATCTCAACACAACATCACCCATGTACAGTGCTTTAGTATAGTGCAATATATCTTGTTCCTTTTATTTGTCTGACTATTTGTCATAAGTGAATATTTACCATATCATTAAAAGTGTCCCCTTTGCAAAGGCAAAGAGGACAGAGAGTGCAAAAATTATAGGGGAATAAGTCTGTTGAGCATGTACCTTCTAAAGTGTATGGTAGAGTTAATATTGAAAGAATTAAGAGTAAGACAGAGAGTAGGATAGCAGATGAACAAGGTGGCTCTAGGAAAGGTAGGGGGTGTGTAGACCAAGTGTTTACAGTGAAACTTATAGGTGAACAGTATTTAGATAAGGGTAAAGAGGTTTTTGTGGCATTTATGAATTTGGTAAAGGCGTATGACAGGGTGGATAGGGGGGCAGTGTGGCAGTTGTTGCAAATGTATGGAATAGGAGGTAGGGTACTGAAAGAGTGAAGAGTTTTTACAACGATAGTGAGGCTCAGGTTAGAGTATGTAGGAGAGAGTGAATTTATTTCCCAGTAAAAGTAGGCCTTAGACAAGGATGTGTGATGTCACCATGGTTGTTCAATATATTTATAGATGGAGTTGTAAGAGAAGTGAATGCTTGGGTGTTGGCAAGAGGTGTGGGTTTAAAAGATAAAGAATCTAACACAAAATGGGAGTTTTCACAGTTGCTCTTTGCTGATGACACTGTGCTTTTGGGAGGTTCTGAAGAGATGTTGCAGAGGTTGGTGGATGAGTTTGGTAGGGTATGTAAAAGAAGAAAATTAGAAGTGAATATAAGAAAGAGTAAGGTGATGATGAAAAATGTAAGTGACAAAAGATTGAATATCAGATTGGAGGGAGAGAATATGGAGGCGGTGAATTTATTTAGGTATTTAGGAGTAGATGTGTCAGCAGATGGGTCTATGGAACATGAGGTGAATCATAGAATTGATTAAGAGAAAAAGGTGAGTAGTGCACTTAGGAGTCTGTGGAGACAAAGAACTTTGTCCATAGAAGCAAATAGAGGAATGTATGAGAGTATAGTTATACCAATGCTCTTATATGGGTGTGAAACATGGGTGGTGAATGTTGCAACAAGGAGAAGGCTGGAGGCAGTGGAGATGTCATGTATGAGGGTAATGTGTGGTGTGAATATAATGTAGAGAATTTGCAGTTTGGAAATTAGGAGGAGGTGCAGGATTAGCAAAACTATTATCCATAGGGCTGAGGAGGGGTTGTTGAGGTGGTTTGGACATTAGAGAGGATGGAACAAAATAGAATGACTTTGAGAGTGTATAAATCTGTAGGAGGAGGTTTTGTGTGTGAGGGGCTTTGACTTCCAGCAAGCATGCATGAGAGTATTACATAGGAATGAATGGAGATGAATGGTTTTTAGGACTTGACGTGCTGTTGGAGTGTGAGCAAGGTAACATATATGAAGAGATTCTGGGAAACCGGCAGGCCAGACTTGAGTCCTGGAGATGGGAAGTACAGTGTCTGCATTCTGAAGGAGGGATGTAATTGTTTCAGTTTTATAACTTTAGTGTAAGCGTGGCTCTGGCAAGACAGTGATGGAGTGAATGATGATTTTTTTTTCTTTTTCGGGTCACCCTGCCTTGGTGCAAAGTCATGAAGATTGGGGAAGGGCAAAGAAGACCGCAGACGGAGTACAGTCTAGGGGGCCAGAGACTACAAACCTCACTCAAGGAAAAAGATCTTGGGGTGAGTATAACACCAGGCACATCTCCTGAAGCGCACATCAACCAAATAACTGCTGCAGCATATGGGCGCCTAGCAAACCTCAGAACAGCATTCCGACACCTTAATAAGGAATCGTTCAGGACCCTGTACACTGTGTACATTAGGCCCATATTGGAGTATGCAGCACCAGTTTGGAACCCACACCTAGCCAAGCACGTAAAGAAACTACAGAAAGTGCAAAGGTTTGCAACAAGACTAGTCCCAGAGCTAAGGGGTATGTCCTATGAGGAGAGGTTAAGGGAAATCGACCTGATGACACTGGAGGACAGGAGAGATAGGGGGGCCATGATAATGACATACAAAATACTGAGAGGAATTGACAAGGTGGACAAAGGCAGGATGTTCCAGAGATGGGGCACAGCAACAAGGGGACACAGTTGGAAGTTGAAGACACAGATGAATCACAGGGATGTTAGGAAGTATTTCTTCAGCCACAGAGTAGTCAGGAAGTGGAATAGTTTGGGAAGCGATGTAGTGGAGGCAGGCTCCATACATAGCTTTAAGCAGAGGTATGATAAAGCTCACGGTTCAGGGAGAGTGACCTAGTAGAGACCAGTGAAGAGGCGGGGCCAGGAGCTAGGACTCGACCCCTGCAACCTCAACTAGGTGAGTACACACACACACACGCACACAGTGCTGTTTCTGGTATTTGTGAACGACATGGCGGAAGGAATAGACTCCAAGGTGTCCCTGTTTGCAGATGACGTGAAGTTGATGAGAAGAATTCAATCGATCGAAGACCAGGCAGAACTACAAAGAGATCTGGACAGGCTGCAGACTTGGTCCAGCAATTGGCTTCTGGAGTTCAATCCCACCAAGTGCAAAGTCATGAAGATTGGGGAAGGGCAAAGAAGACCGCAGACGGAGTACAGTCTAGGGGGCCAGAGACTACAAACCTCACTCAAGGAAAAAGATCTTGGGGTGAGTATAACACCAGGCACATCTCCTGAAGCGCACACCAACCAAATAACTGCTGCAGCATATGGGTGCCTAGCAAACCTCAGAACAGCATTCCGACATCTTAATAAGGAATCGTTCAGGACCCTGTACACCGTGTACGTTAGGCCCATATTGGAGTATGTGGCACCAGTTTGGAACCCATACCCAGCCAAGCACGTAAAGAAACTACAGAAAGTGCAAAGGTTTGCAACAAGACTGGTCCCAGAGCTAAGAGGTATGTCCTACGAGGAGAGGTTAAGGGAAATCAACCTGACGAAACTGGAGGACAGGAGAGATAGGGAGGACATGATAACGACATACAAAATATTGAGAGGAATTGACAAGGTGGACAAAGACAGGATGTTCGAGAGATTGAACACAGTAACAAGGGGACACAGTTGGAAGTTGAAGACACAGATGAATCACAGGGATGTTAGGAATTATTTCTTCAGCCACAGAGTAGTCAGGAAGTGGAATAGTTTGGGAAGCGATGTAGTGGAGGCAGGATCCATACATAGTTTTAAGCAGAGGCATGATAAAGCTCACAGTTCATGGAGAGTGACCTAGTAGTGACCAGTGAAGAGGCGGGGCCAGGAGCTTGGACTCGACCCCTGCAACCTCAACTGGTGAGTACAACTAGGTGAGTACACACACACACACAGAAACACACACACACACACACACACACACACACACACACACACACACACACACAAAACAGACCTAGGACAAAATGGTAAAACACACACACACATGCATATGCACACACGCCCACATATACAACAGGACTAGTGTCTAATCAACATGTGCCTAGGATAAAATGGTAACATACACACACAAGGAAGCTGAGGAGCAGTGTGTACCCAAGGGTAACAAAAAATAACGAGAAAGCCATGATGAGCCCATGGTTTACCCAAAGGTGTAGGGAGGCCAAAACCAAGTGTGCTAGAGAATGGAAGAAGTATTGAAGGCAAAGAACCCAGGAGAATAAGGAGAGCAGTCGTAGAGCTAGAAATGAATATGCACAGGTAAGAAGGGAGGCCCAACGACAATACAAAAATGACATAACAGTGAAAGCCAAATCTGACCCAAAGCTGTTGTACAGCTACATCAGGAGGAAAACAACAGTCAAGGACCATGTAATCAGGCTGAGGAAGGAAGGAGCGGAGGTCACAAGAAACGACCACGAATTATGTGAGGAGCTGAACATGAGATTCAAAAAAGTGTTCACAGAGGAGACAGAAGGGACTCCAGAAAGACAGAGAGGAGGGGTACACCATCAAATGTTGGATACAATACATACAACCAAGGAAGAAGTGAAGGGGCTGCTAAGCAAGCTAGATATCTCAAGGTGATGGGGCCAGATAATTTCTCTCCATGGGTCCTTAAAGAGGGAGCAGAGGTGCTATGTGTACCACTAACAACCTTCAACACATCTATCGAAACAGGGTGACCCCCTGAGGTACAGAAGACAGCAAATATAGTCCCAGTTTTTAAAAAAGGAAACAGACAGGTAGCATTAAAAAACAGACCAGTGTCATTGACATGTATAGTATGCAAGGTCATGGAGAAGAGTGGTGGGGCACCTAGAAAGGAATGAGCTTATCAGCAACAGCCAACACGGTTTCAGGGACGGGAAATCCTGTGTCACAAACCTACTGGAGTTCTATCACAGGGTGACAGCAGTAAGACAAGAGAGAGGGAGAGAGGGGTGGGTAGATTGCAGTTTCTTGGACTGTAAGAAGGCATTTGACACAGTTCCACACAAGAGATTAGTGCAAAAGCTGGAGGACCAGGCAGGGATAACAGGGAAGGCACTACAATGTTTCAGGGAATACCTGTCAGGAAGGTGATGTGAGGTGTCAGAATGGGTGTCTGTAATGAGCAAGGTTCCTAGGACCGGTGCTGTTTCTGGTATTTATGAACGACATGACAAAGGAATAGACTCTGAAGTGTCCCTATTTGCAGATGATGTGAAGTTGATGAGAAGAATTCAATCATACGAGGACCAGGCAGAACTACAAAGGGATCTGAACAGGCTGCAGGCCTGGTCCAGCAATTGGCTCCTGGAGTTCAACCCCCACCAGGTGCAAAGTCATAAAGAATGGGGAAGGCTAAAGAAGACCATAGACAGAGTACAGTCTAAGGGGCCAGAGACTACAAACCTCACTCAAGGAAAAGGATCTTGGGGCGAGTATAAGACTGGGCACGTCTCCTGAGGCGCACATCAACCAAATAACTGCTGCAGCATACAGGCGCCTAGCAAACTTAAGAACAGCATTCCGACATCTTAATAAGGAATTGTTCAGAACTCTGTACACTGTGTACATTAGGCCCATATTGGAGCATGCAGCACTAGTTTGGAATGCACACCTAGCTAAGCATGTAAGGAAACTAGAGAGAGTGCAAAGGTTTGCAACAAGACTAGTCCTGGAGCTATGGGGTATGTCCTACGAGGAGAGGTTAAGGGAAATCGACCTGATGACACTGGAAGGTGGACAGAGACAGGATGTTCCAGAGATGGGACACAGCAACAAGGGGTCACAGTTGGAAGATGAAGGCACAGATGAATCATAGGGATGTTAGGAAGCATTTCTTCAGTCACAGAGTTGTCAGGAAGTGGAATAGGCTGGGAAGTGATGTAGTGGAGGCAGGACCCATACATAGCTTTAAGAAGAGGTATGATAAAGCTCATGGAGCAGAAAGAGTGACCTAGTAGCGACCAGTGAAGAGGCGGTGCCAGGAGCTGTGACTCGACCCCTGCAACCACAACTAGGTGAGTGTACACACATGATCAAGCTCATGCAGCAAGGAGAGAGGGGACCTAGTAGCACTCAGTGAAGAGGCGGGGCCAGGAGCTGAGTCTCGACCCCTGTAACCACAGTTAGGTGAGTACACACACATATACAAGAGGTCTCGTGTCTAATCGATGTGTGCCTAGGACAGAATGGTAACTCACACACACACAGGAGAAAGAAAAAAGCTAGTGGCCACATTTTTGTCCGACTTGGACCATTCACAAGTCACACTGACAGAAGAAAGTGAGTGAGCCAGTATACATAGGCGAGGAGGACAGGGACGGGAGAAAGAGAGAAAGTAGTAGTGGTAGTAGAAAGTAGGGAAAGTAATGTTTTTGCCCCAAGTAGTAGTAAAAAAGGTAGAAGCAGTAATAGTAGTAAAAGAGTGGTAGTTGTAGTAGTACTGTAGTAGAAATGGGGTAAGTCTACAGACAATTAAAAAGAGCACTGCAGGAGAGCTAACAGGGAGGGGAGAACTGAAGGACAGAACACACTAGACAGAATAAAGGAAAAACAAAAACTTAATGGAAAATAAGAAAGTGAAAGAGGTAGGGAAAGAAGAAAATGTCATGTCAAGTCACAAGTGTTCTGAAGTTTTGGAGTATTTGACAGTGTAAGGAGAAACGTATCTACAGAAACAAAGCTAGGACTAAGATTCATACTAGGAAAGTTGTGTATAATGGATGCTTCAACAAGATGACAGCTCTGAAGGCTTCAAGTAGGATAGACAGTTTTGGCTATGGGGCAGTCAACAGGATGACTGTGATCTTTAATATCGCAGAAAAGAGCATTATTGGTGTCGGTAAGCCTAACACTGTTTTTGTGCTCTGTCAGTCTGTCAGAAAGAGAGGGGCAATAGAAGCATAAAATAGAATGTTATCTTTATTCACATTCCAACAGAACATCAAGCCTAATAAACCATTTGTCTGGTCTAACACACAAACCTGCTGGATGCTCAATTCCCTAGTACTGAAAGCCTTCTTCACCTTTCTAGAATGACCCCCTACTTTCCCCACCCCAGATTCAAACACTCGGTCATCCTGTTTTGCTCCATCTCTAAATGCCCACACTACCTCAACATCCCTTTCTCAGCCCTCTGAATTATACCACAGCATCTTCTAATGTCTATGCTCCAAATCTTTTGCACAATATTCACACCATTCATTGCTCTCAAACATGACATCTTCCTTGACATTTTTGTTGCTATCATCTTGTTTCTTTTTACTCTTTTTCTTTTAATTTCCTTCTACATACACCTTCAAAATCATTCACCAACATTAGCAACTTTTCTTCAGAATCTCTCTTATCTGCAAAGAACAACTGTGACAACCCCAAATTTAATATATTTTCATCCCATACCTCTTGCAAACACCCTAGCATTCACTTATTATGTAATTCCATATCTATGTTAAACAACCATGGTGATATCACACATCCCTATTTAAGGCCTTCTCTTGCTGGAAAATTCCCCTTCTTGAGAACTACAGCAGAATGCACTTTCATAACACAAGACACAAAACATTCTTTGATATCCCTTGTGTCCATCTCTCCCTATGCAAAAATGCTATGCATATAAAGGGCCCTCCTAAGAGCTGGAATTCATTACCTGTACATACAAAAGGGCCCCAGCATGCACACCAATTCAAGACTCTGCTTAGAAATCAACTCATCTCCCAAAATTAACCACACATACACTATATATTATTGCCACCATCAACTCAACAATTTCCTAATATTATAAGATTATTTCAAAACTAAAATGATCTCAATCTCATTATGTATAATGTTCCAAAATACAATACTGTAACTTGTTAATCAATTACTTGTTAATTAATATTGCTAAACCACTACTTGCTCTATTAAAATATAAAAAACACTGTTCAACTCAAACCAACTATGATATATACGCCTAGCATTAAGTAGTCTGTTAAGCATTAAGTTTAGTCTGCCCAATGTGCCCTAGTATGACAGTGGCAAATCGTAATTGTAATCACACATTGTAAACTATGCAAAGAAATAAAATCCTAATTCCTTATACACACTCTAGAATTGCACAGATATTACTAAAATATACAGAAAAAAGAAAAGCTGTTATTTTAAGAACATAAGAAAGAAGGAACACTGCACCAGGCCTACTGACCCATGCGGAGCAGGTCCATGTCCCCCCCCCCAGATTAGATCAATGGCCCCCCCGGATTATCCCAATGACCCACCCAGTCTGGTCATCCCCACTCAAGGATGGAGCACTGTACCAGACCCAGCAGCACAAGCTAGTCAGGTAAAACTCACACCCACTCATGTATTTATCTAACCTACTTTTAAAACTACACAACGTTTTAGCCTCAATGACTGTACTCGGGAGTTTGTTCCACTCATCCACAACTCTATTACCAAACCAGTGCTTTCCTATATCCTTCCTGAATCTGAATTTTTCCAACTTGAAACCATTGCTGCGAGTCCTGTCTTGGCTGGAAATTTTCAGCACACTATTTACATCCCCTTTATTTATTCCTGTTTTCCATTTATACACCTCGATCATATCCCCCCTAATTCTACGCCTTTCGAAAGAGTGCAGATTCAGGGCCCTCAGTGTATCCTCATAGGGAAGATTTCTGATACATGGGATCATCTTTGTCATCCTCCTTTGTACGTTTTCCAGAGCATTTATATCCATTCTGTAATACGGTGACCAGAACTGAGCAGCATAGTCTAAATGAGGCCTAACCAAGGATATATAGAGTTGAAGAACAACCTGAGGACTTCTATTATTTATACTTCTAGATATGAAGCCAAGAATTCTGTTAGCTTTATTGCGAACACTAATGCACTGTTGTCTTGGTTTTAGATTACTGCTAACCAGAACTCCTAAATCCTTTTCGCAATCAGAAGTATTAAGATCTACATTATTTAGTTTATATGTGGCATGGTTATTTAACTGTCCAACATTTAGAACTTTGCATTTGTCAATATTAAACTGCATCTGCTACTTCTCCGACCATTGCGTCAGTCTATTCAAATCATCCTGGAGTGCTCTAATGTCCTCATTAGAATGAATTGGACGGCCTATTTTGGTGTCATCAGAAAATTTGCTTATGTCGCTATTTATTCCCTCATCTATGTCGTATATGTAAATTGTGAACAACAATGGGCCCAACACTGACCCCTGAGGAACATCGCTTGTGACGTGCCCCCATTTTGTAACAGCTTGGAAAATAATCCAAAATGTGAATAGCTTAAAGTATTTTTATTAGCTGGTATCAGATTTGCAAGGGATTACTGTATTGTGTGACCTTGTATGCAAGAGTACAAGTGAGTGCTATGTGCAAATTGTGTTCCAGTTCATATATTGCATTACTACTCAGCTTAGCATATGCCAATACGAGTTAATTATATCCACCTCTACAAATCACCAAGCAAGTGGCATTCTACCAATTTCTATTTTTCAATCTGTCTTCTGATATAAGATATTTATGAAGTGGATTCTCTTCGAATCTTCTGACGTCATCTTCACCAACACCACTTGGGCTGTCACCTGAGGGAAGATGTGGAGAAAGGGAAGACGGATATCTTGTGAAGGGGTCAGCCGAAGTAGTAGAAACAGTGAAGTAACAATGGTGGATTCATACTGGACTACAAGAGTTCAGAGTGACAGTGATCTCCTACTGGTGGCTAGATTTTTACTAAGCTTCTAGCCCTCAATAAAAGCTGTCTGAAAGCCTGCAAATTACAATCTTGTATGCAAGTGAATGTTAAATGAATAGGGGTTCATCTTGTTCGTAATATGAGAAAGGTTAAAGGCAGAGATGAATCAGGAAAAAAAAGCACAGGTTTCCAGCAGTGAAATAATACCATATAAAATGTATTGTATCAATCAGATGTTTAATCTCAAAAAGACATTATATTTTTAAACTAAATAAATTTTATAACTAGTAAGCATAGTGCATACAGTATATATTGTAAAATAGATTCAGTATATAGTACAGTAATTTGGTGATGGGAAAATGAATTAATTGTTCACTGGTTAGTATTTCTTTGAGGTGCCTTGTATACTTTTTCTATAATGTATTTATTTTTCCATTAAGTTCACAGTAATGTTCATCAGTGAGACAGGATTGTAGCTCATTGGATCCTCCCTGTCACCTTTCTTTTAAATATTGGCACACTGTACACATTTTCCATTTGTCTACCAGTTTAGTGATGAGAAAAACATGACTGAGGTAAAAGAATCAAAGGACACATAAATGTAGCTAGTAGGGGCAAAGGGGCAAGTATAAATTACTTGTGAGTGGAGAAAGTCCATGTCTAAATGCATACAAGGGTATAAAAATATTAGTTATATGTATAGTAGCTCAACAAGAAGGTATATGAAGTATTAGAAGATTATGCTTATATTTGACAATACATCTGTTCACTCAATTGCTAACTAATTCACTCATTTGTTAACTAATTGGTGCCACAATACTTTTCTTACAAAATGTATGCTATATATTACTCATGCAGATCATACATACAGTATAGGTAAAATAATAATAATAATTAATAATAATACAAAATATTTGTCCCCCACAACTGCAACTTACTGATTCAGCCAATGAAACAAGGAATAATTAAATGTTTAAAAATATAATACTGCAGCTGAGTAAAGATTGTTGATCCTGAAACATTCTCTAAAGAACTGACCATTAAGAATGGGATGATGTTACTGCTACTAAGAATGACTGGCATAAACTATGGCCTTCTAGTGCTCCCTCATGATAATATTGTTTCTACCAATTCTGAAGGTTACCATGCATATTCAGAAATGGGCTTACACAAAACACCTATGCAAACAGATTTCTGACATAAATGATTAATATGAGGAATGGGTTGACTGTGACAAAATTGTTCATTAGGCAGTTATCCATGCAGTATTGACCTTAAGTAAACATGATGCAATCATGAGGAACTATGATGAAAGTACAGGTAACAGTCATGTCACCAGAAGAGATGCCATCCACTTCTGATAAGGTGATATCAGAAAGGAAGCTATAAATGTTTGACAGCAGTAATTCCATTAATGTAGTTACCCAGTAATGCACATACTGTAACGAGGCCTCATCACTGTATAAAGCAGAATACACTAATATTATGATGTAAGAACCGTTCACTGGCAATGTTGTGTACGATATATAGTAGCTGATTCTGGGTAAATGTACATGGTCTTCCTCTTGTAGTATAATTTAAAATTCTGGTTAAGACATTATATCCAGACTAGGTACTGTACAGTAAACCCTTGATGTATTGAACTAATAGGGGGATTGTCCTAGTGTCTGTTAAATCAGGTGTACTCTACACCTAATATAGTACTATACACATAATTTACAATTTTACAGTAAAAAACATTGAAAATAAAGAAGTTAAAAATATAACTTACCCAGCAGATTTTGCCTGTTATTTTGAAAGTCTTTTATATTAAGGTCCACATTACCAAGTATTTACTGTACTGTGCGTGGGCATGAATTGTAATGTCAAGGATCGTTGCTTCCTACAATAAACCTTGTTAAAATCACCTTTAATTCCATAATATATAATGTAAATAACCATAACATGTGTTATAAAAATTCTAGCATTTATCTACATGTACAGTTTTGACTGAAATTGTATATTTCTGTGTAGCTGGAGGGAGAGGGTTCACATGACTCACACTCATGGCTGCCAAAGTGAACTCAGTGTGTATCAGTGCTTGGTGGGAGGTACATGTCTGAATTTTTAGGCTGCCACCTGATTTCTGTCTAATGTTCAAACTACCAGTTAAGTTCCAGAGCTGGGAAATTACAGATTATTGTTAAAAATATTGTTAGTTATAAATTATTGATCTTTTATGAGGATAGTGAGGCTGAGGTAGAAAAGAATGAGGGAATTTTCCCAGTACAAGGAGGCCTTAGACAGGGATGTGTCATGTCACCGTGGTTGTTTAACATACAAAGAAGTAAATGTTAGGGTGCTAGGGATAGGTGTGGAATACAGGGGCAGCACCAGCCTGGCAGGAAGTGACTTCCAGGACAATGAACTCTGCTTGGAGAAAACTGTGGCCAGCCAGAATGTCCTCGACAAAGATTTTGAAGGGTTTGAGACTGACCGTGACAACTCTCTGCCAGTTGTGGAATCTATTGTTCTATTAGGGAAAGTCCATGGGGTTGGAGGTTAGTGGCAAAGATGTGGAAGAGTTGGTGGAGGATCACAATGAAGAGCTAACCACTGAAGAGCTGCTAGACCTTAATCTGCAACAGCAACAGACCACAGCTCAGGAAATTGCTTCAGAGGAGGAGGAAGAGAGAGGGAAGAAGTTGCTTTCTTCAGAGATTAAAGATATGTCTCACGAAATCGTAATGACACGATTGCAAACAAACCATACCACTGGCGGGGATAGAACCCGCGATCAGAGAGTCTCAAAACTCCAGACCGTCGCGTTAGCTGGTCCAGTGGCTAACGTGACGATCTGGAGTTTTGAGACTCTCTGATTGCGGGTTCTATCCCCGCCCGTGGTATGGTTTATTAAGGATATGTGTGCAATGTGGACTAGGATGGAAAGATTTGTGGAGGAACATTACCCTGACAAAGCTGTTGCAGGCCGTGTACGAGACATGTTCAGTGACAGTGTCTTGTCTCATTTTAGGCAAATTTTAAAGAAATGCCAGAAACAGACCTTTCTGGAACAATTTTTTGAGCGACAGGGGTCCAATGACTCAAGCTGGTCCTAGTGGCATTAAAATACAAAAAAGGGAAGTAACCCTGGAAAAGGACTTGCTACCTGAAGTCTTTATGGAAGGGAATTCCCCTTCCAAACAATAGTAGCTCTTCCATCCTCTCCCCTCCTCCCATCTTCCACACATCAACAACTCTTCAATAAAGGTAAATGTCAAGTTATAATTGTTTTATTCATGTCTCACTGTTTTCTGTGTAGATAAATTTACATTTAAAATAAAAAAAATATATTTTTAATACTTTTGGGTGTCTGGAACGGATTAATTTTATTTACATTATTTCTTATGAGGAAAATAATTTTGAAAATCATGAATTTTGAATTTTGGCGGACTTTCTGGAACGGATTAATCACGAATTTCAAGGGTCCACTGTATAAGTGTACAATTAAAATAAGTAGTTTATAATTTTGTATTTCTTTTCTGAAAGTAAAATAAGGTGTAATAGAAAACAGAATTAGTGTAGTAGCTAAAGAACTGGGCATGTCGACAGTCTCTTGTTTGTTATTGTTGGACAGATGAGAGGAGGCTAGCTGGCTCCCCTTCTCTTGTTGTAGTACCAACCTGGTAGGCTCTCCTTTCTTTTTCTTGTTTCTGGGCAAGATGTGAGTGCCCCAGAGGTAATATTTGTACTTGAATATGATGTAACCATTATACCCAGGGTGACTACAGTGTGTCAAAACACTGGGTTAAGGCCATCAAGAGGAAAGGAGTACTAATTGTGTAAGATGGACCATGTGACTGTACTGGCAAAGCAGCTAAGGGTGTGTATCCTTTGTATGAATAGGAAAATGCTTAACTTGTATATTCTGTATATGCCTGTCTAGAATATATCCCTATTTTTGTAATAGTAGTTGAACCTGTTGAGAGGGTTGGTGAAAAGACTTCAGAGACTGAGGACAACCAATCACGAGTGTAAGTATTACCCTAGAGTCTAAGGTAATACAGTACTTATAAAGTCTAGGGCCTAGACTTTATAAGGCTTTATTTAAGCTACCCCCACACTAGAACATGTAGTGAGAACCGTACCATTGAAGTAAAAAGGGAAAACAATGTAATAGTGGGGCTTAGGCACGGCTATTTGGAGGTCTGTTATTACAGCTGCCTTTGCCAATGACATGGTTCTTTTGGGAGATTGCAAAAGTTGGTGGAGGAATTTAGGAGGGGAATACAAAAGAATAAAGTTAACAGCAAACAGAAAAGAACAAGATGACCATAGAAATCCAGACAATGAAAGATTGAATATCAGCTTGGAGGGAGGAAGAGAATGAGTTCAGATACAGATATGTACTCCCCTACTTGGTACAAACAGGTTTAGTTCTGAGCAATTGTTCGTAAGCTCAACATAACAAAATGTGCTATAAATGAAATAAAGTTTATAATCTTTGTAATAAAGTTTGTAAATAAAGTAAATTTAAGAAAACAGCTGGTGAGAAGGTGATGGCATAAATGCTGTAGGATTTGAAGTTGATGGCACCTATTCAAGCTCCTGGCAAGACTCACTACCTTTGTCCACCTTCTTGAAGAAACAGTCTAGGGATGTCTGGGTGGGCGTCAAGTACACACATGAATGATGCTGCTTCCAGCACTACAGTGCTGCCACCACATGGCAGACTATGAACTAAATCCTATGCCCTGAATCTACTAAATATACAAGACATACACTCATATTACTGTGCCTACTATATATACAGAACATTAAACTCCAATATAAACCCTCCACTTAAACTTTTCCTTGGTAGCTACAACAGAATGCACAGTCACAATACAAGGCATAAGGCACTCTTCAACATCCCTCGTGTCAGTCTCACACTATGCCAAAATGTAGTGCACATAAAGGGCTCAAAGATCCAGAATTCACTACCTGAACTGGTAAAGGATCCCTTGACAACATACAAATTTAGGGCTATGCTTAAAAATCATCTCATTTCTCAGTATTAACCAAACCAACCAAAACAACTTCTAACCAGTTTGAAGCAACTCTCCCAAATATATTATATGACTTTGCATTTATGAAAACATCTGCCAATCCATGAAATATTACTGTTTGAACCATTAATTGTAATATTGTTTTTATTATGTGCAACTTCAAGATTATTATTCTTATAAACCTCCACCTTGACTACCTCACATTAGTATTAAGATAAATTAAAGAATTATTAAAAAGTTAACCACTCTTGTCTTGTCTAGACTTAAGTAATTATTATGTACTAGGATTAGTCTGCCCAAAATGCCCCAGCATGATAGTGGCTGTCTTTGTACTTAAGAAATCAAAACTGTAAATGCACATTGTAACCTTGCAAAGAAATAAAATAAAATCTTTGAGTGTCGTCAGGCTTCTGTGAGTTTGTTAAATAGGAGTGAATGGAGACAAGTAGTTTTTAATGGACATGCTTTGAAGTGTGAGCAAGGTAACTTTTATGAAAGGATTCAGGAAAACTGGTTAGCCAGACTTGAGTCCCAGAGGTAGCAAGGAGAGGTCCTGCACTCTGAAGGAGGGGGTGGAGATCTGGCAGTTAGAGGGTAAACTGATTGTAATGCCACTACACTTCTGGAAAGACAGCAAATGAGTGAATTATGGTGAAAGTATTTCTTTTTTTGGGGTCAGCCTGTTAAGTTAAAAAAAATTATTGTGTGCAAAAATGTACTCTAGGAAGAAAAGAAGTGAAGATGAACTAACCAGTTTCATTCTGCACCACCACGACACAAGCAATCCATTCTTCCAGTGATACCTTACTGTCCCTGTCCACATCACAATAGTTTGTAATTTTTCGCCCACACTTCTTTAACTTTGGATTACTGCAAAAGAAGAAATAATATGCTAAAAATAGTTTAATAATGAAGAAAAGACAAGTGCAGAGCCTTTTATTGAGGTAATAATTACATTGTATAGAGGTTGATCAAATCAGCTATAGTAAAGCTATGAAGAGAAAAAAATATCAAAATAAAACCTTCATCTGCACTTGTGTTCTTTATTCATTATTGTAAGCAATATGTCTGTGTATCCACAGAGTTCAGAGCACCACAGTCTGTAGTCATTTCAAGTTTACACATGGAAATAAAGCTAGGGCACAGTTTAAAAAAAAAAAAAACTGAGAATGTTTAAAAAAATCATGCAACCTAAATCTAATCACTGAATATGCAAATACAGAAATACAAATGAAAAAAATAAATGCAGCACGTGTCAAGGAGACAATAAAATGCTTCAGTACATATTCCAGCACTGATTTGTAAAACAAATTATATTTCACCTCTTCAAAAAATTTTTTGCTAATTTCTTTTCTTTTTTCTCCAAATATTGATTGTCATTTTTGTCCAGATTCCTGAAGTGGTAAGTGGCAGCAAACTCTTCCACTGACTGGGTCGAGGAATCTGCTCCAGCCCTCCTGAAAAATGTGTTTAGTTTCCTTATTTTATTAAGTTCTCTCAAAATTACACTTTAATAATAATAATACATATCTTTATTTCTACAGGCCTAGCTGAGCAATATCCTAATACAACATTTTTATTAAATAAAAAATCTTGATATTTTACAATATTTCCACACATTTTTAAGGATATTTTTCAACAACTTTACAAAGCTTCAATTATTCCACTAAACTTAAAATATTTTCAATTAAAAAGTAATAATTTAAAGTGCTAAAAGTGCCTAAGGTAATATGGATTCCTGCTAAGCTATAAACAAAATTCTGCACTTTGTCAAAGCCATTGTTCACTCCAAAATATTTAAAAATGTAAAACTTTCTTCACCTCATATCAATACAGTACATACAAGGTGCTATCAAAAAAGTTTCAGGACTAAACTTTTGCACGCTTCCTGGGTGAAATATGATGGTAGCATAGGTCACGTTATGCAGTACACTCCTTTGTGAAGTAGAATGGTGAGTTTCAGCGAGGTCGGTCATTCCGTTGAGGTTAGATGAGCATTTTTCATCATGTCGGTGCATTGTTGCAATGTTTGGTGTATCAGAATGGGATCTTTAAAACAAAACAAAAAAAAGCATTTGTGTGTGAAATTCTTTTTTCAGCTCAATAAAACAGCTAGGGAAGCTCTAAATGTTGCAGTAAGCATTTGGCGACAAAGCAATAGGTCAGATACAGAGTTTTGAATGGTTTTCTCGATTCAAGGCAGGACAAATATCAGTTGAGGATGATGAATGCTCTGGTCATCCATCCACCTCAAAAACAGATGCCAACATGAAAAAGTGAGAAAGGCTATTCACAAAGATCATTGTCAGAATATCTAGAACATTGCAGCTGCTGTGGGAATTTCTTATGGATCGTATCAAAGTTCTGACTGACAATCTGAACATGAGGCGAGTGGTTGCAAAATTTGTGCCCCACTTGCTGACTCAAGACCAGAAAGACCATTATTTTATAGACAAAAAATGACATAGTAGTCATCCCCCACCCTCTCTACTCCCCACATCTTCTTTCTCTTTCTAAACCAAAAAGTGGTACACAAGAAGCAGTATTTTAAGGATATGGAGGAGATTCAAGCAGAATCACAGGCCATGCTACATGCCGGTAGAAAAGAAGCGTTTCAGAAATACTTTGAGAAGTGGAAGAGATGTATCACTGGGATCAGTATATAGTCTCCCAAGGAGAGCAATTCGAAGGAGACAATTTCATCTATTTGATTAGGTAAGCTAAGCCTATATATTTTTTTTCATGGGTCCAGGAACTTTTTGATAGCACCTCATGCTACTGTAGTACAGTAATATTATTTTAAATGCCATCCATCTCCCATTGAGGTAGAGTGTCCCCCCTCCCCCCCCCAAAAAAAAAAAAAATACACCATCATTCACTCTATCACTGTCTTGTCAGAGGAGTGCTGATACTACAGCTCAGATGCTCCTCCAGACTGCAACCCTCCTTTACAGTACAGGCCATATGCAGTTTTCCTGAATTCCCTAATACTCCAACAGCACATCAAGTCATCAAGACCACTTGGTTCCACTTGCTTCTATCACACACACACTTGTTGGATGTCCAAGCCCCTCACACACAAAACCTTTACCTCTTCCCTCCAACCTTTCCTAGGATGACCCCTACCCCTCCTTCCCTACAAACCTCTTTCAGCAAACCAACCATATCCCACCAAAGCAGGGTGGCCCAAAAAGAAAAACAAAAGCTTCTCTTTTTAACTTTTGTAATGTATACTGGAGAAGGGGCTATGAGCCCCTTACTCCTCACATGTTAGTCGCCTCTTATGACACGCATGGCTTATGGAGGAAGAATTCTGTTCCACTTCCCCATGGAGATAAGAAATAAACAAGAACAAGAACTAGTAAGAAAATAGAAGAAAACCCAGTGTATATATATGCTTGTCAATGCACGTGTAGTGTGATCTAAGTGTAAGTAGAAGTAGCAAGACATACCTGAAATCTAACTGCTGCATACATGTCTTACTTATCTAGTTATTGGTACTGTATACCATTATTATATTCACCAACACCTTGCCACCCTCACCAACATCTTGCCACCCTCACCAACATCTTGCCACCCTCACCAACACCTTGCCAACCTCACCAACACCTTGCCAACCTCACCAACACCTTGCCAACCTCACCAACACATACCTGTCTCCACCTTCCACTTTGTTTAACAAGAACTTCTTCAGGTCCAGGATAAATTTTGTTTTGGTTTCTCCTGTGCATCCTGTGGAGTAGCAGAATGCTAACATAAAATATAAATAAATAAGTAAACTACTGCATAATTAAGACACAAGAATTCTTAAAATTTAAGACTATGCAAAACTATTTTAATTTGATGACTGGACCATTAAATGACTTGAGAACATGTGAGTCATTGTATTACAAAAGAAAATAAGCACCACTTAGGCCAAAATCTGGGTTGCTGAATAAATTGATTCCTACACATTTTGTCTGTGGAAGCATGTAGTTATTGTCTATTGTATTGTAAGTTAGGTTTGGGGCCCCATAATGAAGTAAAGCAACTTGGCTTCTTAATTCTGATCTCCCACACTTCTGCATTTTCTTCCATTGTTTGAATTTGGTGCTTCTTTTTTGCCATATGATACCTCATATGTAGAAAGATCTACAAATATGAAATAATGAAATGTGAAACAAGCTCACAATACTTTATCATGAAAGTAACATTACTGTGTAAAGGTTACTGGGAACCAACCTCTTCAAGGGGGGCTCCTTTGTGCAGTGAAGAAGCTATGGGTCTGAGGAATTAGACCTTTTGGTCTTCTTCAGACTGAACCTAATCACCCCCAATCCCCCCTTCCCTATCCTATCCTTCCCATCACCCTTTTCCCTTTCCTCTCCCCATCCCTCCACTTTCCCTTTCCTGTTTCTGCCTTTGAGGTTGTTCCCTTAGGCTTTGTAGTTCCTAGACCTGAGAAGGGATTCTGGGGTCCATCTCCTTCCATTGAGATCCTCAGTGGTAGTGTAGTTTGCCGTGGAATCTGGATCATCTAGAGATCCTGATCCTTCTCCGGTCTACTGGGGGGGGAGAGGCTTCAGGTGTCTTTCAGGTGACAGGTGTATCTCTGGAGGCTGCCTTTTGGGTTACAGGTGGTGGTGGCTGAAAGGGGTATGCTTTGTGGCGGGTTTCCAACCGCCCTCCCTATTGTCCACCGAGGTTGCTATCCTGGACTGTTGGTTTACTGGCTTAAAAGGTAGGGTATGGCACAGGTCACATGCTGCATCTGCACTACCGGCTGCACTGAGGTTGTCCTCTTGGGCACAGAAGGGGAGGCTTGCGGTCCTTTCCCCCTGGGAGCTGCCCCTCCATGCTCCCCCCTTTTTTTCCTTTTTTTTTCTTTGTTCTTTTTTTCTTAAAAACAAAAACAAGTCCACGTGCCTCCTCCTCCTGGGCCCCTTCCTGTAGCAACACCCTCTGATGACCCTGCCTTGTTACCAGACCATTCTTTGAACCTTTCTACTGCCCCTGTATCTTCCGCAGGTGACATTTGTCCCATGCTCTGGATACAGAGGCTCAGCCTGACTCCTTTGACACCTCTGACCTCCGCATATCTTTGACTATGCTTCCAGCTTCTCCCCATACGGTGCAATGGTTTTCAGATCACGTGCCCACCTCAACATGGACCACTTCTGGTCCTGTATTTAAATGGCCACGACCTTCTTCTGATGACGTTATTTTGACTGACTCATTCTACTCAGAAGAGACCAACACGACAATCACTTCCTTTATATACTATGCATACACAAATAACCCGCACATAAAAGAGAGAAGCTTACGACGATGTTTCGGTTCGACTTGGACCGTTATTTGTGTATCGTTCCAGTCACGGTATTATGCCTTTTTTTGTTATTTATATACTATGCATTATAGTACACAATGGGCAAAGTTTTTCACCATAACTGACATCTTCAGAATATCTTTCTGATCATAGTATCAGTAAGGTGCTCCCTATGCCATGTTGGTTATAATATTCTGTTTCATTGTCTCAAGAGCAGTGCATGCATTGTCACAGTACAGAATGCTTGCCAAACTCACACCTCTTCAAGGGGGGCTCCTTGTTGTGGTGAAGAAGCTCTTGGTCTGAGGAATCAGACCTGTCGGTCTCCTTCCTCAGACCGAACCTAATTACCCCCCAATCCCCCCTCCCTATCCCATCCTCCCCTTTTTTCTTTCCTCCTCCTCTTCCCCACCCCTCCCTTTTGCCCTTCCTCTTTTTGGCCTTTGGGATTTCTCCCACAGGCGCGCTAGTTCCTAGGTAGGGGAAAGGATACTGGGGTCCATCCCATTCCGTTGAGGTTCTTGGCGGTGGCGTAGTTTGCCGTGGAATCTGGATTGCCTGGGGATGTCCCGATCCTTCTCCGGTATCCCGGAGTAGCTTTGGGTGTCTTTCGGGCGACGGGTGTATCTCTGGAAGCCACCTTTTGGATTCCGGGGGTGGTGGCCGAAGGAGGCATGCTTTGTGGCGGATATCCGGCCGCCCTCTCTTTTGTCCACCAAGGTAGCTCAGCAGATGTGAGGTTGCTATCCCGGATTGCTGGTTTACTGGCATGAAGGGTAGGGTATGGCACGGGTTCCATGCTACATCTGCGCTACTAGCGGTGCTGAGGTCCTCTTGGGCGCGGAGGGAGATTTCCGGCCCTTTCATTCCTCTTGGGAACTATTCCTCCCCGCTCCCCCCTTTTTTTATTCTTTTTTTTATTTTTATTTTCTTTTCTTCTTTCTTTTTTTTTCTTAAAAACAAAAAGCAAAGGAGTAACCTAACCATGGAGAACCCAATCCATGAACCCACTACCCCCGGGCCCCTTCTTCATACCGCACCCCATTCTGACCCTGCCTTGTTTTTAGATCACTCTTCGGACACTCCTGATGCCCCTGTACCTCTTGCTGGTGCTGTTTCCTCACCCGCTTCAGGTACCGGGGCTTTGACTGACTCCTTCAATTTGTCTGAACTCCGCTCTCCTTTGACTATGCTTCCGGCTTCTCCCTCTAGGGTACGGCAATTTTCGAATCGCCCGCCCATTTCACGCCGGACCAACTCCGGTCCTACTCCTAAATGCCAACGTCAATCTCCTGATGATGCTCCTTCGTTACCTTCCCATTCTACTCAGAAAAGACCGACATGTCATGCACTCCCTCTCCACGTTCAGTTTCGGACCACACAATGGACTAAATTCTTTACTTTAAGACCGACTTCTTCTTCTGCCTACCTTTCTGACCATAGTATTGGCAAAGCGCTCCTGCGTCATGTTGGTAGAGATATTTCATTTCATGCTCTCAAGAGCGGTATGCGCATCGTCACTGTCCAGAATGCTACCCAAGCTCATGATCTTTCTCTCCTTTCGAATATCGATACTACTCCTATCACTATTGAAAAACATCTTTCTCTCAATTCTTGTAGTGGTACTGCCATTCTGCCCCATACCATAGTCCAACAGAATTTCCAGTTATGTGGCAATGACATTCTTGAACAGCTGGAACTCCAGGATCTCCCAATCCTCAAAGTAGACACTTATGTCCTTCCTGCTCGTGGGCGGAGATGTTACCCTTGCAATGTGGCTCGTTTAACTTTTGACAGCCGAGAACTCCCGTCCTCTGTATATGTCGCAGGACATCGGTTACAAGTTCGAAAGGTGATACCTACACCGCAACAGTGTAGAAATTGCTGGCGTTTTGGTCACCCAGCAAAATATTGCAGATCTATGGCCGAATGCCCAGTCTGTGGTGCTGACGACCATTCTAATACATCTTGCAGTCAACCTCCATCTTGCCTTAATTGTAATGAAGCTCACCCTTCGTACTCCCGCCGTTGCCAGGTCTACTTAAATGAACGTGAAATCCGTTGCCTCAAAGAGGCAGAAGGTCTCCCTTATGCTATGGCAGTTACTCATCTCCGCCTCCAAGGGAGACTACCCCGTGTTTCTTATTCTCGTGTTTCAAAACATCCCCCTACTTCTGGGGTCCCATCTTCTGCAGCCTCCTCTGTTGTTACCCCTCCCATAGCCACTCCGGCATCTAATCCTTTTGCTGTCCTTGGCTCTGACGTCCCGCCTACAACTCAGTCGTCTGTTCTCACATCTTCGCGTCCTTCTTCACAAGCCCCAGTATCGACAAGACCTCGTACGACACCTAATACCAATCGCCTCTCTACTTCTCAGAAGTCCAAAAACTCCACATTGCTCAAATCTTCTTTGCCCCTTCCTTCCCTTCTTCCACCTCCACACTTTACCTTTCCAGTCTCTGTGCCTAGTTCTTCCCCTCTCACTGGCTCTATTACAAGTGTGGAGATTCACCCTCCTCCTCGTACTATGCCTTCCACCCCCATCCCCTCCCAAGTTTCTCCCTCTTCTGCCACCTTCCAGGTTTCTGCCTCTTCTGTCCCCCCCCCCACACTTCATCTCCAGTCCCTTACACTCTTTCCTCCCCCTCTACTTTGGTACAGTCCATTACTGTCCCAATCTTTACTCACCCTCCCCCTTCTATCTCCAACTTGGTCTCCCATACATCTTTGAATTCAGAAACACTTGAAGCCATTTCAGAATATATTGCAGAGACTAAACCTTCAATGGACACTGATTCACTTCCTGTTCCTTCTCTTCCCTCTCCTCCATCTTCACAACCCCATTCTTCGCAACACTCCGTTCCTTCGCTGCTTGAACATCTTCCAATGCCACCACACGTTGACTTTTCTAACCCCTCTAGTCCATAGGTGCCTTTCCCTATGGATTCCTGGTATTTTCTTCATTGCCAATCATGGCCTATTTACAGTGGAATATCCGGGGCCTCGGGTAATCGGGGTGAGCTTCAGGTGTTGCTTTCCAGGTTTTCCCCTGTTGGTGCTTGCTTACAAGAACCAAAATTACACTTGGCTGTTTTCCAACCTATCTCAGGCTAAAATTTATTGTATTCTTCGGATCCTTTCTCAGATGGGACCTTTAATGAAAGTGCCCTTCTTCTACGCAATGATATTCCGTACTGTCAACTATTTGTCCATACCTCGCTGCATTACACTGCAGCCCGTATCCACTTGAATAAGTGGTTTACAATATGTTCTTATATCTCTCTCCTTCTTGAGCATTTTCTATCCCAGACTTTGCCTTTCTTGTTTCATCCTTACCACCACCACTTCTGTTACTTGGTGATTTTAATGCCCACCATTTCCTCTGGGGGGGGGGGTCTCATTGTGACTCACGTGGCATCCAGTTGGAGGCTTTTCTCGCCTCTCACTCCCTCCATGTTTTAAATACGGGTACTCCCACCCATTTTGATCCTCGTACTCATACTCTTTCTTGCATCGATCTATCAGTCTGCTCTTCCTCCACTGCACTAGACTTCACCTGGTCTTTTCTACCGGACTTACATGACAGCGATCATTTTCCAATCATTCTTACTTCTCCTTCCTATTCACCACCTTTCCGTAGCCCTCGCTGGCAATTTGATTGGGCAAATTGGGATCTTTACTTGCAACTCACTGCTTTTAGTGAGGTTCCTTCTTCATCCTCCATTGATGAGCTCCTACACCTCTTCTCGACGTCAGTTTATACCGCAGCTTCTCATTCTATACCCCAAACCTCAGGCAGGCATTCTCAGAAGTGCGTGCCTTGGTGGTCTCCTGCTTGTGCTCGTGCAGTACGTTTGAAACGCGCTGCATGGGGCAGGTACCGGTACAATAGAACTGCTGTGAGACTTCTTGATTTTAAGCAGAAGCGTGTGATCGCTCGCCGTGTCATCCGTGAAGCTAAACGCACTTGCTGGCGAACTATGTTTCCACCATCACCTCTGCTTCTTCTATGAGTGCAGTCTGGAAAAAAGTGAGGAAATTGAGTGGTAAATACTCTACTGACCCGGCTCCTGTTCTACGGGTCGCTGGTGTTGATGTAGCAAACCCTCTCAACGTTGCCATTGAACTTGGCACACATCTGGTCCATATTTCCCGGGGGCTCCATCTATGCCCCTCGTTTCTTTCAAAGTCTGCCAGAGAGTTAGTATCCTTGGACTTTTCTTCTCTCAGAGAAGAACAGTATAATGTGCCTTTTACACTTCAAGAACTGGAGGCAACGCTCTCAGCTTGCCGATCATCGGCAGCTGGGCCTGACGATATTCATATTCGTATGTTACAACATTTACATCGGTCAGCCCTTGTAGTCCTCTTACACCTCTTCAATCTTATTTGGGCACAAGGAGTTCTTCCCCAGCTGTGGAAATCTGCCATTGTTCTCCCTTTCCGCAAACCGGGTACTACAGGACATGATGCCTCCCACTATCGTCCCATCGCTCTTACTAGTGCAGTTTGCAAAGTGATGGAACGTCTCGTAAATCGACGTTTAATGTGGCATTTAGAGACACACAACAGTCTCTCTGCTAGTCAATATGGCTTTCGTAAGGGCCATTCTGCCATAGACCTCTTACTATGCTTGGATACGTATGTTTGTAATGCCTTTGCGAATAATCACTCAGTTATTGCCATATTTTTTGACCTTGAGAAGGCATATGACACAACTTGGAGGTATAATATTTTGGCCCAGGCCCACTCCTTAGGCCTCCGAGGCAATCTACCATCCTTCCTTAAGAACTTTTTAACTGACAGACATTTCCGTGTTCGAGTCAATACTGTTATTTCCCCGGACTTCGTCCAAGCTGAAGGTGTCCCTCAGGGATGTGTTCTAAGCACAACACTTTTTCTCCTTGCTATAAATGATTTGACCTCTGTTCTTCCACCCAATATTTGGTCATCACTCTATGTTGATGACTTCGCTATTGCTTGTGCAGGCGCTGACTGTCATCTCATTGCAATTTCTCTCCAGCATGCGGTCGACTGTGTTTCCACTTGGGCCACCACGCATGGGTTTAAATTTTCAAGTACCAAAGCTCGCCAAATTACTTTCACTAGACGCTCTGTCATCTCCGATCATCCTTTGTATCTCTATGGCTCCCGTATCCCCGAACGTGATACAGTCAGGTTTCTAGGCCTTCTCTTTGACCGTAGGTTATCCTGGAAACCTCACATTACCTCTCTGAAGGCAACTTGTCACAGCCGGCTAAACCTTCTTAAAACCCTTGCTCATCTTTCCTGGGGAGCTGATCGTCGAACTCTGCTTCACCTACATTCAGCCCTCGTTTTATTGAAACTCGATTATGGTGACCAGATTTATTCAGCGGCCTCTTCTGCTACTCTCTCTAGCCTTAACCCTATCCATCACCAAGGATTACGTTTGTGCCTTGGTGCTTTTCGCTCTTCCCCTGTTGAGAGCCTCTATGCAGAAGCGAATGTTCCATCCTTGTCTGATCGCCGTGATGCCCATTGCCTTCGCTACTATGTATGCTCTCACGATCTCCACAATCCTTCCATTTATAGAATGGTCACTGATATTAGTAGACATTCTTTATTCGTTCACCGCCCCTGTTTGCTCCGTCCCTTTTCTCTTCGCCTACATTCACTCTTGTCTTCCCTTCAGTTACCACCTTTATATGTTCATGTAGCATCTCACTTTTCCCTACCCCCTGGGAAGTTCCAGCTGTTCGGGTCTGTTCTTTCTCACTCCCTTGCTCGAAAGCTCAACTGCCTACGGTGGCTTCCCGCTCTCTTTTTCTTGATCACTTCCACTCCCATTCTCATGCCACCGCTGTGTACACAGATGGCTCTAAGTCTTCAGACAGCGTCGGATTCGCAGCAGTGTTTCCGGACAGCGTCGTGCGGGGGCATTTACTATCTTCAGCTAGCATTTTTACTGCTGAATTGTATGCCATTCTTGCAGCACTTATTCGTATCGCATCTATGCCTGTGTCATCATTTGTGGTAGTCTCAGACTCCCTTAGTGCTCTACAGGCTATACAAAACTTTGATACATCTCACCCCCTGGTTCTCGTATCCAACTTTGGCTACGCCATATCTCTACGAAGCATAAAGATATTATTTTTTGTTGGGTCCTTGGTCATGTCGACGTACAGGGCAATGAACAGGCAGACACTGCTGCGAGGTCAGCAGTGCATGACCTACCAATTTCCTATAGAGGTGTTCCATTTCTGGACTATTTTGCTGCAATAGCTACCCACCTTCACGCCCGTTGGCAACAATGTTGGTCAACTCTGCTTGGTAACAAACTTCATTCTATTAAACCGAGCATAGGTTACTGGCCGTCTTCTTGTCATCAGTGCCGTGGTTGGGAGACCACTCTCTCCCGTCTTCGCATTGGCCACACTCGTCTTACTCACGGGTATCTCATGGAGAGGCACCCTGTACCTCTCTGTGAGCAGTGTCAAGTTCCAGTATCGATTAGCCACATTCTGTTAGACTGCCCTATCTATCAACGAGCACGCAGAATTTACCTCCAACGCCGTCTCCGTTCTACTACTCTCTCTTTACCTTCCCTTCTTGCTGATGGACCCTCCTTTAATCCTGACTCTCTCATTGACTTCTTGACAACGACTGATTTACTCCACAAATTCTGATGATGATACCTTATGCACTCCCCTCAGCCCTTTCTAGCTCAGTCTCTTGCTGCCCTTTACCCTTTCACCATCCACTGCTCCGCTGTTATCCGTAACCTATTACTCATCCACCTCCCTTTTGCCACCTGATGCCCTCGCTTCCTTCCTGCCCTGCAGCGCTGTATAGCCCTTGTGGCTTGGCGCTTCTTTTTTATTATAATAATAATAATAATATTGCCAAACTCACGATCTTTCTCTCCTTACAACCAAGATGCCATTCCTGTGACAATTAAAAAACATCACTCTCTCAATTCTTGCAGTGGTACTGTCATTCTATCACATACCACTGTTCAATGTAATTTCCAGCCATGTGGTGATGACATTTTAGAACAATTTGAGCTCCAAGACCTCCTGATCCTTAGAGTAGACACATATGTACTGCCTGCCCATGGCTGAAGACACTACCCCTGCAGTGTAGCTAGCTTGACTTTTGACTGCTGTGAGCTTCCATCATCGATTTATATTGCAGGACACCGTTTACAAGTCTGACAGGTGACCCCCTACACCACAACAGTGTAGAAATTGCTGACAGTTTGCCCATCCAGCAAAATATTGCAGGTCTGTGACTGAATGCCCAGTCTGTGGTGCCAATGACCATACCAATACATCTTGTGGTCTACCTCCCTCCTGCTTTGTCATGAAGCTCATCCATCTTATTCTCATCATTGCCAGGTTTACTTGAACGAACGTGAAATCCGTTGTCTCAAAGAAACAGAAGGCTTACACCATGGCAGTCTCATCTACGCCTCCAGCGGAGACTTCCCCATATTTCTTATTCTCGAGTTACTAAGAGACCCCCAACCTCTGGGGTCCCATTTTCCACAGTCGCCTCTGTATCTAACTTTTGCATTCCTGGACTCTGAGGTCCCTACATCTTCACCTCTTACTGTTCTCCAATCTTCATCTCACATGCAAGCTTCTATGTCTACGAGACCTCACACAACAGCTCCTCCCCTTCACCTCTCTACTTCGAAGTCCAACAAATCCCCAAAGGGTAAATCTCTTTCATTTCCAGTCTCAGTACCTGGATCTTTACCTCACTCATTCTGTTGTGATTGTGGAGGTCCATCCTCCCCCTCGTACAGTACCTTCCTCTCCTGTCCCTTCCCATGCTTCTTCTCAAGTTCCTTCTAACCTCTCTTCTTCCCCCCCTCCACATTGGTAATTCCATCATCATCCCAATCTTTACTCACCCTCCTCCTATCTCCAGTATTGTCCCACATACAATGTCCTTGTCCTCTAAAATAAAGCTATCTCCGACTACATTATGGAGACTAAACCTTTGATGGACACCGATCCACCTCCTGTCGCTCCTCTTCACTCTTCTCCATCTGCACAACTCCTTTCTTTGCAGCTTTCCAACCCTTTGCTGCTTGTTCATTTTCCAGTGCCTCTACATGTAGACTTTACTAACACTTCTAGTCTGTAGATACCTCTACCTTCTGACTCCTTGTATCCTTCTCTTTACAAATCATGGCTTATTTACAATGGAATATCCGAAGCCTCAGAGGTAACTGGGGTGAGCTACAGGTGTTGCTCTCCCAGTTTTCCCATCTGTGTTTGTTTACAAGAACCCAAATTACGCTCCACTGTTATCCGTTCACTCTCAGGCTGTTTTATTATATTCATTGGATCCTTTTCCCAATGGAACCTTTAATGAAAGTGCACTTCTTATATGCACTGGTATTCCATAGCATCAGCTCTTTGTTTATACTTTGGTGCATTACACTGCAGCCCGCATCCACCTGAATAAGTGGTATACAATCTGTTCTTTGTATCTCTCTCCTTTTCGGGCATTATCTATCTGAGATGTTGCATTTCTGGTTTCTTCCTTACTGCCACCCCTTCTGTTACTTGATGATTTTAGTGCTCACCATTTCCTCTGGGAGGTCTCACTGTGACCCTCGTGGAATTCAGTTGGAGGCTTTTCTCACTTCTCTCCCCCTCCATGTTTTAAATACGAGTATTCCCATCCATTTTGATCCTCATACTCGATCTCTCTCCTGCATCAATCTCTCGGTTTGCTCTTCCTCAACTGCACTGGACTTTACCTGATCTGTCCTCCCAGACTTGCATGACGGCTATCATTTTCCAATCATCCTTACTTCTCATTTGTAATCGCCACCTCCTCGCATCCCATGCTGGCAATTTGACAGAGTGAATTGGGACCTTTATTCACATCAAACTGCTTTTAGTGAGGATCTTTTTTCATCCTCTGCTGATGAGCTGTTACACCTCTTCTCGACCTCAATTTTAACCGCAGCTTCATACTCTATACCCCAAACCTCGGGCAGGCATTCTCAGAGCTGCGTGCCTTGGTGGTCTCTTGCCTGTGCTTGTGCTGTACATTTGAAAAGCACTGTGTGGGGCAGATATTGGCGCAATAGGACCACAGAGTGCCTCCTTCATTTTAAGCGGATTAGAGCAGCTGCCTGCTGTCATCTGTGAAGCTAAATGCACTTGTTGGCAGGATTATGTTTCTACTGTCACTTTGGCTTCCTCTATGAATGCAGTCTGGAAATAAGTATGGAAACTGAGTGGCATATACACTCCCGTGCTTTGGGTTGCCAGTGTCGCTATAGCTGACCCTCTTGACGTTACCACCGAACTTGATCATATCTTGTCTGTATCTCTCAGGGGATCCATCTCTGCCTCTCATTTCTTTCCTCCAAATCTGGCAGAGAGCTTGAGCCATTAGACTTTTCTTCTAGTGGAGAAGAGTCTTACAGTGTGCCTTTTATGCTCCAGCATTTACATCCATCAACCCTTGCGGTCCTCTTAAGTCTCATTAATCTTATTTGGTTGTGAGGAGTTCTGTCCCAGCTGTGGAAATCTGCCATTGTATTACCTTTTTGTAAACCAAGTACTTTGGGACTTGATGCCTCCCACTATCATCCCATTGATCTTAGCAGTACGGTTTGCAAGGTACTGGAACATCTGGTAATCAGATGTTTGGTGTGGTATTTAGAGATGCACAATAGTCTCTCCATTAGTCAATATGGCTTTCGTAAGGGCCGTTCCAATTAGATACATATGTAAGTAATGCCTTTTCCAATAACCACTTGGTTATTGCCATCGTTTTTTATCTTGAGAAGGAATAGGACACAACTTGGAGATATAACATCTTGACCCAAGCTCACTCCTTAGGCCTCCGAGGCAATCTACCATTTTTCCTTAAGAACTTCTTATCCAAGAGACATTTCTGTGTTTGGTGTCTTTTGGGTTTGGTGAAGGTGTCCCCCTGGGATGTGTCCTGAGCACCGTACTTTTTCTCCTTGCTATAAATGATCTGGCATCTATTCTTCCATCTAATATTTGGTCATCACTATGTTGATGACTTTGCTATAGCTTGTGCAGGTGCTGACTGTCGCCTCATTGCAGTTTCTCTCCAGCATGCGGTCAACCATATTTCCAACTGGGCCACTGCTCATGGGTTTAAATTTTCTAGTACTAAAACACACCAAATTACTTTCACTAGACGTTCTATTGTCCCTGATAATCCATTGTACCTATATGGTTCGCCTATCCCAGAACATGATACTGTCAGGTTTCTCGGCCTACTGTTTGACCGTCGGTTATCCTGGAAACCTCACATTACCTCCTGAAGGCAACTTTTTATAGCCAGCTGAACCTCCTTAAAATCCTTGCTCATCTTTCGTGAGGGGCTGATTGCCAAACTTTCGACTGCATTCTGCCCTAATTTTATCAACACTAGATTATGGCAACCATATATATTCAATGGCCTCTCCTGCAACTCTTTCCAGCCTTGATCCCATCCATCACCAGGGATTACGTTTATGCCTTGGTGCTCTTCACCTGTTGAGAGCCTCTATGCAGAAGCGAATATGCCATCTTTGACCAATTGCCGTGATGCTCATTGCCTCCGCTATTTTGTTCGCTCCCATGACCTCTGCAATACTTCCATATATAGGATGGTAACAGATGTTAGTAGAAGTTCCTTATTTGTTCGTCGCCTCTGTTTACTCCATCCATTTTCTATCTACATTCGCTTGTCTTCTCTTCAGTTGGCACCTTTCTATGTTCATGTAGCATCTAACTTTTTCCTTCCCCCTTGGGAAGTTCTGATGGTTTGTGTCTGTTCTTCCCCACTGCCATGCACGAAAGCCCAAATACCTATGGTTGCTTCTCGCTCTCTTTTACTTAATTAATTCCAGTCTCATTCTCATGTCATCGCAGTGTGCACCAATGGTTCCAAGTCTCCTGACAGCATCATACAAGGGCATTTATTAACCTCAGAACTACTAAACATCTCAAATGATGTAGTTGAAGTTTCGGCAGTAAAGACTGAAAACCAAGACTTTGTCATTGTGGTAGTATACAAGCCTCCAGATGCAACTTCCCAGCAATTCCAGGAGCAGCTTGAGAAAACTGACCACTGTCTGGAAAATCTCCCGACTCCTGCCCCAAACATTTTACTACTAGGAGAGTTTAACTTGAGACACCTAAAATGGAGGAGTATAGCAAACAATGTTTTAGTAGAGATCACCCCGGGAGGCAGCTCAGATGAAAATTCACACACACACGAACTATTAAATCTCTGCACCAAATTCACCTTAAACCAGCAAATAGTAGAGCCTACAAGACTAGAGCTGTATAGCCCTTGTGGCTTAGCGCTTCTTTTTGATTATAATAATAATAATAATAATAATACAAGACTAGAAAATATGCTGGACCTCATCTTCACTAACAATGACAATCTGATATGTAATATAACTGTATCAAAGACAATACACTCAGATCACAACATAATAAAAGTACAGACATGTATGCACAGGGCTCCTGACCAGCAAAATGTGAGCAGTCATGAAGGGATCTTCACAAGGGCTCTTCACAAAATTCAATTTCAATAAAAACATACAATAGGATCAAGTAAACCATGTCCTAAATGAAACAAGCTGGGAAGATATCCTAAACAACACAGATCCGAACATTTGCCTTGAAAAAATTAATTCTGTGGTTCTTGAGATCTGCTCAAGACACATTCCATTAAGAAAAAGAAAGAGAAGATGCAAACTAGAAAGAGAGAGATCTTCCCTATACAGACAAAGGCGAAGAGTCACAGAGCTGCTGAGTGGTGCCAATATATCTGAAATACGAAGGAAAGCACTAGTCAATGAAATTGCAAATATCGAACTTAAGCTGAAGGAATCTGACAGGAGACAAGAATCACAGGAAGAACTTATGACCATAAAGGAAATTGAAAAAAAAAAAACTTATGGCAAATCTAAGAGAACAACAGCAGCGCTGTATAGCCCTTGTGGCTTAGTGCTTCTTTTTTATTATAATAATAATAATAATAATAAGAGAACAACATCCAGTATTGGGCCCCTGCTTAGGCAGGATGGGACATGCACAGATGACAGCCAAGAAATGAGACACTGAAGTCCCAATTTGACTCAGTGTTCAGCAAGTCACTGCCCAGACTAGGGGTTGACAATCCAAATGAATTCTTTATGAACGAAACAAAATTTGGTCATATCAAAAATCTCGGATATTATTCTAACTCCACAAAACTGAAGAGGCAATAAATGACATGCCCATACACTCTGCCCAAGGCCCAGACTCGTGGAACTCAGTGTTCATCAAGAATTACAAGAAGCCCGTATAGCGTGCCTTCAGCATTTTATGTAGAGGGAGCATGGACACAAGGGTCATCCCACACACACTAAAAACAACAGACATAGCCCCACTCCACAAAAGTGGCAGTAAAGCAATTACAAAGAACTACAGACCGATAGCGCTAACATCCCCTATCACAAAAATCTTTGAATGGGTTCTAAGAAGCAAGATCGCCAACCACCTAGATATCCATCAATTACACAACCCAGGGCAACACTAGGATTAGAGCAGGTCGCTCCTGCCTGTCCCAGCTACTGGACCACTATGACAAGGTCCTGGATGCTGTAGAGGATAAACAGAATACAGATGCAGTATACACAGACTTTGCAAAAGCTTTCGACAAGTGTGACCATGATGTAATAGCACACAAAATGCGTGATAAAGGAATAACGGGAAAAGTTGGTAGATGGATCTACAACTTCCAGACAAAAAGAACATGAAGAGTAATAGTAAACAGATTAAAGTCTCAGGCAGCCACGGTAAAAAGCTCTGTTCCACAAGGCCCAGTACTTGCTCCCATTCTATTCCTCATCCTCATTTCTGACAGAGATGTAAGCCACAGCTCCATTTCTTCCTTTGAGGATGACACCTGGATTACCATGGCAGTGACCTCCATCGAAGACACCGTGAGACTCCAAGCGGACATCAACCAAATCTTCGAATGAGCCACTCGAAACAATATGAAGTTCAACGAGGAGAAATTTCAACTACTCAGATATGGGAAACCTGAAGAAATTAAAAATGTATCAGGGTATACGACAAATTCTAACCATACAATTGAGCAGAAAAGTAATGTGAAGGACCTAGGAGTGATAATGTCAGGGGATCTCTCCTTCAAAGACCCCAACAATGTATCTACCTCATGCGGTAGGAAAATGATAGGATGGATAATGAGAACCTTCAAAACTAGGGACACCAAGCCCATGATGCTTCTCTTCAAATCACTTGTGCTCTCTAGGCTGGAATACTGCTGTACACTAACAGCCCCTTTCAAGGCTGGCGACATTGCAAACCTGGAGAGTGTACAAAGAACTTTCATGGCACACAAGTACGATAAGGCACTGAAACTACCAGGAATGGTTGAAGGTCCTTGATCTGTATTCCCTCGAACGTAGGCGAGAGGGATACATGCTAATAGTATAGACTTTATAAGATCCTGGAGGGATTGGCACCAAACCTGCACACGAAAATCACTCCATATGAAAGCAAAAGACTCGGCAGGAGATGCAACATTCCCCCGATGAAAACGGGCGCCACGAGTACACTGAGAGACAACACAATAAGTGTCCGGGGCCCAGTACTGTTCAGTTGCCTCCCAGCATACATAAGGGGGATTACCGATAGACCCCTGGCTGTCTTCAAAAAGGCACTGGACAGGCACCTAAAGTCAGTACGTGACCAACCAGGCTGTGGTTTGTACGTCAGCTTGCATGCGGCCAGCAGTAACAGCCTGGTTGATCAGACCCTGATCCACCATGAGGCCTGATCTCAGACCGGGCTGCAGGGGCATTAACCCCTGAAACCCTCTCCAGGTAATACAAAGGTCAATAATTCATTTAAAATAAAAAAAAATCATTAGCCATGGATATACATACTCAAAACAAACTACAGCCATGTGATATTTGAGATATGACTATCTATTATATCAATGCTATCAAAATACGTACATTGCAGCAAATGATATTTGTTAATATTTAAAATGCTTTAAAAATTAGCTAATATTTCACAATGAGGGTAGAAAAACTCACTTCTAACATTTTTACAATACTAACTTCAAATCTGTGAATAAGCAAAGAATTATTTTTAGTCATTCCAGTGTTGAATGTAATTACACAATTCTGACCTATCCATTCACGAGCATGTGGAAGAGGTCGAGAGCAGTCTGGAGTGCCATTTTTAACCACTGTGCCATCCAAGCTGTTTCCTGTCCACTCGTCCACGCAAAAACAGATATCTGTGAAACAGAAGTTTTAAAGGAAGAACTGTTCTCAATGTTTTCAGTAGTGATGATAATTTATTAACAGGCTGCTATACAGTTTATGATGGAGGCTAAAAGATGGTAATACATTCACCATGATGTAAAATGATAATATAGCAGCTCTCCATTTAGTGCAGTGATTTGTAAAGTGTAATCTAAATTTTTCCCAGTATGCCAAAAATTTATTAGACCATGCTACACAGCAACAGAGATTTCCAAATCTGCTGTCATGCAGCCTGGCACTGCTTAGGCCTAAGGTATTTTACATGTAGTTGCCCACCCAAGGATCCCCCACTACACCTTAGCATTACTTGTGCCACTTCAATTTCTTGCCTACACCATCTCTTCCTACATGGGTAAGAGGGGTGGAATTAAATTATGGGGAATCAAATACAAAATGGGAGTTGACACAGTTACTTTTTGCTGATGATACTGTGCTTATGGGAGATTCTAAGGAGACGCTGCAGAGGTTAGTGGACGAGTTTGGGAGGGTGTGTAAAGAAAGAAAACTGAATATGAACACAGATAAGACTAAGGTGATAAGGGTATCAAACAAGTTAAGTAAAGAAAAACTGGATATCACACTGGAGGGAGAGAGAATGGAAGAAGTGGAAGTGTTGGTTAACCATAGAATTGAAGAAAAAAAGGTGAGTAGTGCATTGAGGTATCTGTGGAGACAAAAAATGTTATCCATGAATGCAAAGAAGGGAATGTACGAGAATATAGTGGTACCAACACTTACATTATGGGTGTGAAGCATGGGTTGTGAATGCTGCAGCGAGAAAGAGGCTGGAGGCAGTGGAGATAATGTGTCTAAGAGCAGTGTGTGGTGTAAATATGCAGAGAATTCATAGTGTGGAAATTAGGAGGTAGTATGGAGTTAGTAAAAGTATTATTCAGAGGGCTGAAGAGGGGTAATTGAGGTGGTATGGTGATTTAGAGGGGATGGAACAAAATAGCTATTCGGAGGGTGTATAAATCTGTGGTGGAGGGGTAGGGGTCATCCTAGGAAAGGATGGAGGGAGGGAGGGGGTAAAAGAGGTTTTGTGTGTAAGGAGCCTGGACATGCAGGCATGTGTGTGCATGTTAGATAGGAGTGAATGGAGACGAATGGTTTTTGGGACTTGAAGAGCTGTTGGAGTGTGAGCAATGTTCTCTGAAGGAGGGATTCAGGGAAACCAGTTAGCTGGACATGAGTCCTGTAGGTGGGAAGTACAATGCCTGCACTTTAAAGGAGGGGTTTGGGATACTGGCAGTTTGGAGTGACATCTGAACTGTCATGTTTGGGCACATCTGCAAAGATAGTGATGTGTGAATGATGGTGAAAGTGTTTCTTTTTTGGGTCACCCTGGCTCAGTGGGAGACGGCCGACGTGTTGAAAAAAAAATTATCATTATATGTTTTCCTAAGGATATGAACCACAGCACCCAAGAGGAATGCTAAAGGTAACCAAAAGAAGACCGAGTGAATCTACAACTTCAGGGTTTAAGGAGATGCATGTAAGTTCCATTTAACCTCTTCACTGTGGGAAGCCCTAGAATTAAAAGTACTCACAATGTTGATATTTTTCTTTCTTTTAGAAAAAAAATTTCTTCTGAAATGGTTGAGGATTTTTTTATGAAGGCAATGACACCAAGACTACGAAATTTGACTGAAAACTTACTGAATTAAACAGGCTCAAATTTAGTGACATGGATGCAATTTACGCTTCAGTGATTTAGCCCAATTTGTGCCCTATTTTAAACCAATTTCTTGTGCTCAATCGATAGAATGGAAGGCATACTAGGGAAACAGCTAAGAATTTGGTTGAATGGAGCAATGGAATTGACTTAAAATAGGATAAAGTGAGTGAAATCGCCAACGCGTAAATTGCGCCAAGACTGTTAACTTTGTGTCTACGTAATTCTCAAGTTTTCCATAAACCTTTCGTTCTTTTGTTGCCATTACCTTCAGAAAAAGATTCTCTACCATTTCAGATAAAAAATGGACACTGGGAACAATATTAATTTTGAGTTTCTGGACAGTGAAAGGGATAAAAACTAAATGTGTTAAGGTCACTGTGTGATCCTAGAATGGTACCCCTGTATCCCAATGCCCAGTACCCTCTACCTCAGTGCACACAAAATGAATTATACAGTGTAGTATAGGTGTCTTAATACAGTCAAACATCAGATTTAAAGTTTATCAGAAAAGGCATACACAAGTTATCACATGGAAACTATCAAGACATCTCCAAAAAAAATGGCAAATTAACACCTACACAGTCCAAAATCACTTTGACTCTTCCATTAAGATACACCAGCTCGGAAAAAGCATACCAGAAGAGGCATGTGCTAGTTCTCCCCCGTGGTCTGGTAGGCAACACTCTCGCCTCACTCAGTGAGTGTCCCTGGTTCGATGTCTGGCTGGGTGGAAACACTGGGAGTGTTTCCCTACACCTGCTGTCCTGTTCACCTAATAAGTACTGGGTGTTAGCCAAGTGGTGTGGGTTGCATCCTGGGGACAAGATTAAAAAGACCACAAGGGAAATAAGACAGACAGCCCTCGATGATGCACTAGCTTTCTTAGGTTATCCGGGAAAGCTAACCTCCGGGGTTAAAAATCCGAACAAAATCTTATCTTATCCCATAATACACCAACACTCATTTGTTACATTCTAAAGTTATTAGCACTGGGAGCTGTATAGCCCTTGTGGCTTAGCGCTTCTTTTGATTATAATAATAATAATTAGCACTGGGACTTTCACTCTCATCTTACTGCTTTTTGTGGCGCTCTTTCTTCGTCCTTTATTGATGAGCTGTGCACCAGTTTTCGACCTTAGTTTTGACTGCAGCATCACGTTCTATTCTTCAAATCTCAGGCAGGCATTTTCAGACATGCATGCCTTGGTAGTCTCCTGTGTGTGCCCGTGCAGTGCATTTGAAACATGCTGTGTGGGGCCGTTATTGATATAATCAGACCGTAGACCATCTTTTGGATTTTAAGCGGGCAAGGGCAGTTTCTCGCCACGCCATACACAATGCTAAACACACTCGTTGGCAAGGCTATGTTTCTACTGTTACCTCAACTTGTCCTGTGTGTGTGCAGTTTAGAAGGTACGGAAGTTATGTTTCAAGTACGCTCCAGACCCAGCTCCCGTTTTGTGGGTTGCTGGTGTTAGTGTTCCAGAACCTCGTGAAGTTGCCATGGAAATCAGGAATTATCTTGTCCGTGTCTCCCAAGAGCTTCACCTATCCCTCGTTTCTCGCTTCTAAGTCTGCGAGGGAGCAATCTCCCTTGGATTTCTCTTCTAGTGGGGAGGAGCTGTATAACATACCTCTTACTCAGAGTTAGAGCCCACTCTTTCCGCTTGCCGGTCAAAGGCAGCTGAGCCTGATAATATTCATATCCATATGCTACAGCATCTGACTTCTACAGCCCTTACAGTCCTTTTGCATCTTTACAATCTTGTTTGGATGCCAGGGGTTCTCCCTCAACAATGGAAATCAGCCATTGTACTACCGTTTCGCAAATCAGGCACTTCGGTGCTTGATACTTCTCACTATCATCCTTTTGCTCTGACCAGTGTAGTCTGCAAGGTGATGGAACGATTGGTGAATAGACGTCTGATGTGGTATTTGGAGACTCACAATAGTCTTTTTCCTTGCCAATATGGCTTTCGCAAGGGTCGCTCTACTTCGGACCCCATGCTCCACTTAAATACGTAAGTGCTCAATGCCTTTGCTAATAAACACTCCATCCTAGCAGTTTTTTTTTTTATCTTGAGAAGGCATATGACACCACTTGTCGGTATAACATCTTAGTCTAGGCCCACTCCTTAGGCCTCCATAGTAATCTACCAACCTTCCTTGGTACTTTTTTATCTGAAAGACATTTTCGTGTCCGTGTTGGCACCTCATTTTCCTCAGACTTTGTTCAGGCTGAGGGAGTCCCACAAGGTTGTGTCCTTAATATGACCTACCTTCCGTTCTTCCATCACATATTTGTTCGTCACTTTATGTGGATGTCTTTGCTATATCTTACACAGGCGTTGGCTGTCGCCTGGTAGCAGCCTCCCTTTAGGATGCAATTGGCCGTGTTTCCCATTGGGCCACTTCTCATGGATTTAAATTTTCACTAGATGCCCTCTTGTCCCAGATATTCTATTGTACTTAAACGGCTCATGTATCCCAGAATGTGATGCAGTCAAGTTTCTTGGCCTTCTATTCGATTGCCGGTTTGACATGGAAACCTCACATTACCTCTTTGAAGGCAGCCTGCTATGGTCGGCTGAATCTTAAAATTTTTGTGCAGCGTTCATGGGGAGCAGATCGTTGAACTCTCCTTCATTTGCATTCCACCCTAGTCTTGTCCAAGCTGGATTATGGTGACCAAGTCTATTCTGCGGCTTCTCCTACAACTCTTTCCCAGTTAAATCCCCTTCATCATCAGGGTCTACATTTATGCCTTGGTGCCTTTTGTTCATCCCCTTTTGAAAGCCTCTATGCTGAGGTGAATGTTCCTTCCTTAGCCGATCTTTGTGATGCTCACTGCCTTCGTTACTTTGTCAGCTCTCATGACCTTCGTGTTCCTTCTATATATAGGTTGGTCTCAGACGTTAGTAGAAGCCCGTTATTTGTTCGGTGCCCCTGCTTACTCCGACCATTTTCTCTTCATCTTCACTCACTCCGGTCTTCTCTCCAGTTTCTTCTCTTGTATGTTCATGTAGCGTCTGCCTTTTCCCTTCCCTCTTAGGAGGTTCTGACAGCTCATGTCTGTTCTCCCCTACTGCCATGCGCCAAAACTCTCCTACCTACATCTGCTTCTCGCTCTCTTTTTTTTGATCACTTCCAGTCGCATGCTCATGCCATCACTATTTATATAGATGGTTCTAAACCTTCTGACGGTGTTGGTCTCGTATGCCATCCTCATAGCACTTCTCTGTATTACATATATGTTTCCTTCAGCGTGTGTGATCATTTCAGATTCCCTCAGCGCTTTACAGGCCATTAAACAATTTGATTCCCCTCATCCACTGGTCCTTCGTATTCAACTTTGGTTGTGCTGTGTGGCTAGCAAAAACAAAAATGTCAATTTTCGTTGGGTCCCTGGACACGTTGATGTGCGGGGCATTGAACAGGTGGATCTATAGAGATATTCCATTCAGGGATTATTCATACACCATAATAAATTGCACTCTATTAAGCTGCTTTTAGGTTTGTGGCCATCTTCTTACCACTGTTGCCGTACTCGGGAGACTGCTTTCTCCCGTCTCTGCATCGGCCATACTCGCTTTACCCATTGGTATATCATGGAACGACACCCTATTCCTCTTTGTGAGATTTTTCGGGTCCCTATTTCGGTTTTTCACTTTGTGGATTGTCTGGTTTAACAGCGAGCTCGCAGGATTTACCTCCACTGACGCTGCTGCCCTACCACTCTTACCTTCTTGCAGACGGCCCTGCCTTTGACTTAAATTCACTTTTTTGGCTTTTTGTCAACAACTGCTTTACAAACTTTGGCACATAGCCCTTAGCATCCCCTCCAGCCCTTTTCTTCCCTCACCTCTAATCCCCCTCTCCACCTAGCTATTTATAACCCCTGCACTATTTTCTGCCCTGCAATGTTGCATGAACCTTGTCAGTTTAGCTCTTTATTTGATTATAATATTCTTGCCTTCATTGTAATAAGGCTCACCCAGTTTATTCTCGCCATTGCCAGTTTTTGTTAAAGGAACGAGAGGTCCGCTGTCTCAAAGGGAAAAAAGGTTTCTCGTATGCCATGGCAGTCTCCCATCTCCTTCTCCAAGGAAAACTTCCACGGCTTTCTTATTTTAGTCACGAGACGGCCTCCAACCTCGGTGGTACCTTCTTCCATGATCTCTTCTGTAGTCACAACTTTCACACTCACCTCTGTGTTTAACTCTTTTGCAGCCATTATCTCCAAAGTCCCTACTCGTCGACTCCTACTATCCTTGTATCTTCTCGCTCGCATGTTTCAACATCTACACGACTTCCCACAACTACATCACCTCGCATCCCTACTTCTCCAAAGTCCAAAACATCACCAAACTTTAAATCTCCTTTAACCCCTCAATCACATATCATTCCCAAACATTTTTCTTTTCCTGTCTCTGAGCCTACTCCTTTACCTCATATTGTATCCGTTACTGATGCTGAGGTTCATTTTCCTCCTCGTACAGTTCGTCTCCTGTCCCCACTCCAGTTCCTTCCTTTCCTGGCCCCTCCCAAGTTTCTCCCCAAGTTACCTGTAACCTGTCATCCCCCCTCCCTTCTGTGGTAACTTTCATCGTCTCTCCGATCTTTACTCACCCTCCATCTTCTACCTCTGATATCGTACTGCCTGTAGTTTGTCATATGAAATACTTGAAGCCATCTCCAGATATAGTGAAGAGACAAAACCAATGATGGACACCAATCCATCAACCATTACTCCTTCACACCTTGCTCAACCTTCTACACAACTCCTTTCTTCATGGCATTCCAATCCTTTTCTCCTTACTAATTATCCGCTACCTCACATGTAGACTTTACTAACCCTACTAGTCCATGGACACCTACTGCTTCATGTTGCCAGTATTCTTCTGTTCGCAAATCATGACTTACAATGTAATATTCGAGGCCTCAGGGGTAACTGGGGTGAGCCTTAGGTGTCGCTCTCCCAGTAATAATAATAATAATAATACGCAGCAACAAACTAATGTGAACCATTCTTTAATTAATAACTTCAAGGACTGAGCAAGTCTTACCTCTGTAGCATTGGATAGGCTTGTACTTCCCATTAGGCTGACAGATCGGGATGGGAATACTGTTGTTACCTGCACTCGCCGCCTCCAGTATGGCTTGACGATCACGCTCACATGATGGCTTCGGCCCTGTGAACAGTCTCTAGTTAACAAGGAAAAGAGGAAATTAAGGTAGTCAACCTTCCTACTGAATGAATCGGTCACTTGAATAATTTAGATTATTCTAAAACCTTCCCCATAAAAGCTCTAGATGTTATGATGAAGAGGTATGCAGACGACTGGTATAAAATACCAACACGATGGAAAAAAGATACAAATGCAGTATAATGCGTTCCGTTATTGACTACGTTTTGACCACACACTAGACTTTATCAAGTCCTCAGCGCTGTATGACCCTTGTGGGTTTTTAGCGCTCAATGATTATAATAATTTAATAAGTCCTTAAATCCAACCTCCTCTCAGCATTCCTCACCTAATTCTTCACGCCATTATTCTCACTATATATACCATGTACTCTCCGCTCTGGTAGATCTGTTTGTTACTTGATAAAGTCCACTGGGTGGGCGAAACGTTGTCAATAAAGGATCACATTATAATGTATCTGTGTATATTTTTCCACGAGATATTTATGTTAACACCTGACCTCACATATTGACTACACCCGATCTCATACATTGACTACACCTGACCTCACATATTGACTACACCCGACCTCACATATTGACTACACCCGACCTCACATATTGACTACACCCGACCTCACATATTGACCACACCTGACCTCACATACTGACTACACCTGACCTCACATGTTGACTACACCTGACCTCACATATTGACTACACCCGACCACACATATTGGCTACACCTGACCTCACATATTGACTACACCTGACCTCACACATTGACTACACCTGACCTAACATATTGACTACACCTGACCTCACATATTGACTATACCTGACCTCACATATTGACTACACCTGACCTCACATGTTGACTACGCCTGACCTCACATATTGACTACACCTGACCTCACATATTGACTACACCTGACCTCACATATTGACTACACCTGGCCTCACATATTGACTACACCTGGCCTCACATATTGACTACGCCTGACCTCACATATTAACTACACTTGACCTCACATATTCACTACACCTGACCTCACATGTTGACTACACCTGACCTCACATATTGACTACACCTGACCTCACATATTGACTACACCTGACCTCACATGTTGACTACACCTGACCTCACATATTGACTACACCTGACCTCACATTTTGACTACACCTGACCTCACATATTGACTACACCTGACCTCACATATTGACTACACCTGACCTCACATATTGACTACACCTGACCTCACATGTTGACTACACCTGACCTCACATATTGACTACACCTGACCTCACATATTGACTACACCTGACCTCACATATTGACTACACCTGACCTCACATATTGACTACACCTGACCTCACATATTGACTACACCTGACCTCACATATTGACTACACCTGACCTCACATGTTGACTACACCTGACCTCACATGTTGACTACACCTGACCTCACATGTTGACTACACCTGACCTCACATGTTGACTACACCTGACCTCACATATTGACTACACCTGACCTCACATGTTGACTACACCTGACCTCACATGTTGACTACACCTGACCTCACATGTTGACTACACCTGACCTCACATATTGACTACACCTGACCTCACATGTTGACTACACCTGACCTCACATGTTGACTACACCTGACCTCACATGTTGACTACACCTGACCTCACATATTGACTACACCTGACCTCACATGTTGACTACACCTGACCTCACATGTTGACTACACCTGACCTCACATGTTGACTACACCTGACCTCACATATTGACTACACCTGACCTCACATGTTGACTACACCTGACCTCACATGTTGACTACACCTGACCTCACATGTTGACTACACCTGACCTCACATGTTGACTACACCTGACCTCACATGTTGACTACACCTGACCTCACATATTGACTACACCTGACCTCACATATTGACTACACCTGACCTCACATATTGACTACACCTGACCTCACATATTGACTACACCTGACCTCACATATTGACTACACCTGACCTCACATATTGACTACACCTGACCTCACATATTGACTACACCTGACCTCACATATTGACTACACCTGACCTCACATGCTGACTACACCTGACCTCACATATTGACTACACCTGACCTCACATGTTGACTACACCTGACCTCACATATTGACTACACCTGACCTCACATGTTGACTACACCTGACCTCACATATTGACTACACCTGACCTCACATATTGACTACACCTGACCTCACATGTTGACTACACCTGACCTCACATGTTGACTACACCTGACCTCACATGTTGACTACACCTGACCTCACATGTTGACTACACCTGACCTCACATGTTGACTACACCTGACCTCACATGTTGACTACACCTGACCTCACATGTTGACTACACCTGACATCACATATTGACTACACCTGACCTCACATGTTGACTACACCTGACCTCACATATTGACTACACCTGACCTCACATGTTGACTATACCTGACCTCACATGTTGACTACACCTGACCTCACATATTGACTACACCTGACCTCACATGTTGACTACACCTGACCTCACATGTTGACTACACCTGACCTCACATATTGACTACACCTGACCTCACATATTGACTACACCTGACCTCACATGTTGACTACACCTGACCTCACATGTTGACTACACCTGACCTCACATATTGACTACACCTGACCTCACATATTGACTACACCTGACCTCACATATTGACTACACCTGACCTCACATATTGACTACACCTGACCTCACATGTTGACTACACCTGACCTCACATATTGACTACACCTGACCTCACATATTGACTACACCTGACCTCACATGTTGACTACACCTGACCTCACATATTGACTACACCTGACCTCACATGTTGACTACACCTGACCTCACATATTGACTACACCTGACCTCACATATTGACTACACCTGACCTCACATATTGACTACACCTGACCTCACATGTTGACTACACCTGACCTCACATATTGACTACACCTGACCTCACATGTTGACTACACCTGACCTCACATATTGACTACACCTGACCTCACATATTGACTACACCTGACCTCACATGTTGACTACACCTGACCTCACATATTGACTACACCTGACCTCACATATTGACTACACCTGACCTCACATATTGACTACACCTGACCTCACATATTGACTACACCTGACCTCACATATTGACTACACCTGACCTCACATATTGACTACACCTGACCTCACATATTGACTACACCTGACCTCACATGTTGACTACACCTGACCTCACATATTGACTACACCTGACCTCACATGTTGACTACACCTGACCTCACATATTGACTACACCTGACCTCACATATTGACTACACCTGACCTCACATATTGACTACACCTGACCTCACATGTTGACTACACCTGACCTCACATATTGACTACACCTGACCTCACATGTTGACTACACCTGACCTCACATATTGACTACACCTGACCTCACATATTGACTACACCTGACCTCACATATTGACTACACCTGACCTCACATATTGACTACACCTGACCTCACATATTGACTACACCTGACCTCACATATTGACTACACCTGACCTCACATATTGACTACACCTGACCTCACATATTGACTACACCTGACCTCACATATTGACTACACCTGACCTCACATATTGACTACACCTGACCTCACATATTGACTACACCTGACCTCACATATTGACTACACCTGACCTCACATATTGACTACACCTGACCTCACATATTGACTACACCTCACCTCACATATTGACTACACCTGACCTCACATATTGACTACACCTGACCTCACATATTGACTACACCTGACCTCACATATTGACTACACCTGACCTCACATATTGACTACACCTGACCTCACATGTTGACTACACCTGACCTCACATATTGACTACACCTGACCTCACATATTGACTACACCTGACCTCACATATTGACTACACCTGACCTCACATATTGACTACACCTGACCTCACATATTGACTACACCTGACCTCACATGTTGACTACACCTGACCTCACATATTGACTACACCTGACCTCACATATTGACTACACCTGACCTCACATATTGACTACACCTGACCTCACATATTGACTACACCTGACCTCACATATTGACTACACCTGACCTCACATGTTGACTACACCTGACCTCACATATTGCTACAACCTGGTTATTGCTACAACCTGGTTATTGCTACAACCTGGTTATTGCTACAACCTGGTTATTGCTACAACCTGGTTATTGCTACAACCTGGTTATTGCTACAACCTGGTTATTGCTACAACCTGGTTATTGCTACAACCTGGTTATTGCTACAACCTGGTTATTACTGCAACCTGGTTATTACTGCAACCTGGTTATTGCTACAACCTGGTTATCAGAAAACTTCACCCTTAAAGGCCATGATGCCAGTGAATGGATCTTAATCAAAGGAACTGAAAACCCACCCTTACAGGTTTAGCAGTTTCCATTGATGATAATAATATTATAAATTTGAACAGTACTTAGTAGTACAGATAATTAATTATTACATAAAGTTGGTTAGGTACTTATGTGCATTTAATTTTTTTTCTAATTAAATGCGATGCATTTTGTTGATAACTTTGCAAGGTGAAGTGAGGTGCATTACAGACCGGGATGGGTTGTGGCCACAGGAAGAACTGCTTTGCTTACTTTTGACCGTCGTCGAGGTTGCTGGACAAGCACCGTTTCTGCACTTGTTACCTGTAGGATACAAACACAGAATGTTATTAATGAATAGCCAAGATATCCTTTGTTAAATCATCATGACTCACGAAATCGTAATGACACGATTGCAAACAAACCATACCCCGGCCGGGATTGAACCCGCGGTCAGAGGGCTGGAGTTTTGAGACTCTCTGACCGCGGGTTCAATCCCGGCCGGGGTATGGTTTAAATCATCATCTGTCACTTATATGCTTATACCGTTCGTGTGCATCGGTATGACCTCCATAAGTTGAGCTTTATTTTCCTCAGTAAAGATGTGAATGAAAATACCCAAGTTCTTAATACACTGAGGACATCTAGGAGTGACCAAGATCTTGGGACTTTGGTCACTCATAAGTGACCCTTCAGGTATACTGTCGGTATCAATATGAGGTTTATCTTACACAGATGTACAGAGGTTTGTATTAAATTAAAGAAATTTACATTCGTGTCTGACACGGCAACATCTTGGGATCTTAATATAGGGAATTCTTCACTTGCCTAACTCTCGGCCACGACCTACTTCCACACTGGACAAATGTGACACCACCTACGACTGCTGCACCTCTCCTGCCTACAGTATATAAGCTACTTCTTCGCACATATGCTATATTCTTTTCATTTTTGATGGACTGACCACATCGACTCAAGGCTGAGGGACTGATTACCTCAAACTCCTCCTGTTCTTCTCCATTCTCATTTGTATGGACTGATGAAGCCACTCTGTGGCGAAACGTTTCCTCAATAAAGATACCCAAGAGTTGCACATGTGTCTAATTTATCAAGAAATATATCAGTCACAGATCAAAGGATACGAACATCAAGGAAGAGGAACAGGAAGTAAAGATAACTATCCAGTTTTAAACATGATATAGAGAGGAAGGTTAAGAACGGTAAGAAACAGTTAGGTTGTAGCTAAACAACGAAGAAACAACTTGCGTAACCAAACTAGAAGGAAAACACTACACAATGGAAAGTTGAAGAATCAAAATTTTTCAGTGTAAAGATCACTAAGTACAAAGATATAAGACAGAGATATATGGACTTTTATTATTATTATTTAAAAATATGCAACAATCTTCACTATCACTCTGTAACTATCACAATCTTCACTATCACTCTGTAACTGCAACAATATTCACTATCACTCTGTAACTGCCACAATCTTCACTATCACTCTGTAACTGCCACAATCTTCACTATCACTCTGTAACTGCCACAATCTTCACTATCACTCTGTAACTGCCACAATCTTCACTATCACTGTAACTGCCACAATCTTCACTATCACTCTGTAACTGCAACAACCTTCACTATCACTCTGTAACTGCCACAATCTTCACTATCACTCTGTAACTGCAACAATCTTCACTATCACTCTGTAACTACCACAATCTTCACTATCACTCTGTAACTGCCACAATCTTCACTATCACTCTGTAACTGCCACAATCTTCACTATCACTCTGTAACTGCCACAATCTTCACTATCACTCTGTAACTGCCACAATCTTCACTATCACTCAGTAACTATCACAATCTTCACTATCACTCTGCAACTGCCACAATCTTCACTATCACTCTGTAACTGCCACAATCTTCACTATCACTCTGTAACTACCACAATCTTCACTATCACGCTGTAACTGCCACAATCTTCACTATCACTCTGTAACTATCACAATCTTCACTATCACTCTGTAACTGCCACAATCTTCACTATCACTCTGTAACTACCACAATCTTCACTATCACTCTGTAACTGCCACAATCTTCACTATCACTCTGTAACTGCCACAATCTTCACTATCACTCTGTAACTGCCACAATCTTCACTACCACTCTGTAACTATCACAATCTTCACTATCACTCTGTAACTGCCACAATCTTCACTATCACTCTGTAACTGCCACAATCTTCACTATCACTCTGTAACTGCCACAATCTTCACTATCACTCTGTAACTGCCACAATCTTCACTATCACTCTGTAACTGCAACAATCTTCACTATCACTCTGTAACTGCCACAATCTTCACTATCACTGTAACTACCACAATCTTCACTATCACTCTGTAACTGCCACAATCTTCACTATCACTCTGTAACTGCCACAATCTTCACTATCACTGTAACTATCACAATCTTCACTATCACTCTGTAACTGCCACAATCTTCACTATCACTCTGTAACTGCCACAATCTTCACTATCACTCTGTAACTATCACAATCTTCACTATCACTCTGTAACTGCCACAATCTTCACTATCACTCTGTAACTGCCACAATCTTCACTATCACTCTGTAACTGCAACAATCTTCACTATCACTCTGTAACTGCCACAATCTTCACTATCACTGTAACAACCACAATCTTCACTATCACTCTGTAACTGCCACAATCTTCACTATCACTCTGTAACTATCACAATCTTCACTATCACTCTGTAACTGCCACAATCTTCACTATCACTCTGTAACTGCCATAATCTTCACTATCACTCTGTAACTGCAACAATCTTCACTATCACTCTGTAACTGCCACAATCTTCACTATCACTGTAACTACAACAATCTTCACTATCACTCTGTAACTGCCACAATCTTTACTATCACTCTGTAACTGCCACAATCTTCACTATCACTCTGGAACTATCACAATCTTCACTATCACTCTGTAACTGCCACAATCTTCACTATCACTCTGTAACTGTCACAATCTTCACTATCACTCTGTAACTGCAACAATCTTCACTATCACTCTGTAACTGCCACAATCTTCACTATCACTCTGTAACTGCAACAATCTTCACTATCACTCTGTAACTGCCACAATCTTCACTATCACTGTAACTACCACAATCATCACTATCACTCTGTAACTGCCACAATCTTCACTATCACTCTGTAACTGCCACAATCTTCACTATCACTCTGTAACTATCACAATCTTCACTATCACTCTGTAACTGCCACAATCTTCACTATCACTCTGTAACTGCAACAATCTTCACTATCACTCTGTAACTGCCACAATCTTCACTATCACTCTGTAACTGCCACAATCTTCACTATCACTCTGTAACTGCCACAATCTCCACTATCACTCTGTAACTATCACAATCTTCACTATCACTCTGTAACTGCCACAATCTTCACTATCACTCTAACTGCCACAATCTTCACTATCACTCTGTAACTGCAACAATCTTCACTATCACTCTGTAACTGCCACAATCTTCACTATCACTCTGTAACTGCCACAATCTTCACTATCACTCTGTAACTGCCACAATCTTCACTATCACTGTAACTGCCACAATCTTCACTATCACTCTGTAACTGCCACAATCTTCACTATCACTCTGTAACTGCCACAATCTTCACTATCACTCTGTAACTGCCACAATCTTCACTATCACTCTGTAACTGCCACAATCTTCACTATCACTCTGTAACTGCCACACTCTTCACTATCACTCTGTAACTGCCACAATCTTCACTATCACTCTGTAACTACTACAATCTTCACTATCACTCTGTAACTGCCACAATCTTCACTATCACTCTGTAACTACCACAATCTTCACTATCACTCTGTAACTGCCACAATCTTCACTATCACTCTGTAACTGCCACAATCTTCACTATCACTCTGTAACTGCCACAATCTTCACTATCACTCTGTAACTGCCACAATCTTCACTATCACTCTGTAACTGCAACAATCTTCACTATCGCTCTGTAACTACCACAATCTTCACTATCACTCTGTAACTACCACAATCTTCACTATCACTCTGCAACTACCACAATCTTTACTATCACTCTGTAACTACCACAATCTTCACTATCACTCTGTAACTACCACAATCTTCACTATCACTCTGTAACTATCACAATCTTCACTATCACTCTGTAACTACCACAATCTTCACTATCACTCTGTAACTACCACAATCTTCACTATCACTCTGTAACTGCCACAATCTTCACTATCACTCTGTAACTACCACAATCTTCACTATCACTCTGTAACTACCACAATCTTCATTATCACTCTGTAACTATCACAGTCTTCACTATCACTGTAACTACCACAATCTTCACTATCACTCTGTAACCGCCACAATCTTCACTATCACTCTGTAACTACCACAATCTTCACTATCACTCTGTAACTATCACAATCTTCACTATCACTCTGTAACTGCCACAATCTTCACTATCACTCTGTAACTACCACAATCTTCACTATCACTCTGTAACTACCACAATCTTCATTATCACTCTGTAACTATCACAGTCTTCACTATCACTGTAACTACCACAATCTTCACTATCACTCTGTAACCGCCACAATCTTCACTATCACTCTGTAACTACCACAATCTTCACTATCACTCTGTAACGACCACAATCTTCACTATCACTCTGTAACTGCCACAATCTTCACTATCACTCTGTAACTGCCACAATCTTCACTATCACTATGTAACTGCCACAATCTTCACTATCACTCTGTAACTGCCACAATCTTCACTATCACTCTGTAACTACCACAATCTTCACTATCACTCTGTAACTGCAATAATCTTCACTATCACTCTGCAACTGCCACAATCTTCACTATCACTCTGTAACTACCACAGTCTTCACTATCACTCTGCAACTACCACAATCTTCACTATCACTCTGTAACTACCACAATCTTCACATCACTCTGTAACTACCACAATCTTCACTATCACTCTGTAACTATCACAATCTTCACTATCACTCTGTAACTGCCACAATCTTCACTATCACTCTGTAACTGCCACAATCTTCACTATCACTCTGTAACTGCCACAACCTTCACTATCACTCTGTAACTGCCACAATCTTCACTATTACTCTGTAACTGCCACAATCTTCACTATCACTCTTTAACTACCACAATCTTCACTATCACTGTAACTATCACAATCTTCACTATCACTCTGTAACTGCCACAATCTTCACTATCACTCTGTAACTACCACAATCTTCACTATTACTCTGTAACTATCACAATCTTCACTATCACTCTGTAACTGCCACAATCTTCACTATCACTGTAACTGCCACGACCTTCACTATCACTCTGTAACTATCACAATCTTCACTATCACTCTGTAACTGCCACAATCTTCACTATCACTCTGTAACTATCACAATCTTCACTATCACTCTGTAACTACCACAATCTTCACTATCACTCTGTAACTATCACAATCTTCACTATCACTCTGTAACTGCCACAATCTTCACTATCACTTATCAATTACTCAGATATGGTAAACATGAGGAAATTAAATCTTCATCAGAGTACAAAACAAATTCTGGCCACAAAATAGAGCGAAACACCAACGTCAAAGACCTGGGAGTGATCATGTCGGAGGATCTCACCTTCAAGGACCATAACATTGTATCAATCGCATCTGCTAGAAAAATGACAGGATGGATAATGAGAACCTTCAAAACTAGGGAGGCCAAGCCCATGATGACACTCTTCAGGTCACTTGTTCTATCTAGGCTGGAATATTGCTGCACACTAACAGCACCTTTCAAGGCAGGTGAAATTGCCGACCTAGAAAATGTACAGAGAACTTTCACGGCGCGCATAACGGAGATAAAACACCTCAATTACTGGGAGCGCTTGAGGTTCCTAAACCTGTATTCCCTGGAACGCAGGAGGGAGAGATACATGATTATATACACCTGGAAAATCCTAGAGGGACTAGTACCGAACTTGCACACGAAAATCACTCACTACGAAAGCAAAAGACTTGGCAGACGATGCACCATCCCCCCAATGAAAAGCAGGGGTGTCACTAGCACGTTAAGAGACCATACAATAAGTGTCAGGGGCCCGAGACTGTTCAACTGCCTCCCAGCACACATAAGGGGGATTACCAACAGACCCCTGGCAGTCTTCAAGCTGGCACTGGACAAGCACCTAAAGTCAGTTCCTGATCAGCCGGGCTGGGGCTCGTACGTTGGTTTGCGTGCAGCCAGCAGCAACAGCCTGGTTGATCAGGCTCTGATCCACCAGGAGGCCTGGTCACAGACCGGGCCGCGGGGGCGTTGACCCCCGGAACTCTCTCCAGGTAAACTCCAGGTAAATCACTCTGTAACTCCCACAATCTTCACTATCACTCTGTAACTATCACAATCTTCACTATCACTCTGTAACTGCCACAATCTTCACTATCACTCTGTAACTACCACAATCTTCACTATCACTCTGTAACTATCACAATCTTCACTATCACTCTGTAACTGCCACAATCTTCACTATCACTCTGTAACTACCACAATCTTCACTATCACTCTGTAACTGCCACAATCTTCACTATCACTCTGTAACTGCCACAATCTTCACTATCACTCTGTAACTGCCACAATCTTCACTATCACTCTGTAACTATCACAATCTTCACTATCACTCTGTAACTGCCACAATCTTCACTATCACTCTGTAACTGCCACAATCTTCACTATCACTCTGTAACTGCCACAATCTTCACTATCACTCTGTAACTATCACAATCTTCACTATCACTCTGTAACTGCCACAATCTTCACTTTCACTCTGTAACTATCACAATCTTCACTATCACTCTGTAACTATCACAATCTTCACTATCACTCTGTAACTGCCACAATCTTCACTATCACTCTGTAACTGCCACAATCTTCACTATCACTCTGTAACTATCACAATCTTCACTATCACTCTGTAACTACCACAATCTTCACCATCACTCCGTAATTATCACAATCTTCACTATCACTCTGTAACTGCCACAATCTTCACTATCACTGTAACTGCCACGATCTTCACTATCACTCTAACTATCACAATCTTCACTATCACTCTGTAACTGCCACAATCTTCACTATCACTCTGTAACTATCACAATCTTCACTATCGCTCTGTAACTACCACAATCTTCACTATCACTCTGTAACTGCCACAATCTTCACTATCACTCTGTAAATATCACAATCCTCACTATCACTGTAACTGCCACAATCTTCACTATCACTATCACAATCTTCACTATCACTCTGTAACTACAACAACCTTCACTATCCCTCAGTAACTACCACAATCTTCACTATCACTCTGTTACTACAACAATTTTTACTATCCCTCAGTAACTACCACAATCTTCACTATCATTCTGTAACTACAACAATCTTAACTATCCCTCAGTAACTACAACAATCTTCACTATCCCTCAGTAACTACAAAAATCTTCACTATCCCTCAGTAACTACCACAATCTTCACTATCACTCTGTAACTATAACAATCTTCACTATCCCTCAGTAACTACCACAATCTTCACTATCACTCTGTAACTATAACAATCTTCACTATCCCTCAGTAACTATCACCACCTTCACTATCACTTTTAAAGTGGAAAATATACACAATATGTAATCACTTTAAGACATGTTTAATACAAACATTTTGGTTCTGGGACTCTGGTCACTTCAACTGTACGAAGGGTAAGTAACCATAAGCTTATTTAATCAGGAAAATCCCTGAGTACAAGTGATGTTCAGTGGTTGTTCATCTGGTGGTAGATAGGACGATGTTTGATTAATGATAACCTGTCCCACTGTAGAGGCGATTCTATAACTTACTGCTTCTATGTGCCACTGCTTGTTATAACAATAACAAGAACTATTACAGCTTTAACAACGGTGCTTGTAGAGATGTGGTTATGTAATGATTATTTGTGCTTAGCTTAAATGCATTAAATCCCTGTGGACCACACAAGTTGCTTATTGACCCTGCTGCAAGCATATTTGTGTTCGTTACTCCCAGTGGACAAATTCTTGCCTGTCCGTCCTTTTGTCAACAGGGGATTGTGTAGACACCGGCAGTATATTTATATAAGTTGGTATTACATCCCAGGATTTCAAATGGCCTGTTATCCTGGGTGTAAAGGGAGCGAAATAAACACAGCAGAAAAACTTTTGACTTATATTATCCTTCACCAATTTAGAACAGACGTATGTACACTATATACACTACGTACAGTGATAAGTATAGTGCACTCCACGGTAAGCAAGGCAGAATAGAAGCCACTAGAGAGCAGACCGTGCTTCAACCAGCTCTAGAATGGGAATGACAAGGGCAGACAGGAGAGTGGTACCCACATAACCTCTGCGATTGCCAAAACCATCTTATTGGCTGGAACCTGGGTACTGGTTGAACGACTGGGTCCCATCGTCAACCCTCAGTCACCTGGTTCGCTGGTTGGGGGAGATAGCCTGTAAATGAGGGTGTGTACATGCGCCGAATAAAGGTTACGTACTCTTTGCATGCCACAGTTGGTGTGTTGCGTTCTTCTTGGTAAGGAGTTTTTTGATGGACGTGGTAACACTCCGTTAGTAGAGCCTTTGAAGAACGGGCAGGTATGCCTAATTAATCTCTCCTCAATTTTGTTCTGTTGTTCTTTTTCGTGTGTACATGACTTGCTTGCATATAAAACGGCCTTCTTCCAACTAGTTTAGTATCGCCTTAGGAGGCTTTCTAGTTAGATTGAAAATATTTGCATTATCTTTGTATTGCTATATGTGGGAAGCGCAGTGCTTGCATTCTGGAGAGGTGGGGATGTTGCAATAATAGGGTAATCTGATTGTAATATAAGCACACTTCTGATAATAAGTGAATAGTATTTAGATAACGGTAAGGAAGTTAGAGTATGTAGGAAAGAGGGAAATTATTTCCCAGTAAAAGTAGGCCTTAGACAAGGATGTGTGATGTCACCGTGGTTGTTTAATATATTTATAGATGGGGTTGTAAGAGAAGTAAATGCGAGGGTCTTGGCAAGAGGCGTGGAGTTAAAAGATAAAGAATCACACATAAAGTGGGAGTTGTCACAGTTGCTCTTTGCTGATGACACTGTGCTCTTGGGAGATTCTGAAGAGAAGTTGCAGAGATTGGTGGATGAATTTGGTAGGGTACGCAAAAGAAGAAAATAAAAAGTGAATACAGGAAAGAGTAAGGTTATGAGGATAACAAAAAGATTAAGTGATGAAAGATTGGATATCAGATTGGAGGGAGAGAGTATGGAGGAGGTGAATGTATTCAGATATTTGAGAGTGGACGTGTCAGCGGATGGGTCTATGAAAGATGAGGTGAATCATAGAATTGATGAAGGGAAAAGGGTGAGCGGTGCACTTAGGAGTCTGTGGAGACAAAGAACTTTGTCCTTGGAGGCAAAGAGGGGAATGTATGAGAGTATAGTTTTACCAACGCTCTTATATGGGTGTGAAGCGTGGGTGATGAATGTTGCAGCGAGGAGAAATCTGGAGGCAGTGGAGATGTCATGTCTGAGGGCAATGTGTGGTGTGAATATAATGCAGAGAATTCGTAGGTTGGAAGTTAGGAGGAGGTGCGGGATTACCAAAACAGTTGTCCAGAGGGCTGAGGAAGGGTTGTTGAGGTGGTTCGGACATGTAGAGAGAATGGAGCGAAACAGAATGACTTCAAGAGTGTATCAGTCTGTAGTGGAAGGAAGGCGGGGTAGGGGTCGGCCTAGGAAAGGTTGGAGGGAGTGGGTAAAGGAGGTTTTGTGTGCGAGGGGCTTGGGCTTCCAGCGGGCATGCGTGAGCGTGTTTGATAGGAGTGAATGGAGACAAATGGTTTTTAATACTTGACGTGCTGTTGGAGTGTGAGCAAAGTAACATTTATGAAGGGATTCAGGGAAACCAGCAGGCCGGACTTGAGTCCTGGAGATGGGAAGTACAGTGCCTGCACTCTGAAGGAGGGGTGTTAATGTTGCAGTTTAAAAACTGTAGTGTAAAGCACCCTTCTGGCAAGATAGTGATGGAGTGAATGATGGTGAAAGTTTTTCTTTTTCGGGCCACCCTGCCTTGGTGGGAATCGGCCAGTGTGTTAATAAATAATAATAATAATTATTAATTTAGAGAAGGAATATGATTGGATGAACAGGGAAGTATTGTACCAGATGTTGCAAGTGTATGGAATAGGTAGTAGGTTACTATAAACGATAAAGAGTTTTTATCTGAATAGAGAGGCTCAGGTTAGGTTATGAGAGAGGGAGATTATTTTCCAGTAAAGGTAGGCCTTAGATAGGGATATGTGATGTCACCATGGTTGTTTAACATATTTTCAGATAGAGGTTGTGAAAGAAGTGAATGCTAGGGTGGTAGGGAGAGATGTGGGATTAAAAGAAAACGAGTCTGATACAGACTGGGAGTTCTCAGTTGTTTTTTGCCGATGACATGGTTCTTTGGGGAGATTCTGAACAGATGCTGCAAAAATCGGTAGACAAATTTGGGAGTGTATGCAAAAGAAGGAAATTAAAAGTAATGAGAGTAACAAAAAAAAATTGGGCAATGAAAGATTGGAGGGAGAGAATACAGAGGATGTCATTATGGTCAGATATTTAGGAATGGACTTGCCGGACTGGTCTTTACAAGAGGTAAATCATCGAATTGGCGAGGGGACAAAACTGGGTGGTGTACTGAGGCATCTGGCATGAAGCCAAAAAGGAAATGTACCAGAGTATAGTGGTACCAACACTTATGTGGGTGTGAAGCATGGGTCTTAAATGTTACAGCGAGGAAGAAACTGGAGGCAGTGGAGATATCGAGTTTGAGGGCAATGTGGGGTGTAAATATTATGCAGAAAATTCAGGCCTTGAAAATTAGAGGCGAGGTGTTAACCTGCTTCTTATTTTCTATGAGAGTCTATCTACGTACTGTGATCGTTTTGATTTCTTCATTCTTCCTATATATAATTAAGCTACTGAAATTTGTCACTTATGAATATTGTGATATTTTCATTTGCCCATTGTAAAACTTCTTTGATATCTAATCGAATTTTTTTCCGTATCTTCTAATGAGAAAACTTTCATGTTTTGTCTTCCATGAGGATGAGAAACAGTGAAGCTGCTAGGACCGTGTCCTGGGGTACACGGCAACACCATGAGTCTGACAATAGTAGCTTCTCTGGAAAGAATAGTTAGAATTTGGCATAGAATAGGATAAATCACTAGTATGAATAGGCAGCCCCTCACTAACCTGAGAAAAGTGAGAATATTATCAGGAGAGACCTTAGTAAAGATTTATTAGGTGTGTTGTGGCCGCACTTTTTCAGTAGCGTCCCGAGAGTGGCGGAGGAATGTACGAGAAAATGAATGTCAACAAGGCAGGAAGCAGGAAGATGAGAGCCATATCGTCAAGGATAAAAGAAACGTAAAGAGAGGAACACCAGGTTTAATTAAAGAGTTTTAGTAAGACCTTCAAAATGAGGCAGATGGGCAACACTTTCGTTAAGCAAATACAGAACGTTAATTACAAAATATAATTATACATTGATTCACTTTTTATTTCTTATCATAACTATTATAAATGTAAAACATATATAAATATGAATCATCTGTATATTCAAGGTTTAGAGGAAAATACCAAACGTTAACATGCTTGACACTTTGACTGCAAACATGACATGCAAAAAAATATTATTTAAGAGTTAATTATCGCATCTGTGACGCAGACTCCCTCTGTGACTTTCAGTCAACGACTTCTTTATTGAACCAATTTTATATAGATATAATGTTTGCCAGGAAACAAGACAAGTGTTTCCTGGGGCGGGTCATATCATGACCCGCAGCTGGAACTTTTTGGTCATCTGACCGAGGACTTCCCCTGGCTTAATGGTCCACGTCGTCGTCGTAAGCTCCTCTCTTCTATGTGCGAGTTATTTGTGTATTGTTCCAGTCACGGTATTATGCCTTTTTTTGTTATCCACCTCTTTAAAAATCATGGTTATGATTAATAATCATTAAACTCATGGATGATTATATTTCTGCTTCAGCGGTCCCACTACCCTTACTGACTCTGGTATTTCTTGCACACTTCCAACCCTCGCTGGCCTCTACCTTCGCATACATCATCTTTACCACATCCAGCCCTGCACTCTATGACCCTTGTGGGTTTAGTATAATAATTACTAGCCGTATTTAATTACACCTCAATGACTAATTAACTGAAAAGATTATCAAGATGTATTATTAGTCTTGATGCAACTAAATGATCCTGGATTATTAATCACTATCAAACACTTGTACTGAGTCGAGATCCTGTGGTGAGGCTCTACGGTATTTGAGCCCCTTTACCTGGCTCTACACAGCACCTTGATATAACCTGCGTTCTCTTTACCTGACTCTACACAGCACCTTGATATAACCTGCGTTCTCTTTACCTGGCTCTACACAGCACCTTGATATAACCTGCGTTCTCTTTACCTGACTCTACACAGCACCTTGATATAACCTGCGTTCTCTTTACCTGGCTCTACACAGCACCTTGATATAACCTGCGTCCTCTTTACCTGACTCTACACAGCACCTTGATATAACCTGCGTTCTCTTTACCTGGCTCTACACAGCACCTTGATATAACCTGCGTCCTCTTTACCTGGCTCTACACAGCACCTTGATATAACCTGCGTCCTCTTTACCTGGCTCTACACAGCACCTTGATATAACCTGCGTCCTCTTTACCTGGCTCTACACAGCACCTTGATATAACCTGCGTCCTCTTTACCTGACTCTACACAGCACCTTGATATAACCTGCGTCCTCTTTACCTGGCTCTACACAGCACCTTGATATAACCTGCGTCCTCTTTACCTGGCTCTACACAGCACCTTGATATAACCTGCGTCCTCTTTACCTGACTCTACACAGCACCTTGATATAACCTGCGTTCTCTTTACCTGGCTCTACACAGCACCTTGATATAACCTGCGTCCTCTTTACCTGACTCTACACAGCACCTTGATATAACCTGCGTTCTCTTTACCTGGCTCTACACAGCACCTTGATATAACCTGCGTCCTCTTTACCTGGCTCTACACAGCACCTTGATATAACCTGCGTCCTCTTTACCTGGCTCTACACAGCACCTTGATATAACCTGCGTCCTCTTTACCTGGCTCTACACAGCACCTTGATATAACCTGCGTCCTCTTTACCTGACTCTACACAGCACCTTGATATAACCTGCGTCCTCTTTACCTGGCTCTACACAGCACCTTGATATAACCTGCGTCCTCTTTACCTGGCTCTACACAGCACCTTGATATAACCTGCGTCCTCTTTACCTGGCTCTACACAGCACCTTGATATAACCTGCGTCCTCTTTACCTGACTCTACACAGCACCTTGATATAACCTGCGTCCTCTTTACCTGGCTCTACACAGCACCTTGATATAACCTGCGTCCTCTTTACCTGGCTCTACACAGCACCTTGATATAACCTGCGTCCTCTTTACCTGGCTCTACACAGCACCTTGATATAACCTGCGTCCTCTTTACCTGACTCTACACAGCACCTTGATATAACCTGCGTCCCCTTTACCTGACTCTACACAGGACCTTGATATAACCTGCGTTCTCTTTACCTGACTCTACACAGCACCTTGATATAACCTGCGTTCTCTTTACCTGACTCTACACAGCACCTTGATATAACCTGCGTTCGCTTTACCTGACTCTACACAGCACCTTGATATAACCTGCGTTCTCTTTACCTGGCTCTACACAGCACCTTGATATAACCTGCGTTCTCTTTACCTGACTCTACACAGCACCTTGATATAACCTGCGTTCTCTTTACCTGACTCTACACAGCACCTTGATATAACCTGCGTTCTCTTTACCTGGCTCTACACAGCACCTTGATATAACCTGCGTTCTCTTTACCTGACTCTACACAGCACCTTGATATAACCTGCGTTCTCTTTACCTGGCTCTACACAGCACCTTGATATAACCTGCGTTCTCTTTACCTGACTCTACACAGCACCTTGATATAACCTGCGTTCTCTTTACCTGGCTCTACACAGCACCTTGATATAACCTGCGTTCTCTTTACCTGACTCTACACAGCACCTTGATATAACCTGCGTCCTCTTTACCTGACTCTACACAGCACCTTGATATAACCTGCGTTCTCTTTACCTGACTCTACACAGCACCTTGATATAACCTGCGTTCTCTTTACCTGACTCTACACAGCACCTTGATATAACCTGCGTTCTCTTTACCTGACTCTACACAGCACCTTGATATAACCTGCGTCCTCTTTACCTGACTCTACACAGCACCTTGATATAACCTGCGTCCTCTTTACCTGACTCTACACAGCACCTTGATATAACCTGCGTCCTCTTTACCTGACTCTACACAGCACCTTGATATAACCTGCGTCCTCTTTACCTGACTCTACACAGCACCTTGATATAACCTGCGTCCTCTTTACCTGACTCTACACAGCATCTTGATATAACCTGCGTCCCCTTTACCTGACTCTACACAGCACCTTGATATAACCTGCGTCCCCTTTACCTGACTCTACACAGCACCTTGATATAACCTGTGTCCTCTTTACCTGACTCTACACAGCACCTTGATATAACCTGCGTCCCCTTTACCTGACTCTAAACAGCACCTTGATATAACCTGTGTCCTCTTTACCTGACTCTACACAGCACCTTGATATAACCTGCGTCCCCTTTACCTGACTCTACACAGCACCTTGATATAACCTGTGTCCTCTTTACCTGACTCTACACAGCACCTTGATATAACCTGCGTCCCCTTTACCTGACTCTACACAGCACCTTGATATAACCTGCGTCCTCTTTACCTAACTCTACACAGCACCTTGATATAACCTGCGTCCTCTTTACCTGACTCTACACAGCACCTTGATATAACCTGCGTCCCCTTTACCTGACTCTTCACAGCACCTTGATATAACCTGCGTCCTCTTTACCTGACTCTACACAGCACCTTGATATAACCTGCGTCCCCTTTACCTGACTCTACACAGCACCTTGATATAACCTGCGTCCTCTTTACCTGACTCTTCACAGCACCTTGATATAACCTGCGTCTCCTTTACCTGACTCTACACAGCACCTTGATATAACCTGCGTCCTCTTTACCTGACTCTACACAGCACCATGATATAACCTGCGTCCCCTTTACCTGACTCTACACAGCACCTTGATATAACCTGTGTCCTCTTTATCTGACTCTACACAGCACCTTGATATAACCTGCGTCCCCTTTACCTGACTCTACACAGCACCTTGATATAACCTGCGTCCTCTTTACCTGACTCTTCACAGCACCTTGATATAACCTGCGTCCCCTTTACCTGACTCTACACAGCCCCTTGATATAACCTGCGTCCTCTTTACCTGACTCTTCACAGCACCTTGATATAACCTGCGTCCCCTTTACCTGACTCTACACAGCACCTTGATATAACCTGCGTCCCCTTTACCTGACTCTACACAGCACCTTGATATAACCTGCGTCCCCTTTACCTGACTCTACACAGCACCTTGATATAACCTGCGTCCTCTTTACCTGACTCTTCACAGCACCTTGATATAACCTGCGTCCCCTTTACCTGACTCTACACAGCACCTTGATATAACCTGCGTCCCCTTTACCTGACTCTACACAGCCCCTTGATATAACCTGCGTCCTCTTTACCTGACTCTACACAGCCCCTTGATATAACCTGCGTCCTCTTTACCTGACTCTACACAGCCCCTTGATATAACCTGCGTCCTCTTTACCTGACTCTTCACAGCACCTTGATATAACCTGCGTCCCCTTTACCTGACTCTACACAGCACCTTGATATAACCTGCGTCCTCTTTACCTGACTATACACAGCACCTTGATATACCTGGAGTTTACCTGGAGAGAGTTCCGGGGGTCAACGTCCCCGCGGCCCGGTCTGTGACCAGGCCTCCTGGTGGATCAGAGCCTGATCAACCAGGCTGTTGCTGCTGGCTGCACGCAAACCAACGTACGAGCCACAGCCCGGCTGGTCAGGAACCGACTTTAGGTGCTTGTCCAGTGCCAGCTTGAAGACTGCCAGGGGTCTGTTGGTAATCCCCCTTATGTATGCTGGGAGGCAGTTGAACAGTCTCGGGCCCCTGACACTTATTGTATGGTCTCTTAACGTGCTAGTGACACCCCTGCTTTTCAATGCGGGGATGTTGCATCGTCTGCCAAGTCTTTTGCTTTCGTAGTGAGTGATTTTCGTGTGCAAGTTCGGTACTAGTCCCTCTAGGATTTTCCAGGTGTATATAATCATGTATCTCTCCCGCCTGCGTTCCAGGGAATACAGTTTTAGGAACCTCAAGCGCTCCCAGTAATTGAGGTGTTTTATCTCCGTTATGCGCACCGTGAAGGTTCTCTGTACATTTTCTAGGTCAGTAATTTCACCTGCCTTGAAAGGTGCTGTTAGTGTGCAGCAATATTCCAGCCTAGATAGAACAAGTGACCTGAAGAGTGTCATCATGGGCTTGGCCTCCCTAGTTTTGAAGGTTCTCATTATCCATCCTGTCATTTTTCTAGCAAATGCGATTGATACAATGTTATGGTCCTTGAAGGTGAGATCCTCCAACATGATCACTCCCAGGTCTTTGACGTTGGTGTTTCGCTCTATTTTGTGGCCAGAATTTGTTTTGTACTCTGATGAAGATTTAATTTCCTCGTGTTTACCATATCTGAGTAATTGAAATTTCTCATCGTTGAACTTCATATTGTTTTCTGCAGCCCACTGAAAGATTTGGTTGATGTCCGCCTGGAGCCTTGCAGTGTCTGCAATGGAAGACACTGTCATGCAGATTCGGGTGTCATCTGCAAAGGAAGACACGGTGCTGTGGCTGACATCCTTGTCTATGTCGGATATGAGGATGAGGAACAAGATGGGAGCGAGTACTGTGCCTTGTGGAACAGAGCTTTTCACCGTAGCTGCCTCGGACTTTACTCTGTTGACGACTACTCTCTGTGTTCTGTTAGTGAGGAAATTATAGATCCATCGACCGACTTTTCCTGTTATTCCTTTAGCACGCATTTCGTGCGCTATTACGCCATGGTCACACTTGTCGAAGGCTTTTGCAAAGTCTGTATATATTACATCTGCATTTCTTTTGTCTTCTAGTGCATTTAGGACCTTGTCGTAGTGATCCAATAGTTGAGACAGACAGGAGCGACCTGTTCTAAACCCATGTTACCCTGGGTTGTGTAACTGATGGGTTTCTAGATGGGTGGTGATCTTGCTTCTTAGGACCCTTTCAAAGATTTTTATGATATGGGATGTTAGTGCTATCGGTCTGTAGTTCTTTGCTGTTCCTTTACTGCCCCCTTTGTGGAGTGGGGCTATGTCTGTTGTTTTTAGTAACTGTGGGACGACCCCCGTGTCCATGCTCCCTCTCCATAGGATGGAAAAGGCTCGTGATAGGGGCTTCTTGCAGTTCTTGATGAACACGGAGTTCCATGAGTCTGGCCCTGGGGCAGAGTGCATGGGCATGTCATTTATCGCCTGTTCGAAGTCATTTGGCGTCAGGATAACATCGGATAGGCTTGTGTTAACCAAATTTTGTGGCTCTCTCATAAAGAATTCATTTTGATCTTCGACTCTCAGTCTGGTTAGCGGCTTGCTAAAAACTGAGTCATATTGGAACTTGAGTAGCTCACTCATTTCCTTGCTGTCATCTGTGTAGGACCCATCTTGTTTAAGTAAGGGCCCAATAATGGACGTTGTTCTCGACTTTGATTTGGCATAGGAGAAGAAATACTTTGGGTTTCTTTCGATTTCATTTATGGCTTTTAGTTCTTCCCGCGATTCCTGACTCCTATAAGATTCCTTCAGCTTAAGTTCGATGCTTGCTATTTCTCTGACCAGTGTCTCCCTACGCATTTCAGATATATTGACCTCTTTTAGCCGCTCTGTTATTCTTTTCCGTCGCCTGTAAAGGGAGCGCCTGTCTCTTTCTATTTTACATCTACTCCTCCTTTTTCTTAGAGGAATAAGCCTTGTGCATACATCGAGTGCCACCAAGTTAATCTGTTCTAGGCATAAGCTGGGGTCTGTGTTGCTTAGTATATCTTCCCAGCTTATATCGGTTAGGACTTGGTTTACTTGGTCCCACTTTATGTTTTTGTTATTGAAGTTGAATTTGGTGAATGCTCCCTCGTGACTAGTCTCATTATGTCGGTCTGGGGCTCCACGCATACATGTCTGAACCTCAATTATGTTGTGATCTGAGTATATTGTTTTTGATATGGTGACATTTCTTATCAGATCATCATTGTTAGTGAAGATGAGGTCTAGTGTATTCTCCAGTCTAGTAGGCTCTATTATTTGCTGGTTTAAATTGAATTTTGTGCAGAGATTTAAAAGCTCGTGTGAGTGTGAGTTTTCATCAGAGCTGCCTCCTGGTGTTATTACTGCAACACTATTATTTGCTATATTCCTCCATTTTAGGTGCCTTAAGTTGAAATCCCCCAGGAGCAAGATGTTGGGTGCAGGAGCTGGAAGATTTTCCAGACAGTGGTCAATTTTTAACAGCTGTTCCTGGAATTGCTGGGATGTTGCATCCGGAGGCTTGTAGACTACCACAATGACTAGGTTTTGGTTCTCGACCTTTACTGCTAAAACTTCCACTACATCATTTGAGGCATTAAGCAGTTCTGTGCAAACAAGTGACTCTGCAATGTACAGGCCAACCCCCCCCCTTTTTGCCTGTTCACTCTGTCACATCTGTTTAGGTTGTAACCTGGGATCCATATTTCGTTGTCCAAGTGATCTTTTATGTGGGTCTCAGTGAAAGCCGCCAACATTGCCTTTGCCTCTGCAAGCAGTCCACGGATGAAAGGTATTTTGTTGTTTGTTGCTGGCTTT
>NC_091297.1:8382040-8419540 GCF_038502225.1 Cherax quadricarinatus
TTCCCACAACCTCTCTTCCTCCCCACAACCTCTCTTCCTCCCCACTACCTCTCTTCCTCCCCACAACCTCTCTTCCTCCCCACTACCTCTCTTCCTCCCCACTACCTCTCATCCTCCCCACAACCTCTCTTCCTCCCCACTACCTCTCTTCCTCCCCACTACCTCTCTTCCTCCCCACTACCTCTCTTCCTCCCCACAACCTCTCTTCCTCCCCACAACCTCTCTTCCTCCCCACTACCTCTCTTCCTCCCCACTACCTCTCTTCCTCCCCACAACCTCTCTTCCTCCCCACAACCTCTCTTCCTCCCCACAACCTCTCTTCCTCCCCACTACCTGTCTTCCTCCCCACAACCTCTCTTCCTCCCCACAACCTCTCTTCCTCCCCACAACCTCTCTTCCTCCCCACTACCTCTCTTCCTCCCCACTACCACTCTTCCTCCCCACTACCACTCTTCCTCCCCACTACCTCTCTTCCTCCCCACAACCTCTCTTCCTCCCCACAACCTGTCTTCCTCCCCACAACCTCTCTTCCTCCCCACTACCACTCTTCCTCCCCACTACCTCTCTTCCTCCCCACAACCTCTCTTCCTCCCCACTACCACTCTTCCTCCCCACTACCACTCTTCCTCCCCACTACCCTATTATACAGCCAACCTGACCCCCGCTCACCCTATTTCAGTGGTAACTGACGTTCATTATCTGCAGGAGGAATTCTTGGATTTGAAAACTGTCTGGGGGGGTGGGGTGGGGGGGTGAAGAATCAAGACTTGTCGACCAGGGAGAAATCTTGGGTCAGAGTGACTGAGTTATTCAGATCTCTACAGTCAGATTTCATTCGCCATTTGCATCAACGCACTTGAGAGACACTGGATATACGTGTTAGCTGCATATAAAGACCAGACAGAGAAGTCAGCTTGCAGTGAAAAGCAATATCGGCTGTGGATTATCAGGTACCACTGTAAACATTATCAAGTACCACTGTAAACATTATCAAGTACCACTCAACATTATCAAGTACCACTCTAAACATTATCAAGTACCACTCTAAACATTATCAAGTACCAATCTCAACATTATCAAGTACAACTCTCAACATTATCAAGTACCACTCTCAACATTATTAAGTACCACTGTAAACATTATCAAGTACCAATCTCAACATTATCAAATACCACTCTCAACATTATCAAGTACCACTCTCAACATTATCAAGTACCACTGTAAACATTATCAAGTACCAATCTCAACATTATCAAATACCACTCTCAACATTATCAAGTACCACTCTCAACATTATCAAGTACCACTGTAAACATTATCAAGTACCAATCTCAACATTATCAAGTACCACTCTCAACATTATCAAGTACCACTGTAAACATTATCAAGTACCAATCTCAACATTATCAAGTACCACTCTCAACATTATCAAGTACCACTGTAAACATTATCAAGTACCAATCTCAACATTATCAAGTACCACTCTCAACATTATCAAGTACCACTGTAAACATTATCAAGTACCAATCTCAACATTATCAAATACCACTCTCAACATTATCAAGTACCACTGTAAACATTATCAAGTACCACTCTCAACATTATCAAGTACCACTCTCAACATTATCAAGTACCACTCTCAACATTATCAAGTACCACTCTCAACATTATCAAGTACCAATCTCAACATTATCAAGTACCACTCTCAACATTATCAAGTACCACTCTCAACATTATCAAGTACCACTCTCAACATTATCAAGTACCACTCTCAACATTATCAAGTACCACTCTCAACATTATCAAGTACCACTCTCAACATTATCAAGTACCACTCTCAACATTATCAAGTACCACTCTCAACATTATCAAGTACCACTCTCAACATTATCAAGTACCACTCTCAACATTATCAAGTACCAATCTCAACATAATCAAGTACCACTCTCAACATTATCAAGTACCACTCTCAACATTATCAAGTACCACTCTCAACATTATCAAGTACCACTCTCAACATTATCAAGTACCACTCTCAACATTATCAAGTACCACTCTCAACATTATCAAGTACCACTCTCAACATTATCAAGTACCACTCTCAACATTATCAAGTACCACTCTCAACATTATCAAGTACCACTCTCAACATTATCAAGTACCACTCTAAACATTATCAAGTACCAATCTCAACATTATCAAGTACCACTCAACATTATCAAGTACCACTCTCAACATTATCAAGTACCACTGTAAACATTATCAAGTACCACTCTAAACATTATCAAGTACCAATCTCAACATTATCAAGTACCACTCTCAACATTATCAAGTACCAATCTCAACATAATCAAGTACCACTCTCAACATTATCAAGTACCACTCTCAACATTATCAAGTACCACTCTCAACATTATCAAGTACCACTCTCAACATTATCAAGTACCACTCTCAACATTATCAAGTACCACTCTCAACATTATCAAGTACCACTCTCAACATTATCAAGTACCACTCTAAACATTATCAAGTACCAATCTCAACATTATCAAGTACCACTCAACATTATCAAGTACCACTCTCAACATTATCAAGTACCACTGTAAACATTATCAAGTACCACTCTAAACATTATCAAGTACCAATCTCAACATTATCAAGTACCACTCAACATTATCAAGTACCACTCTCAACATTATCAAGTACCAATCTCAACATTATCAAGTACCACTCTCAACATTATCAAGTACCACTCAACATTATCAAGTACCAATGTAAACATTATCAAGTACCACTGTAAACATTATCAAGTACCACTGTAAACATTATCAAGTACCACTGTAAACATTATCAAGTACCACTCAACATTATCAAGTACCACTCAACATTATCAAGTACCACTGTAAACATTGCTACCCTGGTCACTGAGAAGAGAATATCTTAGTAAATCAATTTAAACCACTGCAGGTGTGTGAGAACCACTCCAGGTGTGAGAACCACTCCAGGTGTGAGAACCACTCCAAATGTGTGAGAACCACTCCAAGTGTGTGAGAACCAGTCCAAGTGCGTGAAAACTACTCCAGGTGTGTGAAAGCCACTCCAGGTGTGTGAGAACCACACCAGATGCATGAGAACCAAACCAGGTGTGTGAGAACCACTCCAGGTATGTAAAAACTACTCCAGGTGCGTGAGAACACTGCATGTGTGTGAGAACCACATCAGGTGTGTGAGAACCACATCAGGTGTGTGAGAACCACTCCAGGTGTGTGAGAACCACTCCAGGTGTGTGAGAACCAAACCAGGTGTGTGAGAACTACGCCAGCTGTTTGAGAATCACTCCAGGTGTGTGAGAACTACTCTAGGTGTGTGAGAACCACACCAGGTGTGTAAGAACCACTCTAGGTGTGTGAGAACTACTCTAGGTATGTGAGAACCACTCCAGGTATGTGAGAACTACTCCAGGTGTTTGAGAACTACTCCAGGTGTGTGGGAACCACTCCATGTGTGAGAGAACCACACCAGGTGTGTGAGAACTACGCCAGGTGTTTGAGAATCACTCCAGGTATGTGAGAACTACTCTAGGTGTAAGAACCACACCAGGTGTGTGAGAACCACTCCAGGTGTGTGAGAACCACACCAGGTGAATGAGAACCACACCAGGTGTGTGAGAATCACTTCAGGTGTGTGAGAACCACATCAGGTGTGTGAGAACCACTCCAGGCGTGTGAGAACCACACCAGGTGTGTGAGAACTACGCCAGGTGTTTGAGAATCACTCCAGGTGTGTGAGAACTACTCTAGGTGTAAGAACCACACCAGGTGTGTGAGAACCACTCGAGGTGTGTGAGAACCACTCCAGGTATGTGAGAACTACTCCAGGTGTGTGAGAACCACATCAGGTGTGTGAAAACCACTCCAGGTGTGTGAGAACCACATCAGGTGCGTGAGAACCACTCCAGGTGTGTGAGAACCACTCCAGGTGTGTGAGAACCACACCAGGTGTGTGAGAACTACGCCAGCTGTTTGAGAATCACTCCAGGTGTGTGAGAACTACTCTGGGTGTGTGAGAACCACACCAGGTGTGTAAGAACCACTCTAGGTGTGTGAGAACTACTCTAGGTGTGTGAGAACCACTCCAGGTATGTGAGAACTACTCCAGGTGTTTGAGAAGTACTCCAGGTGTGTGGAAACCACTCCATGTGTGAGAGAACCACACCAGGTGTGTGAGAACTACGCCAGGTGTTTGAGAATCACTCCAGGTATGTGAGAACTACTCTAGGTGTAAGAACCACACCAGGTGTGTGAGAACCACTCCAGGTGTGTGAGAACCACACCAGGTGCATGAGAACCACACCAGGTGTGTGAGAATCACTTCAGGTGTGTGAGAACCACATCAGGTGTGTGAGAACCACTCCAGGCGTGTGAGAACCACACCAGGTGTGTGAGAACTACGCCAGGTGTTTGAGAATCACTCCAGGTGTGTGAGAACTACTCTAGGTGTAAGAACCACACCAAGTGTGTGAGAACCACTCCAGGTGTGTGAGAACCACTCCAGGTATGTGAGAACTACTCCAGGTGTTTGAGAACTACTCCAGGTGTGTGGGAACCACTCCAGGTGTGTGAGAACCACTCCAGGTGTGTGAAAACCACACCAAGTGTGTAAGAACTACTCCAGGTGTGTGAGAACTACTACAGGTGTGTGAGAACCACTCCAGATGTGTGAGAACACTGCAGGTGTGTGACAACCACTACACGCGAGTGTTTGTTGGTGGGTGTTGCACACACGAACCCACACCTAACCAAGCATGTAAGGAAACTAGAGAAGCGCAAAAATTTGCAACAAGACTAGTCCCGGAGCTAAGGGATATGTCCTACGATGAGAGGTTAAGGAAAATCGACCTGACGACACTGGATTACAGGAGAGATAGGGCGGGAAGTGATAACGACATGTAAAATACTGAGAGGAATCGACAAAGTGGACAGAGACAGGATGTTCCAGAGATGGGACACAGCAACAAGGGGTCACAATTGGAAGTTGAAGACTCAGATGAATCACAGGAATGTTAGGAAATATTTCTTCAGTCATAGAGTTGTTAGGAAGTGGAAAAGTCAGGAGAGTGATGTAGTGGAGGCAGGAATCATACATATTTTTAAGAAGAGGTATGATAAGGCAGGGAGAGTGACCTAGTAGCGACGAGTGAAGAGGCGGGGCCACAAGCTGTGACTCGATCCTTGTAACCACAACTAGGTGAGTACACACACACACACACACACACACACACACACACACACACACACACAACACGAGACCTCGTGTCTTCGTTCATAAACAAGCAATTCTTCTGATGTGTTATCTAGAGCACAACAAATATTGTTCCCATCTCGAGTACAAACAGTGCTGGCATTCTCTGTATTCGAGTTACTTCAAATTATCTTCCTCTCTCTCCCGCCTTCCTTCTCGCCTCTTCTGTTCCCACCATCCCATCACCCCTCTCCTCCTCTTCCTTTATTATCTTCCCTCTCACTAGTCACTCACATCGCAACTGCTGTATCCCCTCCCTCCGTCTACCTATATCTGTTTAAATCTCTACCTCCTTCCATTCCTCATTCTTTCTGTTTTCTCCCTTCCTTTATCTCCCCCTCGCAATTCTCTCTCTTTTTCTTCCTTCTCTACCTCTCCTCGTCGTCCCCCCTCATCTCAATACCATCTTCAAGTATTAATCTTAACGTTCCACGTCTTTACCACAACTCACCTAGTCTTGAGTTCTCTCTACAATTCTTAATAACCCCTCCACTATGTTTAGCATGTATCTTCCCAGGCTCTTCAACACCTCCCATCAACTTTAAGTGTATACCTGTCATATAGTTCTGGCTCCTCTCAGGTTTTCCTACCCACGCAGCTTAGCCTGGGGCCAGGCTTTCTGTTGATTGCCTGTTCAACCAGGCTGTTGTTTTTTTCGTTCTTGCTGCCTGCATCCCACTGGTCCACTTTCCCGGCAGCCTGGTTGATCCGGCACTTGACGGCGGTGGTGATCGAATTTCCTCTTGAAAACTTGCACTTGATATCAGCTGCTAGCTGATTGAAGAGTTCTGGAACATAAGTCTTGACAGTGTTCTCTTACATTGCCCGCGGCGCTCCTGCTTTTCACTGGGTCTATTTTCAACTTTCTCCCATATCTCTCACTCCAGTAGGTTGCTATGATAGTGTATACGTTTCGGACCTGACCCTCCAGTATCTTCCATATAGCGCCACTCAGATCTTCAGAATAATCTTCCTGGCTTTCCAGACGAAGAAAAAATAACCGAAGGCCACAGTTTCAAAAAATAAATAAATAAATAAAAAAAGGCAAGTGCGTTGTTGCAGGTGTTGGCAGCTGGTCAATTATCCTCTTCCTCCACAGAAAACACTAAGTGTTTACCTCTGGTTATGGTCATATATACACAAAGAAGTGTAAATCTTTCATTGTATATACGCTGAGACTTTACGTTAATCCTTATTTTAGTCTAATATTATTCTTGACTAGTATTGAACAGGTGACATGCACCTTCAAATGACCCTACTGTAGTTGAAAGGTTTTAAACCCACCAACCAGCTGCCACCCTTCAGTGGGCAGCTGGGGAGAGTTTCGAAGTCGGTGAAAGGGTATTGAACCAAGGAATATTAGATATCCTCCACATACATCGTACGGTCAAACCTGATTACCTCACTCTCTTCCCTGCCCCAGGCGTAGTATGAACCCATACGGTTTCAGCGCTCCCTTTTGAATGAAAAAAAGAATAATTCTGAAAAGAATTATAGCAATTTTATGTCTAAAATAAACGTTACCATTGGTTACCAATTAGTTAGGCCTCATTTAGATTATGCTGCACAGTTTTGGTCACTTTATTAAAGAATGGATATAAATGCTCTGGAAAACGTACATAGGAGGATGACAAAGATGACCCCATGTATCAGAAATCTTCCCTACGAGGATAGACTGAGGGCCCTGAATCTGCACTCTCGAAAGGCGTAATGGCGCCTCAGGTCCTCATACAGCAGTGTACTTGTGTGGTTCCTATGTGTGTCTCAGATGCAGACACACACAGGAACCACACAACTACACTGCAGTATGAGGACCTGAGATGCAGACACACACACAGGAACCACACAAGTACACTGCAGTATGAGGACCTGAGATGCAGACACACACAGGAACCCCACAAGTACACTGGAGTATGAGGACCTCAGATGCAGACACACACAGGAACCACACAAGTACACTGCAGTATGAGGACCTGAGATGCAGACACACACAGGAACCACACAAGTACACTGCAGTATGAGGACCTGAGATGCAGACACACACAGGAACCACACAAGTACACTGCAGTATGAGGACCTGAGATGCAGACACACACAGGAACCACACAAGTACACTGCAGTATGAGGACCTGAGATGCAGACACACACAGGAACCACACAAGTACACTGCAGTATGAGGACCTGAGAAGCAGACACACACAGGAACCACACAAGTACACTGCAGTATGAGGACCTGAGATGCAGACACACACAGGAACCACACAAGTACACTGCAGTATGAGGACCTGAGATGCAGACACACAGGAACCACACAAGTACACTGCAGTATGAGGACCTGAGATGCAGACACACACAGGAACCACACAAGTACACTGCAGTATGAGGACCTGAGATGCAGACACACACAGGAACCACACAAGTACACTGCAGTATGAGGACCTGAGATGCAGACACACACAGAAACCACACAAGTACACTGCAGTATGAGGACCTGAGATGCAGACACACACAAGAACAACACAAGTGCACTGCAGTATGGGGACCTGAGATGAAGAAAAACACAAGAACCACACAAGTACACTGCAGTATAAGGACCTGAGATGCAGACACACACAGGAACCACACAAGTACACTGCAGTATGAGGACTTGAGATGCAGACACACACAGGAACCACACAAGTACACTGCAGTATGACGACCTGAGATGTGTGGTTCCTGTGTGTGTCTGCATCTCAGGTCCTCATACTGCAGTGTACTTGTGTGGTTCCTGTATTACAAAAAAGTAATTTTTAAATGAAGATGGTATTAAGATTTACTTCTTTTGTAATAAAGAGTTCGGGATACATAAATACACACATTAATATAAATTAATCTTTAATATATAAAAATCAACTATCTTTGGTCTAGAGGTATTTGAACTATGATATAATAATAATATGTACATGTTACTATAATAAATTATAATCAGCATTTTACTAAAATATAATTAATAAATAACCCTACACAGGGTACAATTCTTGACACTACTGTCACTATATATATATCTCTATGCTAAAACAATAAATTATAAATAACATTTTGTATAATAAATTACAATCAACTGCCTCTCACGACACGAAGTCAGTCACACGACACTGTTCAGTGTACACTACAACCAGGCCATCTTCAGTGTCCCACGACACCCTTTTCATCTCAGTGTTCCACTACGGTCCTGTGCATATCTCAGTGTTCCACTCCATCGTACGTCCCTCAGTGTCACACTACGGTCCTGGCCCAGTTCAGTGTAACACTCCAACCTTTTCTTCATGTAATGTCCCACTAAACAGCATCTGACGACTCCGGCCCACAGTTGATCAACGTAGACGGTGAGTCCACAGACATCACCGGTAGTCCAGTAAATCCTCTCCAAAGGCGGTTGACACACCGCTAGCCGAACACCATGCTGCAAGCTCACTGAATGCGGCCGTCAAGTAACTGAGGCCAACAGACTCAGTGAGCTGCGGTGAGCGGTTCTTCTAACGCCAGTAGATAGGTACGATTCGGTGGTCAGGTACCTACTGCATAGACGTGTACCCTGAGGAGTTCAGGTACTTAATGTTGAAGCCAGTAGACGTGTACCCTTCGGTGGTCAGGTACCTACTGCTTAGGTGTGTACAGCGAGGCGCTCTGGTACATACTGTTACTAAAGCCAGTAGACGTGTACCCTTCGGTGGTCAGGTACCTACTGCTTAGGTGTGTACAGCGAGGCGCTCTGGTACATACTGTTACTAAAGCCAGTAGACGTGTACCCTTCGGTGGTCAGGTACCTACTGCTTAGGTGTGTACAGCGAGGCGCTCTGGTACATACTGTTACTAAAGCCAGTAGACGTGTACCCTTCGGTGGTCAGGTACCTACTGCTTAGGTGTGTACCGTGAGGCACTCAGGCTCTTACTGCTCTAAGGCCGGCTCAGCAGCCCCCACATTGGGTTTGATGACGCAACCAGTGGTACTGCCGGCCGGCAGGTTAACTATTTAACCGCTAGTTTGGCAGGGGCCGCAACATCCTGTGTGTGTCTGCATCTCAGGTCTTCATACTGCAGTGTACTTGTGTGGTTCCTGTGTGTGTCTGCATCTCAGGTCCTCATACTGCAGTGTACTTGTGTGGTTCCTGTGTGTGTCTGCACCTCAGGTCCTCATACTGCAGTGTACTTGTGTGGTTCCTGTGTGTGTCTGCATCTCAGGTCCTCATACTGCAGTGTACTTGTGTGGTTCTTGTGTGTGTCTGCATCTCAGGTCCTCATACTGCAGTGTACTTGTGTGGTTCCTGTGTGTGTCTGCATCTCAGGTCCTCATACTGCAGTGTACTTGTGTGGTTCCTGTGTGTCTCTGCATCTCAGGTCCTCATACTGCAGTGTACTTGTGTGGTTCTTGTGTGTGTCTGCATCTCAGGTCCTCATACTGCAGTGTACTTGTGTGGTTCCTGTGTGTGTACCTCAGTCACCACTTGTTTACACTTTATGTAGGTGGCACCTGTTGAATCATTTGTGGCATTGTGCATCCATCACTTGTGGTACAGTACATCCATCACTTGTGATGCTGTACATCCATCACTTGTGATGCTGTACATCCATCACTTGTGGTACTATACATCCATCACATGTGGTACTGTACATCCATCACTTGTGATTCTGTACATCCATCATCTGTGGTACTGTACATCCATCACTTGTGATTCTGTACATCCATCACATGTGGTACTCTACATCCATCACTTGTGATTCTGTACATCCATCATCTGTGGTACTGTACATCCATCACTTGTGATTCTGTACATCCATCATCTGTGGTACTGTACATCCATCACTTGTGATGCTGTACATCCATCATCTGTGGTACTGTACATCCATCACTTGTGATACTGTATATCCATCATCTGGGGTACTGTACATCCATCACTTGTGATACTGTACATCCATCATCTGTGGTACTGTACATCCATCAGTTGTGGTACTGTACATCCATCAGTTGTGGTACTATACATCCATCACTTGTGGTACTGTACATCCATCACTTGTGGTACTATACATCCATCACTTGTGGTACTGTACATCCATCACTTGTGGTACTATACATCCATCACTTGTGATACTGTACATCCATCACTTGTGATACTGTACATCCATCAGTTGTGGTACTATACATCCATCACTTGTGGTACTGTACATCCATCAGTTGTGGTACTATACATCCATCACTTGTGGTACTGTACATCCATCACTTGTGGTACTATACATCCATCACTTGTGGTACTGTACATCCATCACTTGTGGTACTATACATCCATCACTTGTGATACTGTACATCCATCACTTGTGATACTGTACATCCATCACTTGTGATACTGTACATCCATCACTTGTGGTACTGTACATCCATCACTTGTGGTACTGTACATCCATCACTTGTGGTACTGTACATCCATCAGTTGTGGTACTATACATCCATCACTTGTGATACTGTACATCCATCACTTGTGGTACTATACATCCATCACTTGTGGTACTATACATCCATCACTTGTGGTACTGTACATCCATCACTTGTGATACTGTACATCCATCACTGGTGGTACTATACATCCATCACTTGTGGTACTATACATCCATCACTTTTGATACTGTACATCCATCACTTGTGGTACTATACATCCATCACTTGTGGTACTGTACATCCATCACTTGTGGTACTGTACATCCATCACTTGTGGTACTATACATCCATCACTTGTGGTACTGTACATCCATCACTTGTGGTACTGTACATCCATCACTTAAGGTACTATACATCCATCACTTGTGATACTGTACATCCATCACTTGTGGTACTATACATCCATCACTTGTGATACTGTACATTCATCACTTGTGGTACTATACATCCATCACTTGTGATATTGTACATCCATCACTTGTGGTACTATACATCCATCACTTGTGGTACTGTACATCCATCACTTGTGGTACTATACATCCATCACTTGTGGTACTGTACATCCATCACTTGTGATACTGTACATCCATCACTTGTGGTACTGTACATCCATCACTTGTGATACTGTACATCCATCACTTGTGGTACTATACATCCATCACTTGTGGTACTATACATCCATCACTTGTGGTACTGTACATCCATCACTTGTGATACTGTACATCCATCACTGGTGGTACTATACATCCATCACTTGTGGTACTATACATCCATCACTTTTGATACTGTACATCCATCACTTGTGGTACTATACATCCATCACTTGTGGTACTGTACATCCATCACTTGTGGTACTGTACATCCATCACTTGTGATACTGTACATCCATCACTTGTGGTACTATACATCCATCACTTGTGGTACTGTACATCCATCACTTGTGATACTGTACATCCATCACTTGTGGTACTATACATCCATCACTTGTGGTACTGTACATCCATCACTTGTGATACTGTACATCCATCACTTGTGGTACTATACATCCATCACTTGTGGTACTATACATCCATCACTTGTGGTACTGTTCATCCATCACTTGTGATACTGTACATCCATCACTGGTGGTACTATACATCCATCACTTGTGGTACTATACATCCATCACTTTTGATACTGTACATCCATCACTTGTGGTACTATACATCCATCACTTGTGGTACTGTACATCCAACATTTGTGGTACTGTACATCCATCACTTGTGATACTGTACATCCATCACTTGTGGTACTATACATCCATCACTTGTGATACTGTACATCCATCACTTGTGGTACTATACATCCATCACTTGTGGTACTATACCTCCATCACTTGTGATACTATACATCCATCACTTATGGTACTATACATCCATCACTTGTGATACTGTACATCCATCACTTGTGGTACTATACATCCATCACTTGTGATACTGTACATTCATCACTTGTGGTACTATACATCCATCACTTGTGATACTGTACATCCATCACTTGTGGTACTATACATCCATCACTTGTGGTACTATACATCCATCACTTGTGATACTGTACATCCATCACTTGTGGTACTATACATCCATCACTTGTGATATTGTACATCCATCACTTGTGGTACTATACATCCATCACTTGTGATACTGTACATCCATCACTTGTGATACTGTACATCCATCACTTGTGGTACTATACATCCATCACTTGTGGTACTGTACATCCATCACTTGTGGTACTATACATCCATCACTTGTGATACTGTACATCCATCACTTGTGGTACTGTACATTCATCACTTGTGATACTGTACATCCATCACTTGTGGTACTGTACATTCATCACTTGTGATACTGTACATCCATCACTTGTGGTACTGTACATTCATCACTTGTGATACTGTACATTCATCACTTGTGATACTGTACATCCATCACTTGTGGTACTGTACATCCATCACTTGTGATACTGTACATCCATCACTTGTGATACTGTACATCCATCACTTGTGGTACTGTACATCCATCACTTGTGATACTGTACATCCATCACTTGTGATACTGTACATCCATCACTTGTGGTACTGTACATCCATCACTTGTGATACTGTACATCCATCACTTGTGATATTGTACATCCATCACTTGTGGTACTATACATCCATCACTTGTGATACTGTACATCCATCACTTGTGATACTGTACATCCATCACTTGTGGTACTATACATCCATCACTTGTGATACTGTACATCCATCACTTGTGATACTGTACATCCATCACTTGTGGTACTGTACATCCATCACTTGTGATACTGTACATCCATCACTTGTGATACTGTACATCCATCACTTGTGGTACTATACATCCATCACTTGTGATACTGTACATCCATCACTTGTGATACTGTACATCCATCACTTGTGGTACTATACATCCATCACTTGTGATACTGTACATCCATCACTTGTGGTACTGTACATCCATCACTTGTGATACTGTACATCCATCACTTGTGATATTGTACATCCATCACTTGTGGTACTATACATCCATCACTTGTGATACTGTACATCCATCACTTGTGATACTGTACATCCATCACTTGTGGTACTATACATCCATCACTTGTGATACTGTACATCCATCACTTGTGATACTGTACATCCATCACTTGTGGTACTGTACATCCATCACTTGTGATACTGTACATCCATCACTTGTGGTACTATACATCCATCACTTGTGGTACTGTACATCCATCACTTGTGATACTGTACATCCATCACTTGTGATACTGTACATCCATCACTTGTGGTACTATACATCCATCACTTGTGATACTGTACATCCATCACTTGTGGTACTATACATCCATCACTTGTGATACTGTACATCCATCACTTGTGGTACTGTACATCCATCACTTGTGATACTGTACATCCATCACTTGTGATACTGTACATCCATCACTTGTGATACTGTACATCCATCACTTGTGGTACTATACATCCATCACTTGTGGTACTATACATCCATCACTTGTGATACTATACATCCATCACTTATGGTACTATACATCCATCACTTGTGGTACTATACATCCATCACTTGTGGTACTATACATCCATCACTTGTGATACTATACATCCATCACTTGTGGTACTATACATCCATCACTTGTGGTACTATACATCCATCACTTGTGGTACTATACATCCATCACTTGTGATACTATACATCCATCACTTATGGTACTATACATCCATCACTTGTGATACTGTACATCCATCACTTGTGGTACTATACATCCATCACTTATGGTACTATACATCCATCACTTGTGGTACTATACATCCATCACTTGTGGTACTATACATCCATCACTTGTGGTACTATACATCCATCACTTGTGGTACTATACATCCATCACTTGTGGTACTATACATCCATCACTTGTGATACTGTACATCCATCACTTGTGATACTGTACATCCATCACTTGTGGTACTATACATCCATCACTTGTGGTACTGTACATCCATCACTTGTGATACTGTACATCCATCACTTGTGGTACTGTACATCCATCACTTGTGATACTGTACATCCATCACTTGTGGTACTATACATCCATCACTTGTGATACTGTACATCCATCACTTGTGATACTGTACATCCATCACTTGTGATACTATACATCCATCACTTGTGGTACTGTACATCCATCACTTGTGGTACTGTACATCCATCACTTGTGATACTATACATCCATCACTTGTGATACTGTACATCCATCACTTGTGATACTGTACATCCATCACTTGTGATACTGTACATCCATCACTTGTGATACTGTACATCCATCATCTGTGGTACTGTACATCCATCACTTGTGGTACTGTACATCCATCACTTGTGATACTATACATCCATCACTTGTGGTACTGTACATCCATCACTTGTGATACTGTACATCCATCACTTGTGATACTATACATCCATCACTTGTGATACTGTACATCCATCACTTGTGATACTGTACATCCATCACTTGTGATACTGTACATCCATCACTTGTGATACTGTACATCCATCATCTGTGGTACTGTACATCCATCACTTGTGGTACTGTACATCCATCACTTGTGATACTATACATCCATCACTTGTGATACTGTACATCCATCACTTGTGATACTATACATCCATCACTTGTGATACTGTACATCCATCACTTGTGATACTGTACATCCATCACTTGTGGTACTATACATCCATCACTTGTGGTACTGTACATCCATCACTTGTGATACTGTACATCCATCACTTGTGGTACTATACATCCATCACTTGTGGTACTGTACATCCATCACTTGTGATACTGTACATCCATCACTTATGGTACTATACATCCATCACTTGTGGTACTATACATCCATCACTTGTGGTACTATACATCCATCACTTGTGATACTCTACATCCATCACTTGTGGTACTATACATCCATCACTTGTGGTACTGTACATCCATCACTTGTGATACTGTACATCCATCACTTGTGGTACTATACATCCATCACTTGTGGTACTGTACATCCATCACTTGTGATACTGTACATCCATCACTTGTGGTACTATACAACCATCACTTGTGGTACTATACATCCATCACTTGTGGTACTATACATCCATCACTTGTGGTACTATACAACCATCACTTGTGGTACTATACATCCATCACTTGTGGTACTATACATCCATCACTTGTGATACTATACATCCATCACTTGTGGTACTGTACATCCATCACTTGTGGTACTATACATCCATCACTTGTGATACTGTACATCCATCACTTGTGATACTGTACATTCATCATCTGTGGTACTGTACATCCATCACTTGTGGTACTGTATATCCATCACTTGTGACACTGTACATCCCTCACTTGTGGTACTGTACATCCATCACTTGTGATACTGTACATCCATCATCTATGGTACTGTACATCCATCACTTGTGATACTGTACATCCATCACTTGTACTGTACATCCATTACTTGTGGTACTATACATCCATCACTTGTGGTACTGTACATTCATCACTTGTGGTACTGTACATCCATCACTTGTGGTACTGTACATCCCTTACTTGTGGTACTGTACATCCATCACTTGTGGTACTATACATCCATTACTTGTGGTACTGTACATCCATCACTTGTGGTACTATACATCCATCACTTGTGGTACTGTACATCCATTACTTGTGGTACTATACATCCATCACTTGTGGTACTGTACATCCATTACTTGTGGTACTATACATCCATCACTTGTGGTACTGTACATCCATTACTTGTGGTACTATACATCCATCACCCGTGGTACTGTACATCCATCACTTGTGGCACTGTACATCCATCACTTGTGGTACTGTACATCCATTACTTGTGGTACTATACATCCATCACTTGTGGTACTGTACATCCATCACTTGTGGTACTATACATCCATCACTTTTGGTACTGTACATCCATCACTTGTGGTACTGTACATCCATCACTTGTGGTACTATACATCCATCACTTGTGGTACTGTACATCCATCACTTGTGGTACTGTACATCCATCACTTGTGGTACTGTACATCCATCACTTGTGGTACTATACATCCATCACTTGTGGTACTATACATCCATCACTTGTGGTACTGTACATCCATCACTTGTGGTACTGTACATCCATCACTTGTGGAACTATACATCCATCACTTGTGGTACTATACATCCATCACTTGTGGTACTGTACATCCATCACTTGTGGTACTGTACATCCATCACTTGTGGTACTGTACATCCATCACTTGTGGTACTATACATCCATCACTTGTGGTACTGTACATCCATCACTTGTGGTGCTATACATCCATCACTTTTGGTACTGTACATCCATCACTTGTGGTACTGTACATCCATCACTTGTGGTACTGTACATCCATCACTTGTGGTACTGTACATCCATCACTTGTTGTACTGTACATCCATCACTTGTGGTACTATACATCCATCACTTGTGGTACTATACATCCATCACTTGTGGTACTGTACATCCATCACTTGTGGTACTGTACATCCATCACTTGTGGTACTATACATCCATCACTTGTGGTACTATACATCCATCACTTGTGGTACTGTACATCCATCACTTGTGGTACTGTACATCCATCACTTGTGGTACTGTACATCCATTACTTGTGGTACTATACATCCATCACTTGTGGTACTGTACATCCATCACTTGTGGTACTATACATCCATCACTTGTGGTACTGTACATCCATCACTTGTGGTACTGTACATCCATCACTTGTGGTACTGTACATCCATTACTTGTGGTACTATACATCCATCACTTGTGGTACTGTACATCCATCACTTGTGGTACTGTACATCCATCACTTGTGGTACTGTACATCCATCACTTGTGGTACTATACATCCATCACTTGTGATACTGTACATCCATCACTTGTGGTACTGTACATCCATCACTTGTGGTACTATACATCCATCACTTGTGATACTGTACATCCATCACTTGTGGTACTGTACATTCATCACTTGTGATACTGTACATCCATCACTTGTGGTACTATACATCCATCACTTGTGGTACTATACATCCATCACTTGTAATACTGTACATCCATCACTTGTGGTACTGTACATCCATCACTTGTGATACTGTACATCCATCACTTGTGATACTGTACATCCATCATCTGTGGTACTGTACATCCATCACTTGTGATATTGTACTTCCATCACTTGTGGTACTATACATCCATCACTTGTGATACTGTACATCCATCACTTGTGGTACTGTACATCCATCACTTGTGATACTGTACATCCATCACTTGTGGTACTATACATCCATCACTTGTGATACTGTACATCCATCGCTTGTGGTACTATACATCCATCACTTGTGATACTGTACATCCATCACTTGTGGAACTGTACATCCATCACTTGTACTATACATCCATCACTTGTGGTACTGTACATCCATCACTTGTGATACTGTACATCCATCACTTGTGGTACTGTACATCCATTACTTGTGGTACTATACATCCATCACTTGTGGTACTGTACATCCATTACTTGTGGTACTATACATCCATCACTTGTGATACTGTACTTCCATCACTTGTGGTACTATACATCCATCACTTGTGATACTGTACATCCATCACTTGTGGTACTGTACATCCATCACTTGTGATACTGTACATCCATCACTTGTGATACTGTACATCCATCACTTGTGATACTGTACATCCATCACTTGTGATACTGTACATCCATCACTTGTGATACTGTACATCCATCACTTGTGGTACTGTACATCCATCACTTGTGATACTGTACATCCATCACTTGTGATACTGTACATCCATCACTTGTGGTACTGTACATCCATCACTTGTGATACTGTACATCCATCACTTGTGGTACTGTACATCCATTACTTGTGGTACTATACATCCATCACTTGTGATACTGTACTTCCATCACTTGTGGTACTATACATCCATCACTTGTGATACTGTACATCCATCACTTGTGGTACTGTACATCCATCACTTGTGGTACTGTACATCCATCACTTGTGGCATTGTGTATCTACCACTTGTGGCACTATGCATCTATCACTTGTGGCACTGTGTATCTACCACTTGTGGCACTATGCATCTATCACTTGTGGCACTGTCTATCTACCACTTGTGGCACTGTCTATCTATCACTTGTGGTACTGTACATCCATCACTTGTGATACTGTACATCCATCACTTGTGGTACTGTACACCCATCATCTGTGGTACTGTACATCCATCACTTGTGGTACTGTACATCCATCACTTGTGATACTGTACATCCATCATCTGTGGTACTGCACATCCATCACTTGTGGTACTGTCTATCTACCACTTGTGGCACTGTCTATCTATCACTTGTGGTACTGTACATCCATCACTTGTGATACTGTACATTCATCACTTGTGATACTGTACATCCATCACTTGTGATACTGTACATCCATCATCTGTGGTACTGTACATCCATCACTTGTGATACTGTACATCCATCACTTGTGATACTGTACATCCATCACTTGTGGTACTATACATCCATCACTTGTGGTACTGTACATCCATCACTTGTGGTACTATACATCCATCACTTGTGATACTGTACTTCCATCACTTGTGGTACTATACATCCATCACTTGTGATACTGTACATCCATCACTTGTGATACTGTACATCCATCACTTATGACACTGTACATCCATCACTTGTGATACTGTACATCCATCATCTGTGGTACTGTACATCCATCATCTGTGGTACTGTACATCCATCACTTGTGATACTGTACATCTATCACTTGTGGTACTATACATCCATCACTTGTGGTACTGTACATCCATCACTTGTGATACTGTACATCCATCACTTGTGGTACTATACATCCATCACTTGTGGTACTGTACATCCATCACTTGTGGTACTATACATCCATCACTTGTGATACTGTACTTCCATCACTTGTGGTACTATACATCCATCACTTGTGATACTGTACATCCATCACTTGTGATACTGTACATCCATCACTTATGACACTGTACATCCATCACTTGTGATACTGTACATCCATCATCTGTGGTACTGTACATCCATCATCTGTGGTACTGTATATCCATCACTTGTGATACTGTACATCCATCACTTGTGGTACTGTACATCCATCACTTGTGGTACTGTACATCCATCACTTGTGACACTGTACATCCATCACTTGTGGTACTATACATCCATCACTTGTGGTACTGTACATCCATCACTTGTGATACTGTACATCCATCACTTGTGGTACTATACATCCATCACTTGTGGTACTGTACATCCATCACTTGTGGTACTATACATCCATCACTTGTGATACTGTACTTCCATCACTTGGGGTACTATACATCCATCACTTGTGATACTGTACATCCATCACTTGTGATACTGTACATCCATCATCTGTGGTACTGTACATCCATCACTTGTGGTACTGTATATCCATCACTTGTGATACTGTACATCCATCACTTGTGATACTGTACTTCCATCACTTGTGGTACTATACATCCATCACTTGTGATACTGTACATCCATCACTTGTGATACTGTACATCCATCATCTGTGGTACTGTACATCCATCACTTGTGGTACTATACATCCATCACTTGTGGTACTATACATCCATCACTTGTGGTACTGTACATCCATCACTTGTGGTACTGTACATCCATCACTTGTGGTACTGTACATCCATTACTTGTGGTACTATACATCCATCACTTGTGGTACTGTACATCCATCACTTGTGGTACTATACATCCATCACTTGTGGTACTGTACATCCATCACTTGTGGTACTGTACATCCATCACTTGTGGTACTGTACATCCATTACTTGTGGTACTATACATCCATCACTTGTGGTACTGTACATCCATCACTTGTGGTACTGTACATCCATCACTTGTGGTACTGTACATCCATCACTTGTGGCACTATACATCCATCACTTGTGATACTGTACATCCATCACTTGTGGTACTGTACATCCATCACTTGTGGTACTATACATCCATCACTTGTGATACTGTACATCCATCACTTGTGGTACTGTACATTCATCACTTGTGATACTGTACATCCATCACTTGTGGTACTATACATCCATCACTTGTGGTACTATACATCCATCACTTGTGATACTGTACATCCATCACTTGTGGTACTGTACATCCATCACTTGTGATGCTGTACATCCATCACTTGTGATACTGTACATCCATCATCTGTGGTACTGTACATCCATCACTTGTGATACTGTACTTCCATCACTTGTGGTACTATACATCCATCACTTGTGATACTGTACATCCATCACTTGTGGTACTGTACATCCATCACTTGTGATACTGTACATCCATCACTTGTGGTACTATACATCCATCACTTGTGATACTGTACATCCATCGCTTGTGGTACTATACATCCATCACTTGTGATACTGTACATCCATCACTTGTGATACTGTACATCCATCACTTGTGATACTGTACATCCATCACTTGTGGTACTGTACATCCATTACTTGTGGTACTATACATCCATCACTTGTGGTACTGTACATCCATTACTTGTGGTACTGTACATCCATCACTTGTGGTACTATACATCCATCACTTGTGATACTGTACATCCATCGCTTGTGGTACTATACATCCATCACTTGTGATACTGTACATCCATCACTTGTGATACTGTACATCCATCACTTGTGGTACTGTACATCCATCACTTGTGGTACTATACATCCATCACTTGTGGTACTGTACATCCATCACTTGTGGTACTGTACATCCATCACTTGTGATACTGTACTTCCATCACTTGTGGTACTGTACATCCATCACTTGTGATACTGTACTTCCATCACTTGTGGTACTGTACATCCATTACTTGTGATACTGTACATCCATCACTTGTGGTACTGTACATCCATTACTTGTGGTACTATACATCCATCACTTGTGATACTGTACTTCCATCACTTGTGGTACTATACATCCATCACTTGTGATACTGTACATCCATCACTTGTGGTACTGTACATCCATCACTTGTGGTACTGTACATCCATCACTTGTGGCATTGTGTATCTACCACTTGTGGCACTATGCATCTATCACTTGTGGCACTGTGTATCTACCACTTGTGGCACTATGCATCTATCACTTGTGGCACTGTCTATCTACCACTTGTGGCACTGTCTATCTATCACTTGTGGTACTGTACATCCATCACTTGTGATACTGTACATCCATCACTTGTGGTACTGTACATCCATCATCTGTGGTACTGTACATCCATCACTTGTGGTACTGTACATCCATCACTTGTGATACTGTACATCCATCATCTGTGGTACTGCACATCCATCACTTGTGGTACTGTACATCCATCACTTGTGGTACTGTCTATCTACCAGTTGTGGCACTGTCTATCTATCACTTGTGGTACTGTACATCCATCACTTGTGATACTGTACATTCATCACTTGTGATACTGTACATCCATCACTTGTGATACTGTACATCCATCATCTGTGGTACTGTACATCCATCACTTGTGATACTGTACATCCATCACTTGTGATACTGTACATCCATCACTTGTGGTACTATACATCCATCACTTGTGGTACTGTACATCCATCACTTGTGGTACTATACATCCATCACTTGTGATACTGTACTTCCATCACTTGTGGTACTATACATCCATCACTTGTGATACTGTACATCCATCACTTGTGATACTGTACATCCATCACTTATGACACTGTACATCCATCACTTGTGATACTGTACATCCATCATCTGTGGTACTGTACATCCATCATCTGTGGTACTGTACATCCATCACTTGTGATACTGTACATCCATCACTTGTGATACTGTATATCCATCACTTGTGATACTGTACATCCATCATCTCTGGTACTGTACATCCATCATCTGTGGTACTGTACATCCATCACTTGTGATACTGTACATCCATCACTTGTGATACTGTACATCCATCACTTATGACACTGTACATCCATCACTTGTGGTACTGTACATCCATCATCTGTGGTACTGTACATCCATCACTTGTGATACTGTACATCCATCACTTGTGATACTGTACATCCATCACTTATGACACTGTACATCCATCACTTGTGATACTGTACATCCATCATCTGTGGTACTGTACATCCATCATCTGTGGTACTGTACATCCATCATCTGTGGTACTGTACATCCATCACTTGTGATACTGTACATCCATCACTTGTGGTACTATACATCCATCACTTGTGGTACTGTACATCCATCACTTGTGATACTGTACATCCATCACTTGTGGTACTATACATCCATCACTTGTGGTACTGTACATCTATCACTTGTGGTACTGTACATCCATCACTTGTGATACTGTACATCCATCACTTGTGGTACTGTACATCCATCATCTGTGGTACTGTACATCCATCACTTGTGGTTCTGTACATCCATCACTTGTGATACTGTACATCCATCATCTGTGGTACTGCACATCCATCACTTGTGGTACTGTACATCCATCACTTGTGGTACTGTCTATCTACCACTTGTGGCACTGTCTATCTATCACTTGTGGTACTGTATATCCATCACTTGTGATACTGTACATTCATCACTTGTGATACTGTACATCCATCACTTGTGATACTGTACATCCATCATCTGTGGTACTGTACATCCATCACTTGTGATACTGTACATCCATCACTTGTGATACTGTACATCCATCACTTGTGGTACTATACATCCATCACTTGTGGTACTGTACATCCATCACTTGTGGTACTATACATCAATCACTTGTGATACTGTACTTCCATCACTTGTGGTACTATACATCCATCACTTGTGATACTGTACATCCATCACTTGTGATACTGTACATCCATCACTTATGACACTGTACATCCATCACTTGTGATACTGTACATCCATCATCTGTGGTACTGTACATCCATCATCTGTGGTACTGTACATCCATCACTTGTGATACTGTACATCCATCACTTGTGGTACTATACATCCATCACTTGTGGTACTGTACATCCATCACTTGTGATACTGTACATCCATCACTTGTGGTACTATACATCCATCACTTGTGGTACTGTACATCCATCACTTGTGGTACTATACATCCATCACTTGTGATACTGTACTTCCATCACTTGTGGTACTATACATCCATCACTTGTGATACTGTACATCCATCACTTGTGATACTGTACATCCATCACTTATGACACTGTACATCCATCACTTGTGATACTGTACATCCATCATCTGTGGTACTGTACATCCATCATCTGTGGTACTGTACATCCATCACTTGTGATACTGTACATCCATCACTTGTGATACTGTATATCCATCACTTGTGATACTGTACATCCATCATCTCTGGTACTGTACATCCATCATCTGTGGTACTGTACATCCATCACTTGTGATACTGTACATCCATCACTTGTGATACTGTACATCCATCACTTATGACACTGTACATCCATCACTTGTGGTACTGTACATCCATCATCTGTGGTACTGTACATCCATCACTTGTGATACTGTACATCCATCACTTGTGATACTGTACATCCATCACTTATGACACTGTACATCCATCACTTGTGATACTGTACATCCATCATCTGTGGTACTGTACATCCATCATCTGTGGTACTGTACATCCATCATCTGTGGTACTGTACATCCATCACTTGTGATACTGTACATCCATCACTTGTGGTACTATACATCCATCACTTGTGGTACTGTACATCCATCACTTGTGATACTGTACATCCATCACTTGTGGTACTGTACATCCATCATCTGTGGTACTGTACATCTATCACTTGTGGTACTGTACATCCATCACTTGTGGTACTGTACATCCATCACTTGTGGTACTATACATCCATCACTTGTGGTACTGTACATCTATCACTTGTGGTACTGTACATCCATCACTTGTGATACTGTACATCCATCACTTGTGGTACTGTACATCCATCACTTGTGATACTGTACATCCATCACTTGTGGTACTGTACATCCATCATCTGTGGTACTGTACATCCATCACTTGTGGTACTGTACATCCATCACTTGTGGTACTATACATCCATCACTTGTGGTACTGTACATCTATCACTTGTGGTACTGTACATCCATCACTTGTGGTACTGTACATCCATCACTTGTGGTACTATACATCCATCACTTGTGGTACTGTACATCTATCACTTGTGGTACTGTACATCCATCACTTGTGATACTGTACATCCATCACTTGTGGTACTGTACATCCATCATCTGTGGTACTGTACATCCATCACTTGTGGTACTGTACATCCATCACTTGTGATACTGTACATCCATCATCTGTGGTACTGCACATCCATCACTTGTGGTACTGTACATCCATCACTTGTGGCACTGTCTATCTATCACTTGTGGTACTGTATATCCATCACTTGTGATACTGTACATTCATCACTTGTGATACTGTACATCCATCACTTGTGATACTGTACATCCATCATCTGTGGTACTGTACATCCATCACTTGTGATACTGTACATCCATCACTTGTGATACTGTACATCCATCACTTGTGGTACTATACATCCATCACTTGTGGTACTGTACATCCATCACTTGTGGTACTATACATCCATCACTTGTGATACTGTACTTCCATCACTTGTGGTACTATACATCCATCACTTGTGATACTGTACATCCATCACTTGTGATACTGTACATCCATCACTTATGACACTGTACATCCATCACTTGTGATACTGTACATCCATCATCTGTGGTACTGTACATCCATCATCTGTGGTACTGTACATCCATCACTTGTGATACTGTACATCCATCACTTGTGGTACTATACATCCATCACTTGTGGTACTGTACATCCATCACTTGTGATACTGTACATCCATCACTTGTGGTACTATACATCCATCACTTGTGGTACTGTACATCCATCACTTGTGGTACTATACATCCATCACTTGTGATACTGTACTTCCATCACTTGTGGTACTATACATCCATCACTTGTGATACTGTACATCCATCACTTGTGATACTGTACATCCATCACTTATGACACTGTACATCCATCACTTGTGATACTGTACATCCATCATCTGTGGTACTGTACATCCATCATCTGTGGTACTGTATATCCATCACTTGTGATACTGTACATCCATCACTTGTGGTACTGTACATCCATCACTTGTGGTACTGTACATCCATCACTTGTGACACTGTACAACCATCACTTGTGGTACTATACATCCATCACTTGTGGTACTGTACATCCATCACTTGTGATACTGTACATCCATCACTTGTGGTACTATACATCCATCACTTGTGGTACTGTACATCCATCACTTGTGGTACTATACATCCATCACTTGTGATACTGTACTTCCATCACTTGTGGTACTATACATCCATCACTTGTGATACTGTACATCCATCACTTGTGATACTGTACATCCATCACTTGTGATACTGTACATCCATCATCTGTGGTACTGTACATCCATCACTTGTGATACTGTACATCCATCACTTGTGGTACTGTACATCCATCACTTGTGATACTGTACATCCATCATCTGTGGTACTGTACATCCATCACTTGTGATACTGTACATCCATCACTTGTGATACTGTACATCCATCACTTGTGGTACTGTAATAAAGTTGGTAGAATTACCGACAATATGTAAAGTAAAAGGACACAAGTGCAACTAATGTGACATTTATTGTGGCAACGTTTCGCTCTCCAGGAGCTTTATCAAGCCATTACAAACAATACATGGACACAGAGGGTATATAAAGGCTCAGAGTGAGGTGAATACTAGTGAGGTACCATTTCGATGTTCACTAGTGGTAGAAGTAGTAGTAGTAGTGGTAGTGACAAAAGCAATTAATTCGTACATGTAAAAGGATATAAAAGCTTTTATATCCTTTTACATGTACGAATTAATTGCTTTTGTCACTACCACTACTACTACTACTACTACCACTAGTGAACATCGAAATGGTACCTCACTAGTATTCACCTCACTCTGAGCCTTTATATACCCTCTGTGTCCATGTATTGTTTGTAATGGCTTGATAAAGCTCCTGGAGAGCGAAACGTTGCCACAATAAATGTCACATTAGTTGCACTTGTGTCCTTTTACTTTACATACTTGTGGTACTGTACATCCATCACTTAACTCATCACTAGTGGAATTCATCACTGTGGTACTTCTCCATATTAGTGCACTCATCATCAGGCATAGTGCACTCATCATCAGGCAGTGTCGTGGCACTCATGTGTGGCACTCATGTGTGGCACTCAGGACTGGGTTATCAAGCTGAAGATGAGGTCTTGTTGTAACCAGTCAAAGAAATTTCCTATCTGCAAATCATCTTGTTAATCATGACATACTTATCAGCATGTGTGTATGTGTGTGTGTTTGTATTCACCTATATGTGGTTGCAAGGGTCGAGTCACAGCTCCCGAACCCGCCTCTTTGCTAGTCGTTTCTGGGTCCACTCCCTACCCCAAAAACTTTAATCGTACGTGTTCTTAAAGTTATGTATGGTTTCCACCTCCACTGCATCACTCTCCAGATTGTTCCACTTCCTTGCAACTCTAAGGCTAAAGAAATATTTCTTTATATCCCTGGTCACAGACCGGGCCGCGGGGTCAGTGACCCACGAAACCATCTCCAGGTACACTCCATGTATGACTCATCTGAGTTTTCAACTTCCATTTGTGCCCTCTTGTCCTTGTAGCTCATCTCTGAAACATTCTGCCCTTGTTCACCTTGTCAGTTCCTCTCAGTATTTTGTACGTCGTTATCATAGCCCCCTATTCAGCCTGTCCTCTAGTGTCATCAGGCTGAGTTCCCTTAACCTCTCTTCATATGGCATACCCCTTAGCTGTGGAGATTAGTCTTGCTGTAAACCTCTACACTTTTCTAATTTCTTGACGTGCTTGACCAGGTGTACAGTGTCGTGAATGACTCTTACATATCGAAATGCTATTCTGAGGTTTGCTAGGCGCTCATATGCTGCAGCCGTTATTTGGTTGATGTGCGCCTCAGGAAATGTGCCTGGTATGATACTCCAAGATCCTTCTCCTTGAGTGAGGTTTGCAACCTTTGACCCCAGAGCCTGTACTCCCTCTGCGGTTTTTTCTGTCCTTACCCAAGCTTCATAACTTTGTACTTGGTGAAGTTAAACTTCAGAAGCCATTTGTTGAACCAGACCTGCAGTCTGTCCAAATCTCTTTGTAGCCTTTCCTGATCCTCGCCCGCTTACATTCTCCTCATTAGTTTCACAACGTCTGCGAACAGGGACACTTCTGTGTGCGTGTAATCAGAAACTCGATCCCATCCCTTTACCGCACACTCACCCATCACTCAAACTCTCTTCCCATTTAAAAAGTTTCAATTTCCGTATTTTATTTGGTAGAGAGGAGAGTACGAGAGTGAAAAAGAAAAGTCAAGGACATTGTAAATTCTTGTTGCAAAGGCACAGACAAGAACCCTTGTACTGAAGACGAAGTGATATTTGAGGCTTAGTTTGTTAGTTGAATATCTCCATTATGTACCCCATACCCATCCTGTGGGAGGTGGTCAAAAAATTACGGAGATACATAATGGGTCCAGGGACGGGGGCCCAAAGTTTTGATAGCTGAGCAAGTTACAGTGGTAATGAACTATTTAAAAATTAATGACTTGGTAACAAAGGCTCATGTGATTTCGACCTCTGGTCTGCTGACAAAGGAAAGCGAACATGATAGGAATGAAGGGATTATTATGTACCTTTGATCCTTAGATGAAAGGTATTCAGTAACGACAAAATTAATTAATAGGACGGACACATATGCAACACCTGGGTATCTTTATCGTGAGATATCTCGCTTGCACAGCAGGCTTTTCATTAACTTGATAAAGCCTACTACACAGGCTGTTGCACGTATGTCTTAATTGTTATAAGCCAAAGAGAGAGAGAGAGAGAGAGAGAGAGAGAGAGAGAGAGAGAGAGAGAGAGAGAGAGAGAGAGAGAGAGAGACAGACAGACAGACAGACAGACAGACAGAGAGAGAGAGAGAGAGAGAGAGAGAGAGAGAGAGAGAGAGAGAGAGAGAGAGAGAGAGAGAGAGAGAGAGAGACAGACAGACAGACAGACAGAGAGACAGACAGAGAGATGGTAGAGCAGGGATTTAAAATAAAGGTGAGGTCACCTTTATCCTGAGGAAAACCCAATCAATGGACGAAGCTTTGAAGGTCACCAGACAGTAATTGAAACAAACCATACCACGGGCGGGGATAGAACCCGCGATCAGAGAGTCTCAAAATTCCAGACCGTCGCGTTAGCCACTGGACCAGCTAGCCGTCAGGTTGACGGCTTTGAGGGAACTGGAGCTAGAGTTCGTCACGGCCACGCTAGCTGGAGATTCGTCTGTAAAAACTTGCATTTGTGGCCACAGTGGTGCCTATGCTAACCTTCCTATGGTGTAGAAATATACCTAGTTGGACGAATCTTACTGTGGCTAGCTGGTCCAGTGGCTAACGCGACGGTCTGGAGTTTTGAGGTTCTCTGATCGCGGGTTCTATCCCCGTCCGTGGTATGGTTTGTTTGCAATCGTGTCATTACGATTTCGTGAGTAATGGAAACACTTCACCATCACTCCTCTCCCTCACTTGATTACTGCCACTCTCCCTCTTCATTTCCCATGCTCAATCAGTCTTCCCTATTTTCATCCACTCTTTCTCTCTCCCGCCACTATCCACGAACTTCTGTCTCCTGGCTCAACCAACCATCCCTTCCCACGTTTTGGTTTTTCCACATTCCTTTCCCAATCCCTTTCCCATGATGAACCATCTCGTAGTTAGTGTTAGTTGTGTCGCCTGAGCGGCTACTTCATTATGCACCCGCAGTTCGTCCTGTGAGAGGTAGTACAAAAAAAAAAAACACAGGAATACAGAGGTCACAATGGGTCTTTGTCAGACCTCGCTAAGCATTGTTATATAACTAGAAAAAATATTAGTCTTTTCGTATTTTACAATTACTTCAAAACAACATGATCATAACTGGTTTAAAATCTCTATAAATACAGTTTGTTTTTCTAGTCGATGCAGAACATGCGTAAAACCTCAAGATTCCAGATACATTATTATTAACATTGAGGTGTTTTGACACATCCTGTAAGGTTTACATGGAGGCGTCTCTGAAAGGTTGAATGTTTAGACAATAACACAGAGGTTCTCAACCTTTTTACAATTACAGACCCCCAGTGGACTGCCTAGTGTGTCCCCATCACACCTTCACCAGACTGTGAAAATCATCACAAGTCCTATTAAGTACCAGTATGACTTCAAAAGGTGTCAGTAGCTGCGTTTGATTTTAATTACAGATTGGCACAAAATTGGGTGGTAAGAGGCAGGCAGCAGTACTGAGGTAGTGCAGGCACCAGCACTGAGGTAGAGCAGGCAGCAGCACTGAGGTAGAGCAGGCAGCAGCACTGAGGTAGAGCAGGCAGCAGTACTGAGGTAGAGCAGGCAGCAGTACTGAGGTAGAGCAGGCAGCAGCACTGAGGAAGAGCAAACAGCAGTACTGAGGTAGAGCAGGCAGCAGCACTGAGGTAGAGCAGGCAACAGTACTGAGGTAGAGCAGGCAGCAGCACTGAGGAAGAGCAGGCAGCAGCACTGAGGTAGAGCAGGCAGCAGCACTGAGGTAGAGCAGGCAGCAGTACTGAGGTAGAGCAGGCAGCAGCACTGAGGAAGAGCAGGCAGCAGCACTGAGGTAGAGCAGGCACCAGCACTGAGGTAGAGCAGGCAGCAGCACTGAGGTAGAGCAGGAAGCAGCACTGAGGTAGAGTAGGCAGCAGCACTGAGGTAGAGCAGGCAGCAGCACTGAGGTAGAGCAGGCAGCAATACTGAGGTAGAGCAGGCAGCAGCACTGAGGTAGAGCAGGCAGCAGCACTGAGGTAGAGCAGGCAGCAGCACTGAGGTAGAGCAGGCAGCAGTACTGAGGTAGAGCAGGCAGCAGCACTGAGGAAGAGCAGGCAGCAGCACTGAGGTAGAGCAGGCACCAGCACTGAGGTAGAGCAGGCAGCAGCACTGAGGAAGAGCAGGCAGCAGCACTGAGGTAGAGCAGGCACCAGCACTGAGGTAGAGCAGGCAGCAGCACTGAGGTAGAGCAGGCAGCAGCACTGAGGTAGAGCAGGCAGCAGCACTGAGGTAGAGCAGGCAGCAGTACTGAGGTAGAGCAGGCAGCAGCACTGAGGTAGAGCAGGCAGCAGCACTGAGGTAGAGCAGGCAGCAGCACTGAGGTAGAGCAGGCAGCAGTACTGAGGTAGAGCAGGCAGCAGTACTGAGGAAGAGCAGGCAGCAGTACTGAGGTAGAGCAGGTACCAGCACTGAGGTAGAGCAGGCAGCAGCACTGAGGTAGAGCAGGCAGCAGCACTGAGGTAGAGCAGGCAGCAGTACTGAGGTAGAGCAGGCAGCAGTACTGAGGAAGAGCAGGCAGCAGTACTGAGGTAGAGCAGGCACCAGCACTGAGGTAAAGCAGGCAGCAGCACTGAGGTAGAGCAGGCAGCAGTACTGAGGTAGAGCAGGCAGAAGTACTGAGGAAGAGCAGGCAGCAGTACTGAGGTAGAGCAGGCAGCAGCACTGAGGAAGAGCAGGCAGCAGCACAGAGGTAGAGCAGGCAGCAGCACTGAGGTAGAGCAGGCAGCAGTATTGATGTAGAGCAGGCAGCAGTACTGAGGTAGAGCAGGCAGCAGCACAGAGGTAGAGCAGGCAGCCAGCAGCACTGAGGTAGAGCAGGCAGCAGCACTGAGGTAGAGCATGCAGCAGCACTGAAGTAGAGCAGGCAGCAGCACTGAGGTAGAGCAGGCAGCAGCACTGAGGTAGAGCAGGCAGCAGCACAGAGGTAGAGCAGGCAGCAGCAGAGGTAGAGCAGGCAGCAATACTGAGGTAGAGCAGGCAGCAGTATTGAGGTAGAGCAGGCAGCAGTACTGAGGTAGAGCAGGCAGCACTACTGAGGTAGAGTAGGCAGCAGTATTGAGGTAGAGCAGGCAGCAGCACTGAGGAAGAGCAGGCAGCAGTACTGAGGTAGAGCAGGCAGCAGTACTGAGGTAGAACAGGCAGCAGCACGGAGGTAGAGCAGGCAGCAGTACTGAGGTAGAACAGGCAGCAGCACGGAGGTAGAGCAGGCAGCAGTACTGAGGTAGAGCAGGCAGCAGTACTGAGGTAGAGCAGGCAGCAGCACTGAGGTAGAGCAGGCAGCAGTACTGAGGTAGAACAGGCAGCAGTACTGAGGTAGAGCAGGCAGCAGTTCTGAGGTAGAGCAGGCAGTAGCACTGAGGAAGAGCAGGCAGCAGTACTGAGGTAGAGCAGGCAGCAGCACTGAGGTAGAGCAGGCAGCAGCACAGAGGTAGAGCAGGTAGCAGCACTGAGGTAGAGCAGGCAGCAGCACTGAGGTAGAGCAGGCAGCAGCACTGAGGTAGAGCAGGCAGCAGCACTGAGGTAGAGCAGGCAGCAGCACTGAGGTAGAGCAGGCAGCACTACTGAGGTAGAGCAGGTAGCAGCACTGAGGTAGAGCAGGCAGCAGCACTGAGGAAGAGCAGGCAGCAGCACTGAGGTAGAGCAGGCAGCAGTACTGAGGTAGAGCAGGCAGCAGTACTGAGGCAGAGCAGGCAGCAGCACTGAGGTAGAGCAGGCAGCAGCACTGAGGTAGAGCAGGCAGCAATACTGAGGTAGAGCAGGCAGCAGCACTGAGGTAGAGCAGGCAGCAGCACTGAGGTAGAGCAGGCAGCAGCACTGAGGTAGAGCAGGCAGCAGTACTGAGGTAGAGCAGGCAGCAGCACTGAGGAAGAGCAGGCAGCAGCACTGAGGTAGAGCAGGCACCAGCACTGAGGTAGAGCAGGCAGCAGCACTGAGGAAGAGCAGGCAGCAGCACTGAGGTAGAGCAGGCACCAGCACTGAGGTAGAGCAGGCAGCAGCACTGAGGTAGAGCAGGCAGCAGCACTGAGGTAGAGCAGGCAGCAGCACTGAGGTAGAGCAGGCAGCAGTACTGAGGTAGAGCAGGCAGCAGCACTGAGGTAGAGCAGGCAGCAGCACTGAGGTAGAGCAGGCAGCAGCACTGAGGTAGAGCAGGCAGCAGTACTGAGGTAGAGCAGGCAGCAGTACTGAGGAAGAGCAGGCAGCAGTACTGAGGTAGAGCAGGTACCAGCACTGAGGTAGAGCAGGCAGCAGCACTGAGGTAGAGCAGGCAGCAGCACTGAGGTAGAGCAGGCAGCAGTACTGAGGTAGAGCAGGCAGCAGTACTGAGGAAGAGCAGGCAGCAGTACTGAGGTAGAGCAGGCACCAGCACTGAGGTAAAGCAGGCAGCAGCACTGAGGTAGAGCAGGCAGCAGTACTGAGGTAGAGCAGGCAGAAGTACTGAGGAAGAGCAGGCAGCAGTACTGAGGTAGAGCAGGCAGCAGCACTGAGGAAGAGCAGGCAGCAGCACAGAGGTAGAGCAGGCAGCAGCACTGAGGTAGAGCAGGCAGCAGTATTGATGTAGAGCAGGCAGCAGTACTGAGGTAGAGCAGGCAGCAGCACAGAGGTAGAGCAGGCAGCCAGCAGCACTGAGGTAGAGCAGGCAGCAGCACTGAGGTAGAGCATGCAGCAGCACTGAAGTAGAGCAGGCAGCAGCACTGAGGTAGAGCAGGCAGCAGCACTGAGGTAGAGCAGGCAGCAGCACAGAGGTAGAGCAGGCAGCAGCAGAGGTAGAGCAGGCAGCAATACTGAGGTAGAGCAGGCAGCAGTATTGAGGTAGAGCAGGCAGCAGTACTGAGGTAGAGCAGGCAGCACTACTGAGGTAGAGTAGGCAGCAGTATTGAGGTAGAGCAGGCAGCAGCACTGAGGAAGAGCAGGCAGCAGTACTGAGGTAGAGCAGGCAGCAGTACTGAGGTAGAACAGGCAGCAGCACGGAGGTAGAACAGGCAGCAGTACTGAGGTAGAACAGGCAGCAGCACGGAGGTAGAGCAGGCAGCAGTACTGAGGTAGAGCAGGCAGCAGTACTGAGGTAGAGCAGGCAGCAGCACTGAGGTAGAGCAGGCAGCAGTACTGAGGTAGAACAGGCAGCAGTACTGAGGTAGAGCAGGCAGCAGTTCTGAGGTAGAGCAGGCAGTAGCACTGAGGAAGAGCAGGCAGCAGTACTGAGGTAGAGCAGGCAGCAGCACTGAGGTAGAGCAGGCAGCAGCACAGAGGTAGAGCAGGTAGCAGCACTGAGGTAGAGCAGGCAGCAGCACTGAGGTAGAGCAGGCAGCAGCACTGAGGTAGAGCAGGCAGCAGCACTGAGGTAGAGCAGGCAGCAGCACTGAGGTAGAGCAGGCAGCACTACTGAGGTAGAGCAGGTAGCAGCACTGAGGTAGAGCAGGCAGCAGCACTGAGGAAGAGCAGGCAGCAGCACTGAGGTAGAGCAGGCAGCAGTACTGAGGTAGAGCAGGCAGCAGTACTGAGGCAGAGCAGGCAGCAGCACTGAGGTAGAGCAGGCAGCAGCACTGAGGTAGAGCAGGCAGCAGCACTGAGGTAGAGCAGGCAGCAGTACTGAGGTAGAGCAGGCAGCAGCACTGAGGTAGAGCAGGCAGCAGCACTGAGGTAGAGCAGGCAGCAGTACTGAGGTAGAGCAGGCAGCAGCACTGAGGTAGAGCAGGCAGCAGTACTGAGATAGAGCAGGCAGCAGCACTGAGGAAGAGCAGGCAGCGCTACTGAGGAAGAACAGGCAGCAGCACAGAGGTAGAGCAGGCAGCAGCACTGAGGTAGACCAGGCAGCAATACTGAGGTAGAGCAGGCAGCAGTATTGAGGTAGAGCAGGCAGCAGTACTGAGGTAGAGCAGGCAGCAGCACAGAGGTAGAGCAGGCAGCCAGCAGCAAAGAGGTAGAGCAGGTAGCAGCACTGAGGTAGAGCAGGCCGCAGCACTGAGGTAGAGCAGGCAGCAGCACTGAGGTAGAGCAGGCAGCAGTACTGAGGTAGAGCAGGCAGCAGCACTGAGGTAGAGCAGGCAGCACTACTGAGGTAGAGCAGGCAGCAGCACTGAGGTAGAGCAGGCAGCAGCACTGAGGTAGAGCAGGCAGCAGCACTGAGGTAGAGCAGGCAGCAGTACTGAGGTAGAGCAGGCAGCAGCACTGAGGTAGAGCAGGCAGCAGCACTGAGGTAGAGCAGGCAGCAGCACTGAGGTAGAGCAGGCAGCAGTACTGAGGTAGAGCAGGCAGCAGCACTGAGGTAGAGCAGGCAGCACTACTGAGGTAGAGCAGGTAGCAGCACTGAGGTAGAGCAGGCAGCAGCACTGAGGTAGAGCAGGCAGCAGCACTGAGGTAGAGCAGGCAGCAGTACTGAGGTAGAGCAGGCAGCAGCACTGAGGTAGAGCAGGCAGCAGCACTGAGGTAGAGCAGGCAGCAGCACTGAGGTAGAGCAGGCAGCAGTACTGAGGTAGAGCAGGCAGCAGCACTGAGGTAGAGCAGGCAGCAGCACTGAGGTAGAGCAGGCAGCAGCACTGAGGTAGAGCAGTCAGCAGTACTGAGGTAGAGCAGGCAGCAGCACTGAGGTAGAGCAGGCAGCAGCACTGAGGTAGAGCAAGCAGCAGTAATGAGGTAGAGCAGGCAGCAGTACTGACGTAGAGCAGGCAGCAGCACTGAGGAAGAGCAGGCAGCAGTACTGAGGTAGAGCAGGCAGCAGCACTGAGGTAGAGCAGGCAGCAGTACTGAGGTAGAGCAGGCAGCAGCACTGAGGAAGAGCAGGCAGCAGTACTGAGGTAGATCAGGCAGCAGTACTGAGGTAGAGCAGGCAGCAGTACTGAGGTAGAGCAGGCAGCAGTACTGACGTAGAGCAGGCAGCAGCACTGAGAAAAAGCAGGCAGCAGTACTGAGGTAGAGCAGGCAGCAGTACTGAGGTAGAGCAGGCAGCAGCACTGAGGAAGAGCAAGCAGCAGTACTGAGGTAGAGCAGGCAGCAGCACTGAGGCAGAGCAGGCAGCAGTACTGAAGTAGAGCAGGCAGCAGCACTGAGGTAGAGCAGGCAGCAGCACTGACGTAGAGCAGGCATCAGTATTGAGGTAGAGCAGGCAGCAGTACTGAGGTAGCGCAGGCAGCAGTACTGAGGTAGAGCAGGCAGCTGCACTGAGGTGTGTGTGTGTACGTGTGTGTGTGTGTGTGTGTGTGTGTGTGTCGCTACTAGGTCTTCTCTGTCCTTGCTCCGTGAGCTTTATCATACCTCTTCTTAAAGCTATGTATGGATCCTGCCTCCACTACATCACTCTCCAGACTATTCCACTTCCAAACAACTCTATGGCTGAAGAAATACTTCCTAACATCCCTGTGATTCATTTGAGTTTTCAACTTCCAGTTGTGACCCCTTATTGCTGTGTCCCATCTCTCTCCTTATCCATCCTTACAATTCCTCTCAGTATTTTATATGCTGTTATCATGTCCTCCCCTATCCCTCCTGTTTTCCAGTGTTGTCAGGTTGATTTCCCTTAACCGCTCCTCGTGGAACATACCCCTTAGATCCGGGAGTAATCTTGTTGCAAACCTTTGTACTTTCTCTAATTTCTTGACATGTTCGATCAGGTGTGGGTTCCATATTGGTGCTGCATAATCCAATATGGGTCGTGAATGACTCCTTACTTAGATGTCAAAATGCCATTGTCAGGTTTTCCAGACGCCCGTATGCTGCAGCAGTTATTTGGTTGATGTGCGCGTCAGGAGATGTGTTCAGTATAAATCATACCACGGGCGGGGAAAGAACCTGGGATCAAATTCTCAAAACTCCAGACCGTCGCGTCAGCCACTGGACCAGCTAGCCACAATAAGATTCATCCAACTATGGTGTAGGAATACACCTAGTTGGATGAATATTATTGTGGCTAGCTGGTCCAGTGGCTGACGCGACGGTCTGGAGTTTTGAGAATCTGATCGCGGGTTCTATCCCCGCCCGTGGTATGGTTTGTTTGCAATCGTGTCATTACAATTTCGTGAGTCAAGTTGTGTTCAGCATGATGTTCATCCCAAGATCCTTTTCCTTGAGTGAGTTTTGCAGTCTCTGACCACTTAGGCTGTAGTCTGTCTCCGGTGTTCTTTGTCCTTCCCCAAGCTTCATAACTTTGCACCTGCTGGGGTTAAACTCCAGGAACCATTTGTCAGATGTGGTTTGCAGCCTGTCTAGATCCCCTTGTACACTTACCCGATCCTCGTCCGCTTGTATTCTCCTCACTAGTTTCACATCGTCTGCAAACAAGGACACCTGTTTGTTTGTGTGTGCACGCGCGCGCTCACCTATACTCTCCTATTTATGGTTGCATGGGTTGAGTCACAGCTCCTGTGTGTGTGAGTACGAGAATGAAAGAGAAATTCACAAGTGTATTGTGCTAGTTTATTGTGTATCTCATAGCCATCATGTTGACGGTAGCGCAAGAGAGGCCTAAGAACGAGACTACAAAAGTGTTAATAGGATTGTTATTATAATAAAATAAGCGCTAAACCACAAGGGCTATACAGCGCTGGGTGTTAATAGGAGTATACTGAAATATATATTTACAATTTACATTTCATATATTGCAAGCAAATTTAAGATATTTGCTTAATATGTCTGGTATCTTGTTATCATTAACAAGATGCCTTGACGTATGTGTTCTATAAACTGACCATAAGACTGACCACATATTTTATATATAGTTTGACTATCGTGTGTGAGGATGCCAAACTTAAGAATATTTGTAACCAAGCATAAGCCTGGCTGCCACAGCATCAGTTCGTTTATACTGCAAGTTACTATGTAAGTTGCTTATCTGGATTTGTTATCATAATGAGATACAGATCTACTCAGCCTTCTAACCGCATTCCTATGACAT
>NC_091297.1:8427040-8574540 GCF_038502225.1 Cherax quadricarinatus
TACTTCCATTGTGTCACTCATGGAAGGTTACTTCCATTGTGTCTCTCATGGAAGGTTACTTCCATTGTGTCTCTCATGGAAGGTTACTTCCATTGTGTCGCTCATGGAAGGTTACTTCCATTGTGTCACTCATGGAAGGTTACTTCCATTGTGTCTCTCATGGAAGGTTACTTCCATTGTGTCACTCATGGAAGGTTACTTCCATTGTGTCACTCATGGAAGGTTACTTCCATTGTGTCACTCATGGAAGGTTACTTCCATTGTGTCACTCATGGAAGGTTACTTCCATTGTGTCACTCATGGAAGGTTACTTCCATTGTGTCTCTCATGGAAGGTTACTTCCATTGTGTCTCTCATGGAAGGTTACTTCCATTGTGTCACTCATGGAAGGTTACTTCCATTGTGTCACTCATGGAAGGTTACTTCCATTGTGTCTCTCATGAAAGGTTACTTCCATTGTGTCACTCATGGAAGGTTACTTCCATTGTGTCACTCATGGAAGGTTACTTCCATTGTGTCACTCATGGAAGGTTACTTCCATTGTGTCACTCATGGAAGGTTACTTCCATTGTGTCACTCATGGAAGGTTACTTCCATTGTGTCACTCATGGAAGGTTACTTCCATTGTGTCACTCATGGAAGGTTACTTCTATTGTGTCTCTCATGGAAGGTTACTTCCATTGTGTCTCTCATGGAAGGTTACTTCCATTGTGTCACTCATGGAAGGTTACTTCCATTGTGTCTCTCATGGAAGGTTACTTCCATTGTGTCACTCATGGAAGGTTACTTCCATTGTGTCTCTCATGGAAGGTTACTTCCATTGTGTCACTCATGGAAGGTTACTTCCATTGTGTCACTCATGGAAGGTTACTTCCATTGTGTCACTCATGGAAGGTTACTTCCATTGTGTCACTCATGGAAGGCTACTTCCATTGTGTCACTCATGGAAGGTTACTTCCATTGTGTCACTCATGGAAGGTTACTTCCATTGTGTCACTCATGGAAGGTTACTTCCATTGTGTCACTCATGGAAGGTTACTTCCATTGTGTCTCTCATGGAAGGTTACTTCCATTGTGTCACTCATGGAAGGTTACTTCCATTGTGTCACTCATGGAAGGTTACTTCCAATGTGTCACTCATGGAAGGTTACTTCCATTGTGTCTCTCATGGAAGGCTACTTCCATTGTGTCACTCATGGAAGGTTACTTCCATTGTGTCTCTCATGGAAGGTCACTTCCATTGTGTCACTCATGGAAGGTCACTTCCATTGTGTCACTCATGGAAGGTTACTTCCATTGTGTCACTCATGGAAGGTTACTTCCATTGTGTCACTCATGGAAGGTTACTTCCATTGTGTCTCTCATGGAAGGTTACTTCCATTGTGTCACTCATGGAAGGTTACTTCCATTGTGTCACTCATGGAAGGTTACTTCCATTGTGTCACTCATGGAAGGTTACTTCCATTGTGTCACTCATGGAAGGTTACTTCCATTGTGTCACTCATGGAAGGTTACTTCCATTGTGTCACTCATGGAAGGTTATTTCCATTGTGTCACTCATGGAAGGTTACTTCAATTGTGTCACTCATGGAAGGTTACTTCCATTGTGTCACTCATGGAAGGTTACTTCCATTGTGTCACTCATGGAAGGTTACTTCCATTGTGTCACTCATGGAAGGTTACTTCCATTGTGTCACTCATGGAAGGTTACTTCCATTGTGTCACTCATGGAAGGTTACTTCCATTGTGTCTCTCATGGAAGGTTACTTCCATTGTGTCTCTCATGGAAGGTTACTTCCATTGTGTCTCTCATGGAAGGTTACTTCCATTGTGTCACTCATGGAAGGTTACTTCCATTGTGTCACTCATGGAAGGTTACTTCCATTGTGTCTCTCATGGAAGGTTACTTCCATTGTGTCACTCATGGAAGGTTACTTCCATTGTGTCTCTCATGGAAGGTTACTTCCATTGTGTCACTCATGGAAGGTTACTTCCATTGTGTCTCTCATGGAAGGTTACTTCCATTGTGTCTCTCATGGAAGGTTACTTCCATTGTGTCTCTCATGGAAGGTTATTTCCATTGTGTCAGTCATGGAAGGTTACTTCCATTGTGTCACTCATGGAAGGTTATTTCCATTGTGTCACTCATGGAAGGTTACTTCCATTGTGTCACTCATGGAAGGTTACTTCCATTGTGTCTCTCATGGAAGGTTACTTCCGTTGTGTCTCTCATGGAAGGTTACTTCCACTGTGTCTCTCATGTTAGATTACTTCCATTGTGTCTTTCATGGAAGGTTACTTCCATTGTGTCTTCCATGGAAGGTTACTTTCATTTGGGTTTCCTCTTCAGATGGTGAGGATGCCACCCACAACAGTAGAGTAGCCCTAGGGCAGGTATTACTGTAGCACCTGCTGGGTAGCAGGTGGGTAACGTGTGTATCAGGTGTATAGCAGGTGTAGCAGGTGGGTAATGTGTGGAGCAGGTGTAGTAGGCGGGTAGCAGGTCTGTCAGCCTAGGTACCGCCTCGCCCAGGGTACAACCCCGGCAACTTTCCATTGTAAACCGAGCGTGTAAATACCGAGTTGCGAGGTACATCATCGATGCCCATCTCTGTGAGAATGATAATCACTCCCAGCGTCACATTATAACTCCCACAGTCGCATCGCTCCCAGGGTAACATCATCAGCCCCAGCGTCACAACATGGCTCCCAGAAGGAGCACACAGGTCATTCAGGATGTTGCAAGACACCCTAAATATTTCAATTCAAATGCAAAATCCAAGCTAAGAACTACTTGTAGAATTGGACCCTTAATAAGAGGAGGTTCATATTGTGACGATGAACAGGAAACGAACGAAATTCTAAAACAATACGAATCGGTGTTCAACAACCCATTAAATGACAGCAGGGTGGAGAATGCACAAACATTTTTCATTCCATCGAAAAGCTGCGCTAACCAACTATCTGACATCAGTTCTAATTCCATAGAATCCGAAAAAGAAATTGACAACATGCCCACTCACTCAGCACCTAGAGCAGACTCTAGAAATTCCCTATTTATAAAAGAAAATGCAAAGGACCACTAGCACGAGCCCTCAGTATTCTTTGGAGAAAGAGCTTAGATCCAGGTGAAATACCAGAGACCTTAAAGAGTGCAGACATAACTCCGTTGCATAAGGGAGGTAGAAGAGCATTGCCAAAAATTGTAGATCAGTAGCCCTAATTTCTCTCATTATAAAGCCTTTCGAAAAAGTGATAATATGTCAAATTACAAACTTCATGGAACAGTACAATCGGCATATAACGCAAATCAGCATGGTTTTAAAACTGGACAATCATGTCACAGCTGCTGTACCACTACGACAAAATTACGGAGGCATTAGATAGAAGAAAACCAAAACGCAGATGTGATCACAGATTTTGCATAGGCGTTTGACAAATGCTATCAGGGGTGATTGCTCACAAAATGAAGGCCATGCGCATTAGGGAGAGTTAGATTTTCAGGTTTCTAACACAGAGGACACAAAGAGAAATAGTAAACAGAGCAAAAGTAGCATCGTGATTTAACTCTTGAGAACTGTTAGTGTGTCACCCAGACCTAAGAATCTCGGATCAATGAAAGTTTTGTTGATGAAATGTTTCAAATATTGTACCTGAGGTAGCATTTCTGAGGCCAGACAATTTCTTCCACTAAGGCGTATAATTCAGTAAAGATAACTTGTCAGTAAGATTTCACTTATAAATTTACATCAAATGCAGGAAGATGTGTTGTCTAAACAAGACATTGCAGTTTTTTTTTTTTTTGGTTCGCGCTGTTGCTCCAGTGACTACATTTCGAATGAGCCTGTGCCATGTTAGTTCATTTTCATTCTTTATTTTTGTTCTTTAAGAGCCTCTAGTTCACTGCAGACTAGAGTGACTGAAGTGGCTCACTATGTGCTTCCAGTCAGCAGTGATGTGCCTGTTATTACTCTCTACTCCTGAATCATAGATAACCAGTAGAAGTGTCTCTAGAAAGCATGGCAAACTGCTGTATCCTGTCCCTTCAGTGCCTTTGACAACATTAGCACCATTACCCCGTGCTGGAAGCTGGAATGTCAAGTTTATCTGAGTAATCCTCACAATCGTGGGGTAGAGTGTCTGTTAAACTATTTTTAAGCACATGTGAAACATTAACATTTTAAGAATATTGGCAAGTATCAGCAATTTTTTTTCACCGATACCGATGCCATAAAAATATAGCCGATACGCACCCATACCTATACTCTGGCACACTCCAGCTGCTGTGATGGAAGAAATCACAATAAAACGCGTGATTGCAAATACGTAAAAAAAAAAAAACACAATGAAAATAGGAAATAAAACTTGAGCGATTTCATGTGCTTATAGACAGATCTTCTGTTGTGATACTGGTGAGTCAACTCGACACTCAAACTGGTCAACCAGCCCATGAAAGTCCAAACAGCTTGATGATACGCTTGGTACTAACAAATCATCTTGATATTCATGGTACTAACCAATCAGCTTGAAGGTATTCATGGTAGTGATCAGTCGATTTAAAACTATTCCTGGTATTAATCTATCATCTTAATGGATTAAATACCATGGTAATGAAAAGTCAGCTTAACCAGAACAAACATCTGGGTAACTTAAAACACGGCGCTTTAACAATCACATTACTTGACTCAAGGAGCAAATTGCAGTGTGCTCGAGGCAAAAAAAAAAAAATAATTCTGTGACATTAAAGTGAATGACAAGATGTGAGTAGGGCGAGCCTTCATTAATGGGGTAAGTGACCACATTAAAGCATGCCAGCGTGCCGCTCAGACGAGAAGGCCGCATATATTAGTAACAGGAGCAACTCTTTGAGACAACTCACTAGCCCAAGATAAGAATAAATGCGCCACTCGATCACCACCATCCATTCTCTGTCGTCAAGTATCAGCAAGAGAAGCCCTGGCAGCAGCAGTGGCACCAGTACAGTGGCAGCAGCAGAAGAAGAACTTGCAGAGTCAGCACCAGTAGAAACGTAGCGGCAGCACTACAAGCAGCAGCGCCAGCAGCACCACTACTCCATCCAGCAGGGGGTGGTGGAGAGGAGTGGCGGTGTTGTGTGTGGGAAACGACGCAGCGCCCTAACATGATACGAGATGTACGTGGTGGTGGGGGCCCGGACACGATGCACGGGTGTCGGGTTGCCGCCGTGCTGGCCATGATCATCGACAACTGTGGGCCGTGACGCAGGCGTGCTCCTGGGACCTGCTGAAAGAAAGCGCATGCCATGGCCCTCCGTGGCTCCCTCCGTGTGTGTATTCACCTAGTTGTGGTTGCAGGGGTCGATTCACAGCTCCTGGCCCCGCCCCTTCACTGGTAGCTACTAGGTCACTCTTCTTGCCCCATGGGCTTTATCATACGTCTTCTTAAAGCTATGTATGGATCCTACCTCCACTACATCACTTCCTAGACTGTTCCACTTCCTGACAACTCTGTGACTGAAGAAATACTTCCTAACATCCCTGTGATTCATCTGAGTCTTCAACTTCCAACTGTGACCCCTTGTTGCTGTGTCCCATCTCTGGAACATCCTGTCTTTGTCCACCTTGTCAATTCCTCTCAGAATTTTATATGCCGTTATCATATCCCCCTATTTCTCCTGTCCTCCAGTGTCATCAGGTCGATTTCCCTTAACCTCTCCTTGTGGGACATGCCCCTTAGCTCCAGGACTAGTCTTGTTGCAAACCTTTGCACTCTCTCTAATTTCCTTACATGCTTGGCTAGGTGTGGCTTCCAAACTGGTGCTGCATACTCCAATATAGGCCTGACATACACGGTGTACAGGGTCCTGAATGATTCCTTATTGAAATGTCGGAATGCTAATCTTAGGTTTGCTAAGTGCCCATATGCTGCAGCAGTTATTTACTTGAAGTGTGCCTCAAGAGATGTGCCCAGTGTTATACTCACCCCAAGATCCTTTCCTTGAGTGAGGTTTGTAGTCTCTGGCCCCTTAAACTGTACTCCGTCTGCGATTTTCTTTGCCCTTCCCCGATCTTCATAACTTTGCTCTTGGTGAGGTTGAACTCCAGGTTCCAGTTTCTGGACCAGGCCTGCAGCCTGTCCAGATCCCTTTGTAGTTCCACTTGGTCCTCGTCTGATTGAATTCTTCTCATGAACTTCACATCATCTGCAAACAGGGGTAGTACTTCTGAGTCTATTCTTTCCGTCATGTCATTCACAAAAACCAGGAACAGCACCGGACCTAGGACTGACCCCTGTGGAACCCCATTCTTTACAGACGCCCACTCTGACACCTAGCCACATACCATGACTCGCTGACGTCTTCCTGACAGGTATTCCCTGATCCATTGCAGTGCCTTCTCTGTTATACTTGCCTGGTCCTCCAGCTTATGCATTAATCGCTGGTGTGGAGCTGTGTCAAAAGCCTTTTTTTCCACAGGGTTTGACAGGTTAAGGATCCCAAGCTGTATTGACAGCTATTTACAGGTTAAGGATTCCTAACTTTATTGGCAAGCTAAGAGCTGTTACCTACATCAGCTCATTTGAAAGCATTTTTATTGTTATGAGACATACAAGTAGGGAACAGGATGAAGTTGGAGCCATCTGTGGGCCAGCATTTTCATTTGATCAACTGACTTTATCTCGTTGACATCATTATGTTGTACGAATGTGTTCCATACTCGAGTCATCCTGGGTATGTATGATCTCAGATGGAGTGATGTTCTGGAGAAGGGTACAGCCAGAGTGAAGTTGCTGCTTTCTGCCCGTCTTGTGGCATAAAAGCTTGTTTCACGCTGTCCTCGAAGTGGATCCAAGTGTGGTATTTTGACAATATTGGCCTTGTACATAACAGTAAGGCCACCCACATCCCTCCTATGTTGAAGGCTCTGCTGAAATGACAGATCTATCCAGGATGGGTCCAGGCGAGAGATGAGACGTCTTGCTCTGTTCTCTACTCTGTCAAGCAGTCGCAGATGAGAGGGGGGGCAGGCAAACCAAGAAAGTGGAGCATACTCAAGGTGTGAGCGTACTTGTGCCTCGTACAGGATCTTGCAACCCCTACTGTCAAGCAGATGGGAGATACGGCGAAGTGCTGTAAGCTTCCTGGCTGCCTTGTTTGCAAGATTTACAACGTGGTTCTTCATGGTTAGTTTGGAGTCAAATTTCACCCCAAGGATATCAACTTCTCCAGGTGCCAACATCCTCCCATTCCCATTCCTCCCATTCCTTCTTACTGTCCAAGAAAACACAATCTACCCACCCTTCTCTCTCTTGTCTTACTGCTGCCAGCCTGTCATAGAACTCCAGTGCATTTGTGACAGAATTTCCCGTCCCTGAAACCATGCTGGTTATCGCTGATAAGCTCATTCCTTGCTGGGTGCTTCACCACTCTTCTCTTGATAATCTTCTCCGTGACTCCGCATGGTCTGTAGTTTAGTGCTTCATGTCTGTCTCCTTTATAAAAATTGGGACTACATTTGCTGTCTTCCATACCTCAGGTAGTTCCCGTTTCGATAGATGTGTTGAAGATTGTTGTTAGTGGCACACATAGCACCTCTGCCTCCTCTCTCAGGACCCGTGGAGAGATTTATCCGGCCCCATCGCCTTTGAGGTATCTAGCTTGCTTATCAGCCTCTTCACTTCTTCCTCAGCTGTATGTATTGTGTCTAACACTTGATGGCGTACCCCACCTCTCCGTCTTTCCAGAGTCCCTCCTGTCTCTTCTGTGAACACTTCTTTGAATCTCATGTTGAACTCCTTACATACTTCTAGGTCATTTCTTGTGATCACCCCTCCTTCCTTTCTCAGCCTGATTACCTGGTTTTTGACTGATATTTTCCTCCTGATGTGACTGTACAAAAGCTTCGGGTCAGATTTGGCTTACGCTGCTATGTCATTTTTGTATTGTCATTGGGCTTTCCTTCTTAGACGTGCATATTCTTTTCTGGCTCTGCAACCGCTCTCCTTATTCTCCTGGGTCCTTTGCCTTCTATACTTCTTCCATTCTCTAGCACACTTGGTTTTGGTCTCACTATACCTATGAGTGAACAAAGGGCTCATCCTGACCTCGTTATTTCTGTTACCCTTGGGTAAAAACCTCTCCTCAGCTTCCTTGCATATTGTTGTCACATATTCCATCATTTCATTTACTGACTTCCCCGCCAGTTCTCTGCCCCACTGAACCTCGTGCAGGAAATTCTTCATGCCTCTGTAGTCCCCTCTCTTGTAGTTTGGCTTCGTTCGTCATCCCATTCCTGCTTCCCTCTCTACTTGTAACTCTAATATGTATTTGAAGCTCAGAACCATGTGGTCACTGGCCCCAAAGGGTCTTTTGTATGTGATGTACTCAATATCTACACTACTCAAGGTGAATATTAGGTCCAGTCTTGCTGGTTCATCCTCCTCTCTCTCTCTGGTAGTGTCCCTTATGTGTTGGTACATGAGGTTCTCCAGTACCACTTCCACCATCTTAGCCCTCCACGTTTCTAGGCTCCCATGTGGCTCCAAGTTCTCCCAGTCAATTTCTTTGTGATTGAAGTCACCTAGAACCAGTAACTTTGCCCTGCTCGTATAAGCCGTTCTGGCCACCTCAGGCAGTGTATCAACCATCACTCTGTTACTCTCATACTCTTGCCTTGGCCTCCTGTTGTTCTGTGGTGGGTTATACATCACTGCAATTACCACCTTGGGACCTCCAGACTGAAGTGTTCTTATTATGTAGTCTCTTGCTTCTCCTCTGCCTCCTCTCTCCAACTCATAAAAATCTCATTGGCTTTTGATGAGCAGTGCCACTCCTCCACCCCTTCTGTTCCCTCTGCCTTTCCTCAGGATCTGATATCCCATTGGAAAGATGGCATCTGTTATCATTCCTGTGAGCTTGGTTTCAGTGAGAGCTATAACGTCCGGTGATGCCTCTTTGATTCTTTCGTGCCACTCCTCCCACTTATTTGTTATTCCAGCGTTGGTGTACCATACCTTCAGTTTCCTCTCCAACACTGTGTTCTGGGGGTCTGTAGGGGTGGGGGCCTGGTAGTGTGTGTGTGTGTGTGTGTGTGTGTGTGTGTGTGTGTGTGTGTGTGTGTGTGTGTGTGTGTGTGTGTGTGTGTGTGTGTGTTTGTGTGTGTGTGTGTGTGTGTGTGTACTCACCTAATTGTAATCACCTAATTCTGGTTGCAGGGGTCGATACTCAGTTCCTGGTCCCGCCTCTTCACTGATCGCTACTAGGTCCTCTCTCTCTCTGCTTCCTGAGCTTTGTCATACCTCGTCTTAAAGTTATGTATGGTTCCTGCCTCCACTACATCATTTGCTAGGCTATTCCACTTTCTGACGACTCTATGACTGAAGAAATACTTCCTAACATTCCTGTGACTCGTCTGAGTCTTCAGCTTCCAATTGTGACCCCTTGTTTCTCTGTCCACCTTATCTATTCCACTTCACTCAGTACTTTATATGTCGTTATCATGTCTTCCCTGACCCTCCAGTGTCGTCAGTCCGATTTCCCTCAACCTTTCATCGTAGGACATTCCCCTGAGCTCCGGAACTTTGTACATTCTCTAACTTCTTGACGTGCTTGACCAGGTGTGGGTTCCAATCTGGTGCTACATACTCCAGTATGGGCCTGACATACACAGTGTATAGTGTCTTGAACGATTCCTTACTAAGGTATCGGAACGCTATTCTCAGGTTTACCAAGGCGCCCATATGCTGCAGCAGTTATCTGGTTGATGTGTGCCTCCAGAGACGTGCTCGGTGTTATGGTCACCCCAAGATCTTTCTCCTTGAGTGAGGTTTGCAGTCTTTGTCCACATAGCCTGTACTCTGTCTGCGGTCTTCTTTGCCCTTCCCCAATCTTCATGACTTTGCATTTGGCAGGGTTGAATTCAAGGAGCAAGTTGCTGGACCACATGTCCAGCCTGTCCAAGTCTCTTTGTAGTCCTGCCTGGTCCTCATCTGATTTAATTCTTCTCATTAATTTCACACCATTTGCAAACAGGGACACTTCAGAGTCTATCCCTTCCATTATGTCATTCACATATATCAAAAATAGCACTGGTCCTAGGGCTGACCCCTGTGGGACCCCGCTCATCACAGGTGCCCACTGTGATGCCTCTTCACGTACCATGACTCATTGTTGCCTCCCTGTCAGGTATTCTCTGATCCGTTGCAGTGCCCTTCCTGTTATACACGCCTGATCCTCCAGCTTCTGCACTAATCTCTTGTGAGGAACTGTGTCGAAGGCCTTCCTGCAGTCCAGGAAAATATAATCAACCCACCCCTCTCTCTCGTTTCTTACTTCTGTTACCTTGTCATAAAACTCAAGATGGTTTGTGACACAGGATTTGCCTTCCATGAATCCATGCTGGTTTCGTTTATAATCTTGTTCCGTTCCAGGCGCTCCACCACTCTTCTCCTGATAATCTTTTCCATGACTTTGCATACTATACACATCACAGACACTGGTCTGTAGTTTAGTGCCTCGTTTCTGTCTCCTTACTTAAAAATGGGGACTACATTTGCCGTCTTCCATACCTCAGGTAGGTGCCCAGTTTCAAGGGATGTATTGAAGATTGTGGTTAGTGGCACGCTCCTTCTCTAAGGACCCACGGGGAGATGTCCGGTCCCATCGCCTTTGAGGTAATCAAGGTCGCTTAGCAGCTTGTGTGTGTGTGTGTGTGTGTGTGTGTGTGTGTGTGTGTGTGTGTGTGTGTGTGTGTGTGTGTGTGTGTGGCGAGTTAATACGGCCCTGATGACAAGCTACAGAGGGCCCTGAAGCAGCAACTGGGAAGGCCGTCTGGGTTAAGTTACCCCTGACGCTGCTTCAATGTTTATAATCGTTCAGATCCTTGACCCCGCAAGAACTTATTTTTGAATATCCTTTCTACCTTTTTATATGCCTCTGGTCTAATAAGGAATAAAACACCAGGAAACAACTTATGAAATGCCTCCTCCGAGACGTTAGTCCTCTAGAATTACCAGCATTTATCAAGTGATCTTAATGCAATGCAAAAATTTATTTAAGAATCCCGCATCTTCATTTGCTTACCAGACAAATTGCTCCTCGGCCAGAATCTGAAGTACCAGTAATCTGCTATCTTGTTGAGAGCTGCGGTCAAGACTATCTTCAAGTGACAAAATTACATACAAAAATATACAATCTGCGTCTCTGATGTCGTAATCTACAAGTCAACTTTTATACTCGTATGCCGTATATTAAAATTGTGATACTGGGATGAGTGTTAGGCTAATGACACAACACACAAAGTCACTCTCAAGATAGGACAGAAACTACTGGTCCGAAATTTGTTAAAGTACATATCATGAAACTAGCGACTAAAAGTTTACCTCAAGCACTGATGGTAAGTTTAGCAAACAGCAGAACAATTGAAGGCCCCTTTCCTCCTGCCTAGTTATTCAGAAGCGCAGAGATGCTGGTCAACAATTTCAATATCTAGTTCTTTTTGAACGGCATCCTAACTGATACAACTGAATTTTAATAGAGGACACCAAGGCAATCAGTGAGCACGGAACCAAGTTAACATTATCCCTAAACCATTCCAAATAGGAAGTAATTTCCTCCAAGCAAAAGATCATCAATCAGATTAGTATAGCCTTGGGAGGAATGCAAGTCACTGACCCTGCTAACAGTACTCTCCTTGGTGCTTCCCTTAAGTCTAACTCCTTCTACTGACTAGAGAAAAAATCAACGACCTGAAGATGAGAAGTCGGGTTGTGGACACCGGTGTTCATGAGTTCTTCTGCCTCCTCATCAGATATTTACCCCTTCTTGAGCAAACTCATTTTTTTAATTGCAATTTTCTCCCTGCTTCATCAGACCCAAAATGATTATGACATTCTTCTGACGTACATGTAGAAAAAGTCTTAAACCATTCTATTAAAGCCTCACAGTGGATGCAAGACACATATCTAGTCAGATTAGGTAGATCAGAAATATGTACAACGTCCCAGATTGTCTTCCAAGCCTTTTGTCAGAAGACTCAGGTAATTTGGCTGGGGTAAATGACCTCAGCTTCATCAGTGGCGCCAGCCAATTGGGATGCTTGCACAGCTCTAAAATTAAGACTAACTGCAATACTGGCCCACAGACAATCCACCTGGGACAGTCCCATCGTGGAAAATATACATACAGTTATGCTTGAGGATGCGGGGTCCAGTAATGAGACTGTTCATCTCCTAGCCTGTCTGTAGACATGTTTATCAATTTCAATCTCTGCTACTGGCATAGTATTCTTACTTCGCTGAGTACAAATGTATTTGAGGCAAGGTGTTAGCTGATCATTATGGTCTGCACGGTTCAAACTGTGAAAGTAGCAAGGAGTGGCATGCAAGATAATGAAGTCACTGGTATGAACACAAGACGTGCCATATTCTAGGGGCCTAACAGAGAGACAACCTGAATCCCTCGTGGCTTACAACATGTGTAATCCTTTGGTAATACTCAAACCAACAGAGTAAGTGGCTGCTTTGAAATTCATTATTGGTGTTTCTCACTTCCTACTCCTTCTCTTTCTAATTATCTTCCTGCTCTTTTGCCTATGATTCTTCTACTTTCACTACCCGCACACTTCACTGTTACAGCAGTTATTGAGGCGTCCCTACAAGGTCAGCGGTGGCTAGCAGTTCTAAATAGGGCTATCACTTCCATCAATCAGCCGCCCCCACACACAGAGGGTATAACATAGTAACACAAGTAGGAAAGACAGGGATTGGTGGATTGCATTTTCTTTGACTGCAGGCAATCACATGGCAGTGCACAACTCAAGAGACTGGGCCAAAAACTAGAGTAGGTAATGAAGAGGGTAGGCACCTACCTACCTACCTGGAGTAAGCTCGTTCAGTACAGCTGCTGCTGCACTGCTGTGCTCTCCTGGAGTCCACCTACCTACATGGCACTATAATGGATCAAAGAATATGTAAAGGGAATGAGACAGTGGGAATTCGAGAAGAGATATCAGACTGGACAAGTGTAACAAGTGGGGTTCGAACAAGGATTGGTACCAGGACAGGCACTGTTTCTGGAATATGTGAATGATATACCTAGAGAGAAAGTCCTATATATCCTTGTTCACAAGTATCAAATTAATGGTGAAAATAAAAAGCAGGGAGAACAGGAAAAGTCTACAAAAGTCTACAACAGGATCTTGGCAACCTGCAGGATTGGTCAGACAAGTGGCTACTGGAATTCAACCCCCCCCCCCACATATACAAAATTTTAGAAGGTTATAAAAAAATAGGGAAGGTTCAAGACGACTCGAAACTGAGTACAAATATGGAAGACGGAAACTACAAACCTCGCACAAGAAAAACCCAGGGAAAACTATAGTACCGATCATAACCAGATAACATCTGCAGCGAATGTGCATTTGAAGAATCTAAAATTAGATTTCAGGAATTTATAAAAAAAAATAGGTCCTTATTTACGACATAAGTCAGGGCCAACATCAGCGCCGAAACTTTACCTGATAACAGGTACAGAAACTGGAAAAAGTGCAGAGATATGTAGTACCAAGTCCTGGAGCTAAGAGGATTGAACTCTGAGGACAACAATAGAAGATAAAAGGAATAGGTAAGACATGATGACAAAATAATTAAATGATTTGATAAGGTGGACAGGGAAAGAATCTTGAGGCAGGAAACTAGTACCTGGGAGCACAATTGGATACTTAAAATATAGATAACCCACGGGGATGTCACAAGGTAATCTTTCTCAGTCTAGTGTGGTTAGAGAGTACATCCCTAAATTTTACAGATATTTTGTTAGGTGAGAAAGGTAATATGTATTTTAACAGCTACCTAACTATAATGAAGTCTGTCCTGACGCGGGGCTAACAGGGTAGAGCTCTTGCGATGGTCACTCACACAGTAGCAGCTCTAAGACTCTAGTCTAGCATATACTAGACTAGAGTCTAGCACGTACTAGACTAGACTCTAGCATGTACTAGACTAGACTCTAGCATGTACTAGACTAGACTAGCATGTACTAGACTAGAGTCTAGCATGTACTAGACTAGACTCTAGCATGTACTAGACTAGACTCTAGCATGTACTAGACTAGACTAGCATGTACTAGACTAGAGTCTAGCATGTACTAGACTAGAGTCTAGCATGTACTAGACTAGAGTCTAGTTCTCACTATATCTTCTTGGTGGTTTGGTTTAGTACCAACCCCTCCAGGACCTTCCCAGTGTATATTATCATGTATCTCTCTCGCCTGCGTTCGAGGGAATACAGATCCTTGATACATGATAATATACACTTGGAAGGTCCTGAAGGGATTGGTACCAAACCTGCACACGAAAATCACTCCATATGAAAGCAAAAGACTCGGTAGGAGATGCAACATTCCACCGATGAAAACCAGGGGCGCCACGAGTACACTGAGAGACAACACAATAAGTGCCCGGGGCCCAAGACTGTTCAATTGCCTCCCAGCATACATAAGGGGGATTACCAATAGACCCCTGGCTGTCTTCAAGAAGGCACTGGACAAGCACCTAAAGTCAGTACCTGACCAACCGGGCTGTGGTTCATACATCAGCTTGCGTGCGGCCAGCAGTAACAGCCTGGTTGATCAGACCCTGATCCACCATGAGGCCTGGTCTCAGACAGAACCGCGGGGGCGTTGACCCCCGAAACCCTCTCCAGGTAAACTCCAGGTAATCACCCCTCAGTGTACTCGTCCCTCAATGTACTCGCCTCTCAGTGTACTCGCCTCTCAATGTACTCGCCTCTCAGTGTACTCGCCTCTCAGTGTACTCGCTTCTTTGCTCTTCCTTCTTGACTTGTACTCGCTTAGTTTGAACATTAATATCACCCTGGATGACCACTCCTACACCCTCTTCCAAGTCTTTATATACGTACTCTCTTTCCTTCCTCTCAACATTATTTTCCTGAGCTTCAGGTAACCGGTCAACACAATTCCCTATGGCAATGTATTCCCAATATTAAAAATTAGTAAAACTCTTTATACCAGATTTTGGAAAGTCCCTACAGGTTATTCTGACCCACCTTGTTATATCTCCCATTAACCTCTCTCTCTCTCTCTCTCTCTCTCTCTCTCTCTCTCTCTCTCTCTCTCTCTCTCTCTCTTTACACAGGGTTTGTCAAGGTTAGGTTAAGGATTCCTAACTTTATTAACAAGCTATTTACAAGTTAAGGATTCCTAACTTTATTGACAAGCTATTTACAAGTTAGGGATTCCTAACTTTATTAACAAGCTATTTACAAGTTAAGGATTCCTAACTTTATTAACAAGCTATTTACAAGTTAAGGATTCCTAACTTTATTGACAAGCTATTTACAAGTTAGGGATTCCTAACTTTATTAACAAGCTATTTACAAGTTAAGGATTCCTAACTTTATTAACAAGCTATTTACAAGTTAAGGATTCCTAACTTTATTAACAAGCTATTTACAAGTTAAGGATTCCTAACTTTATTGACAAGCTATTTACAAGTTAAGGATTCCTAACTTTATTAACAAGCTATTTACAAGTTAAGGATTCCTAACTTTATTAACAAGCTATTTACAAGTTAAGGATTCCTAACTTTATTGACAAGCTATTTACAAGTTAGGGATTCCTAACTTTATTGACAAGCTATTTACAAGTTAAGGATTCCTAACTTTATTGACAAGCTATTTACAAGTTAAGGATTTCTAACTTTATTAACAAGCTAAGAGCTGTTACCTACAAGAGTTCATTAGAAACACTTGTCCTTGTAAACTTGCTATCATTAAATTTAAGTACAAGTCTTTGGTAGGGTGTTGTGATAAATCCTTGCAAATACACGCAATCAACACATTTCTATTTCTTATGGAACAAAAAGGTACAATACCGTGACTGGAACAATTCACAAATCACGCGCGACTTGGACCATGTGAGGATATGACTTAAGAAATCGTAATGACACGATTGCAAATAAACCATACCCCCGGCCGGGATTGAACCCGCGGTCATAGACTCTATGACCGCGGGTTCAATCCCGGCCGGGGGTATGGTTTATGTGAGGATAATTTGTGTATACGTGTCTATATTTCTCTTCTTGATCTGTTACGCAGTAAGTGCGTCTACAACCGTGTTATTATCTATGTCCTTGGTCGTAGGGGTACAACTATGCTCGATGTGATCCTAAGGACATATGCTCGCTGTGGTCCTAAGGACCTATGCTCGCTGTGATCCTAAGGACCTATGGTCGCTGTGGTCGTTACTGCAAAACTAACGTTTTAGTAATAGCAGCAGAATCTACCTAAGACGGCACAACTGAGATTTTATTTCTCTCTCTCTCACACACACACACACACACACACACACACACAGAGCATATCTCCTGAGGCACACATCAATCAGATAACTGCTGCAGCATACGGGCGCCTGGCAAACCTACGGATAGCGTTCCGATACCTCAGTAAGGATTCGTTTAAGACTCTGAATACCATCTACGTCAGGCCCATACTGGAGTATGCAGCACCAGTTTGGAATCCACACCTAGTCAAGCACGTCAAGAAATTAGAGAAAGTGCAAAGGTTTGCAACAAGACTAGTCCCAGAGCTACGGGGATTGTCATACGAAGAAAGGTTGAGGGAAATCGGCCTGACGACACTGGAGGACAGGAGGGTCAGGGGAGACATGATAACGACATATAAAATACTGCGCGGAATAGACAAGGTGGACAAAGACGGGATGTTCCAGAGATGGGACACAGACACAAGAGGTCACAATTGGAAGTTGAAGACTCAGATGAATCAAAGGGATGTTAGGAAGTATTTCTTCAGTCATAGAGTAGTCAGGCCGTGGATTAGCCTAGAAAGAGATGTAGTGGAGGCAGGAACCATACATAGTTTTAAGGCGAGGTATGATAGAGCTCATGGGGCAGGGAGAGAGAGGACCTAGTAGCAATCAGCGAAGAGGCGGGGCCAGGAGCTGTGACTCGACCCCTGCAACCACAAATAGGTGAGTACAAATAGGTGAGTACACACAGGAAAAGGCTGTTTCGTGGCTCTTCTCCCACACAAATTAGACTGCTTCGTAGGTCAACACAGAAAAAGACTGTGTCGTAGGTCTTCTCCCACATATACACAAGACTGTGTCGTAGTTCTTCACCCACATATATATTAGAAGGCTGTTTCGTGGCTGGGTGGCTTTGAGGAGATGTAACGATGCAATTAGGCTGACACCGGCGGAATACTAAACAGAGTGAACAATCTTCAGAGTAGGGACGCCCACACGCCAGGATTTGCATCCTTCTTAAGCTCTGTCACCCACACGGGTTTAGCGCTGGTTTGATTTAACCATAACATCCTTCTGTGGTGAGAGACTTTAAGACAGGGAACCAACGCAACCGTTGTTCTGTTGTGAACCACTGTACTGTTGTGAACCACTGTACCATGGTAAACCATTGTTCTGCTGTGTACCACTGTTCTATTGTGAACCATTGTACTGTTGTGAACCATTGTACTGTGGTGAACCATTGTTCTTTTTTGAACCACTGTTCTGTTGTGAACCACTGTTCTGTTGTGAACCACTGTTCTGTTGTGAACCACTGTTCTGTTGTGAACCACTGTTCTGTTGTGAACCACTGTTCTGTTGTGAACCACTATTAGTAGATATGGCTGTAGAGTAATTGGACATAATGGTTAACAAGGTAATTAGACCCAAGTGGTGAGGAGTTAGACATGGAAATAAGTAGTTAGACATGACAGGAAGGGTGGGGGGGGGTAACGAGGTAGTTGAACGGGTCTGAAGGAGTAATAAGGCAAATAATCATATCAGGAGGGATAACAAGGTCGTTAGACAGGACTAGAGGGATAATACGGTAGTTAGACCGGGCTGGAGGAATAACAAAGTAGACAGGGTTCGAGGGTTAACAATGTCGTTAGACAGGGTTGCATGACTCACAGCGTAGAAACCGTGTCTGGAGGGCTAACAGGATTGTTAGACTTGGCTGGAGGTCTACTAAGGTACTTAGACACATGACTGTATGGTAGATGAACATGTCTAGAAGATGAATACATAGAAGAATGGGTGGAGACTCGAACCGTGTCGGAAGCAGGTTAGACAATGGTGAAAGCCGAGAAGTGGGGACAAAGACATAAGTAGCAGAGGGTGTTTACAATACAATGTCTCGCCCAGCTTAGGGCGAAAAGTGTTAAAAGGATCCTCTGCCACCAGTGTCTTTTTATCCCCCCCCCCCGCGACACGTAGCATTGCCACTGGTTACAAGGTTTACAATAGGAAGATTTCACAGCATTGTTGTGACATGTCTGTATCAGCGGCCACCATCTGTGACGCAACTCTTTCTTCCCACAGTCCCAGAAGCTTCATAACACATCTATTCTCGTATGTCTCAAAGCCATATAGTCTGTGAACTCAAGATGAATCGTAATTAACGACTTCAATAAATAAACACAAGAATGATGGAGTGTGTGAGGGAAAGATGTGCCGCTCTAGGGCCAAAGGCTAAGCTGAGGAATTTAGAGGTGCGGTAAGTCTAGGACGAGGCATCGGGGATGTCAGTGGGTTACATCAATCGTCTTGAGTTCAAGAAACGCCTGAGAATTCTCTTTTAGTCTGACGCAGGTTTCTTTAAGGTCTTTAAGAGTCTGTGTGCACCGGGGAAGGAATCAGGTGCCTTACCAGTCAGCGGGAACTGTTTACGAGGTCAGGAGTCTGGTGCATCATGACGGGATCAGCAAGTGTTGGACAAGTTCGTTACATGTCAGTGAAGACCCAAATGAGGTTGTGCACGAGGTCAGGAGATTAAGTTATATCAGAGGTCAAGCAACGTTAAAGATCACGTCTCGGGGCTTTGAGTGCCAAGTGTCGGGCACCGAAAAGCTAAAACAAATATTAAGCTTGTGTTACGTAACGTGTAACAGGTATGGTTGTCTGCCAACATTTACAGATATTGTTGTCTGCGTTATCTTTATAAACAGTGTTATCTGCAATCCCATACAGGTACCATGTTATCTTCTGGCAGGTGCGGACATCATGGTATCTACACACATGCGCTATTCTGCTTCAACCGCAATCAACACCTTTGTACAACTTCTCCACTGTACCATAGCTCGTGACCAGTACAAAGGTCTCAGACTTCTCTGCCGTCTGAAGATCGTCCTCGCCCACTTCCTTCCTCAGGTTGTTTTCGTTGTCCTTTCCCTTCCTCGGGTCGTTTTCCCTCTCACAGCTCCCGCTAGAGCCACTGACCAGACCTGAGGTTCATATACGAGCGGCGCACGGTGGTTGAGACGACAGCAATGTGTTTTATCGCTGGATGGTGTAGATACTGATGTGTGCTGCGTTGCTGCTGTGGGTGTCCCGCTGGCTGGCGCGTGGGCTACCTGCAGATGCTACTGGCATGTCTATTGTGACTGATGGACACTCAGTGTGTGCTAAGAATAGAAAGAATGATATTAGTATACGGGAAGCTAAAATTTGTACCTCCTTGTATCTCCCTGTTCGTGCACACTAAGCGCTGAGATGCTGATCTCAGGTAGGAACTTGTGCCTTCAGATAGCACCCTAGCACTGTCCCACACACCCTAGAGTTTACCTGGAGAAGGTTCCGGGGGTCAACGCCCCAGCGGTTCGGTCTGAGACCAGCCCTGGTGGATCTTGTGTCTACAAACATCACCCTAGCACTGTCCCCACACACCCTGGTGGAACTTATGTCCACAAACATCACCCCAGCACTGTCCCACATACCCTGGTGGGACTTGTGACTTCAGACATCACCCCAGCACTGTCCCACACACCCTAGTGAGACCTGTACCTTCAGACATCACCCCCGTACAGTGCCATATACCCTGGTGGGATTTGTGCCTTCAGACATCACCCCAGTACCGTCCCACATACCCTGGTAGGACCGGTGCCTTCAGACATCACCCCAGTACTGTCCCACATGCCCTGGTGGGACTTGAACCTTCAGACATCACCCCAGTACTGTTCCACATACCCTGGTGGGACTTGTGCCTTCAAACATTACCCCAGCACTGTCCCACATACCCTGGTGGGACTTGTGACTTCAGACATCACCCCAGCGCTGTCTCACACACCCTGGTGGGACTTGTGCCTTTAGACAGCACCCCAGCACTGTCCCACACACCATGGTGGTACTTGTACCTTCAGACATCACCCCAGCACAATCCCACATACCCTGGGGGGACTTGTGCCTTCAGACATCACCCAGGCACTGTCCCACATACCCTGGTGGTACCTGTACCTTCAGACATCACCCCAGCACTGTCCCACATACCCTGGTGGTACTTGTACCTTCAGACATCACCCCAGCACTGTCCCACATACCCTGGTGGGACTTGTGCCTTCAGACATCACCCCAGCACTGTCTCACACACCCTGGTTGAACTTGTGCCTTTAGACATCACCCCAGCACTGTCCCACACACCATGGTGGTACTTGTACCTTCAGACATCACCACAGCACTGTCTCACATAGTCTGGAGGAACTTGTGCCTTTAGAACTCACAACAGCACTGTCTCACATACCCTGGAGGGATTTGTGCCTTCAGACATCACCCCAGCACTGTCTCACATACCCTGGAGGGACTTGTGCCTTTAGACATCACCCCATCACTGTCTCACATACCCTGGTGGGACTTCTACCTTCAGACATCACCCCGGCACTGTCTCACATACCCTGGAGGGACTTTTGCCTTTAGACATCACCCCAGCACTGTCTCACATACCCTGGTGGGACTTCTACCTTCAGACATCACCCCAGCACTGTCTCACATACCCTGGTGGGATTTGTGCCTTCAGACATCACCCCAGCACTGTCCCACATACCCTGGTGGGACTTGTGCCTTCAGATATTGTCCCAGCACTGCCCCACATACCCTGGTGGGACTTGTGCCTTCAGACATAGCCCCAGCACTGCCCCACATACCATGGTGGGGCTTGTGTCTTCAGACATCACCCAGCACCGTGCCACATACCCTGTTGAGACTTGTGCCTTCAGACATCACCCCAGCACCGTGCCACATACCCTGGTGAGACTTGTGCCTTCAGACATCACCCCAGCACCGTGCCACATAATCTGGTGGGACTTGTGCCTTCAGACATCACCCCAGCACCGTTCCACATACCCTGGAGAGACTTGTGCCTTCAGACATCACCCCAGCACTGTCCCACATACCCTGGTGGGACTTGTGCCTTCAGATATAGCCCCAGCACTGCCCCACATACCCTGGTGGGACTTGTGCCTTCAGATATAGCCCCAGCACTGCCCCACATACCCTGGTGGGACTTGTGCCTTCAGACATTGCCCCAGCACTGCCCCACATACCCTGGTGGGGCTTGTGCCTTCAGACATCACCCCAGCACCGTGCCACATACCCTGGTGAGACTTGTGCCTTCAAACGTCACCCCAGCACTGTCCCACATACCCTGGTGGGACTTGTGCCATCAGATATAGCCCCAGCACTGTGTCATGTGGGTTCGATAACGTGGATGGGGTAAAAATACTCACGTAGGCTTGTTTGTACGTATATATAACGGGAAGTATGGGAAGCGCCAACAGCCGACCTGCCTCTCTCTGCCCCCTATCTCAGACTGACTCACCAGTGCCTAGGGGGTGAGGCATTCAAAAATATGCTATGGTCAGCAGCAACATGAATAACAGTCAGTGATTCACACAGACGGTTGTTAGTGAGTCATCTACTGGTAACTGGTTACTGGTAACTGGTACTACTGAGAACTGCCCCACATACCCTGGTGGGACTTGTGCCTTCAGACATAGCCCCAGCACTACCCCACATACCTTGGTGGGGCTTGTGCCTTCAGACATCATCCCAGCACCGTGCCACATACCCTGGTGAGACTTGTGCCTTCAGACATCACCCCAGCACTGTCCCACATACCCTGGTGAGACTTGTGCCTTCAGACATCACCCCAGCACCGCGCCACATACCCTGGTGAGACTTGTGCCTTCAGACATCACCCCAGCACCGTGCCACATACCCTGGTGAGACTTGTGCCTTCAGACATCACCCCAGCATTGCTCCACATACCCTGGTGAGACTTGTGCCTTCAGACATCACCCCAGCACCGTGCCACATACCCTGGTGAGACTTGTGCCTTCAGACATCACCCCAGCACCGTGCCACATACCCTGGTGAGACTTGTGCCTTCAGACATCACCCCAGCACCGTGCCACATACCCTGGTGAGACTTGTGCCTTCAGACATCACCCCAGCATTGCTCCACATACCCTGGTGAGACTTGTGCCTTCAGACATCACCCCAGCAGCGTGCCACATACCCTGGTGAGACTTGTGCCTTCAGACATCACCCCAGCACCGTGCCACATACCTTGGTGAGACTTGTGCCTTCAGACATCACCCCAGCACCGTGCCACATACCCTGGTGAGACTTGTGCCTTCAGACATCACCCCAGCACCGTGCCACATACCCTGGTGAGACTTGCGCCTTCAGACATCACCCCAGCACCATGCCACATACCCTGGTGAGACTTGTGCCTTCAGACATCACCCCAGCACCGTGCCACATACCCTGGTGGGACTTGTGCCTTCAGACATGACCCCAGCACCGTGCCACATACCCTGGTGAGACTTGTGCCTTCAGGTATCACCCCAGCACCGTGCCACATACCCTGGTGAGACTTGTACCTTCAGACATCACCCCAGCACCGTGCCACATACCCTGGTGAGACTTGTGCCTTCAGACATCACCCCAGCACCGTGCCACATACCCTGGTGAGACTTGTACCTTCAGACATCACCCCAGCACCGTGCCACATACCCTGGTGAGACTTGTGCCTTCAGATATTACCCCAGCACCGTGCCGCATACCCTGGTGGGACTTGTGCCTTCAGACATCACCCCAGCACCGTGCCACATACCCTGGTGAGACTTGTGCCTTCAGACATCACCCCAGCACCGTGCCACATACCCTGGTGAGACTTGTGCCTTCAGACATCACCCCAACACCGTGCCACATACCCTGGTGAGACTTGTGCCTTCAGACATCACCCCAGCACCGTGCCACATACCCTGGTGAGACTTGTGCCTTCAGACATCACCCCAGCACCGTGCCACATACCCTGGTGAGACTTGTGCCTTCAGACATCACCCCAGCACCGTGCCACATACCCTGGTGAGACTTGTGTCTTCAGACATCACCCCAGCACCGTGCCACATACCTTGGTGAGACTTGTGCCTTCAGACATCACCCCAGCACCGTACCACATACCCTGGTGAGACTTGTGCCTTCAGACATCACCCCAGCACCGTGCCACATACCCTGGTGAGACTTGTGTCTTCAGACATCACCCCAGCACCGTGCCACATACCTTGGTGAGACTTGTGCCTTCAGACATCACCCCAGCACCGTGCCACATACCCTGGTGAGACTTGTGCCTTCAGACATCACCCCAGCACCGTGCCACATACCCTGGTGAGACTTGTGCCTCCAGACATCACCCCAGCACCGTGCCACATACCCTGGTGAGACTTGTGCCTTCAGACATCACCCCAGCACCGTGCGCATACCCTGGTGAGACTTGTGCCTTCAGACATAACCCCAGCACCGTGCCACATACCCTGGTGAGACTTGTGCCTTCAGACATCACCCCAGCACCGTGCCACATACCCTGGTGAGTTGTGCCTCGAGACATCACCCCAGCACCGTGCCACATACCCTGGTGAGACTTGTGCCTTCAGACATAACCCCAGCACCGTGCCACATACCCTGGTGAGACTTGTGCCTTCAGACATCACCCCAGCACCGTGCCACATACCCTGGTGAGACTTGTGCCTCCAGACATCACCCCAGCACCGTGCCACATACCCTGGTGAGACTTGTGCCTTCAGACATCACCCCAGCACCGTGCGCATACCCTGGTGAGACTTGTGCCTTCAGACATAACCCCAGCACCGTGCCACATACCCTGGTGAGACTTGTGCCTTCAGACATCACCCCAGCACCGTGCCACATACCCTGGTGAGACTTGTGCCTCGAGACATCACCCCAGCACCGTGCCACATACCCTGGTGAGACTTGTGCCTTCAGACATCACCCCAGCACCGTGCCACATACCCTAGTGAGACTTGTGCCTTCAGACATCACCCCAGCACCGTGCCACATACCCTAGTGAGACTTGTACCTCCAGACATCACCCCAGCACCGTGCCACATACCCTGGTGAGACTTGTGCCTTCAGACATCACTCCAGCACCGTGCCACATACCCTGGTGAGACTTGTACCTCCAGACATCACCCCAGCACCGTGCCACATACCCTGGTGAGACTTGTGCCTTCAGACATCACTCCAGCACCGTGCCACATACCCTGGTGAGACTTGTACCTCCAGACATCACCCCAGCACCGTGCCACATACCCTGGTGAGACTTGTACCTCCAGACATCACCCCAGCACCGTGCCACACTACACTGTGGATAAATTACCTCCCACTATAATGCTCAAGAATCCAATACTTGAAAAATATGTTTAGCAAGAGTAGGTGGAGTGCCTTGATGCTGACGAAGGGCTCTTGATCCAAGGAATTAGAACCCCTCCCTTGGATCAAGATTGATTTCCTCCTATTTACTACGTTCTGTATGATCCTTACGGGCTTAGCATTTCCTTATGAATACAATAATTTAACGGTTAACTGATACACGGAGATTTTGGTACTGAGCAAATGATCCGCCAATATTTTGGAACCAAGAAAAGTTTACACGAGGGATTGTTAGAACAATTTTCAAAGTGGCTATATTGTTAGAACAATTTTCAAAGTGGCTATATTGTTAGAACAATTTTCAAAGTGGCTATATTGTTAGAACAATTTTCAAAGTGGCTATATTGTTAGAACAATTTTCAAAGTGGCTATATTGTTAGAACAATTTTCAAAGTGGCTATATTGTTAGAACAATTTTCAAAGTGGCTATATTGTTAGAACAATTTTCAAAGTGGCTATATTGTTAGAACAATTTTCAAAGTGGCTATATTGTTGTGCACCTTATATCCGTCCTGTGGGCGGTAGTGCTAGTTTACTGTGCACCTCACATTTATCCTGTGAAAGGAAGGGCAAGAACATATGAATATACAAAAGTCCAAGAAAGTTTTCCCTAAAAGGGTTAAGAGGACTACGTCTGTATTTAAGCATTATAAGTTACAACTGGGCTGGAATTTAAATAAGTCAGTGAAGGACAAGTACAACCTTAGTACCTCATAAACACTCCAATGTTGAAGTCAAGTGGTGAAAATAATACGTCTTGTCTGACTGTGGCAGACTTCAGATTCCGTGGGCGGACTACATTACAAATGCCTCTCACTCTAGCCCGTGATGTGTGGTTTAACAACCTGTGTTCTTTTGGAGGGGAAAGACAGGCTAGACCAACACTGTGAGTGGGCCTTTCTCATTGCTGGGAGCTCAGGTCATTAAAATAACGACTTTGTCCTTGCTGGGGGGCCCCAGCTCTGCATTTGTGTGTCCTTGTTGCGGGGCCCAGCTCAACATTTGTGTGTCCTTGTTGCGAGGCCCAGCTCAACATTTGTGTGTCCTTGTTGCGGGGCCCAGCTCAACATTTGTGTGTCCTTGTTGCGAGGCCCAGCTCAACATTTGTGTGTCCTTGTTGCGAGGCCCAGCTCAACATTTGTGTGTCCTTGTTGCGGGGCCCACCTCAACATTTGTGTGTCCTTGTTGCGGGGCCCAGCTCAACATTTATGTGTCCTTGTTGCGGGGCCCAGCTCAACATTTGTGTGTCCTTGTTGCGGGGCCCACCTCAACATTTGTGTGTCCTTGTTGCGGGGCCCAGCTCAACATTTGTGTGTCCTTGTTGCGGGGCCCAGCTCAACATTTGTGTGTCCTTGTTGCGGGGCCCAGCTCAACCTTGTGAGTGACAGAAGTATACTTGAATCAGATCTTAAAAAGATGAATGCTGCTATATTGACGACGGCTTTACCGCCTTAAATTCCCTAACTTGTAGGTTTAAACCAGAGACACATTCTCACTTCTCTAAGAAGAGAATAGTCGACAGAGGGATTATCCTCGCTAGCGGCGCTACGGCCTTTATTGGTACACCCATCCTCTCAGAAGTTAATACGGAAGTAGTCACAGCGACTTCCAAAATGACAAAAAATATCACACTCCGCGTCTCAACATTCCCGTTAGTACAGTTGGGATTTACGCTGTTACTTGTTCCAGCTGTGACTAACTCAGTGGATTTATGCTCTTACATGTTCCAGCTGTAACTAACTCAGTGGATTTATGCTCTTACATGTTCCAGCTGTAACTAACTCAGTGGATTTATGCTCTTACATGTTCCAGCTGTAACTAACTCAGTGGATTTATGCTATTAGTTGTTCCAGCTGTGACTAACTCAGTGGTCTTAATTTACACACGAACACAGATATGCGTGTACAACAGACATGCCTCTACCTTTAATATAACCTTTGATGAGTTTTTCTACTCCCGGAGCCCGGCCATAGGCCAAGCTCATCTGTTCCTTGCCTAGTTAACCAGATGGTTGCTGTTGGTGGCCCACAGCCCCACATATCCATCACAAACCACACCATGGGCGGGGTTAGAATCCGTGATCAGAGACATACTTTTCCATTTTCCTCTTGAGGACTTTAGTATATCAACAAGTCAACAACGCTTTTTCATTGCATGGAAACACTACTCGCATCTCTTGCGAGTAGTGTTTCCATGCGAGTAGTACGCAGTGAATAATGCTGTGTGGGAGTGACAGGAACAGGAAACAATGTTTTAAGGCTGCCACTATTAAACTCTCAGACACCATACGACAAAACTATGAAATCTTCACCACTGATATGGCTTGCCACACTATGTCTAAAATATCGTGTTACGCAGAATTTTACTCGTGAAGGTACTGAACTCCCCCCTAACCCAGCGTGTCATGTGTACTTCCCTATCTCATTCTCAACTGCCCATTACTCACCCTGCAACTCATGTCGGTCATACGTCCACCTAACCTGTCAGCTAACTCACCCACCCACCCTCTTAGCACCTGTCTGTTGGCCTCTATAAGGACAGGGTGCTGTGTTTTGATAAGGCTATCACCGAGCGAAACGCTGTGGTTAATAAAGGCTCTTGATAAAGCTCCTGGAGAACGAAACGTTGCCACAATAAAATGTCACATTAGTTGCACTTGTGTCCTTTTACCTAACTTATTCTATCTGTTCCATTACGTACATGGCAGCTTACCGTCCGTGTCTCTCACTACAGCAACAATGTATGTGCTGGGCTCAGATTAATATTAAACAGTGTGAAAAGTAACAGTGTGCCTCCCTCCAGAGCTCGAAAGAGCTCAACATAATATACCATTTAAAATTATTATTATTATTATTATTATTATTATTATTATTATTACCAGCAACAATAATATTAATGCAAATATTAAAAGTGTGCCTCAAAGGGGTGTGTTGGCGTTGTTGCAAGGCTTTTCATATAGTGAATTAGAGCTACGCTTCCCATCCTTGAATCATACCCGGTCCCTCCCATTGCCCGGGTGCAGTGTGATCTTCACGGGTTTAGTGCTTGGACATCAGTAATACTGGTGTAGTGGGCGACTACACCACACACATCAGTAATCAGTGAGTGGGAACACGAGGAGAGGGACACCATATACGCTGAGTGGGTCTGCGACCGTGTTGGGACTTCCAGACGTGGGCGGCAGACCTGTGTTTCTACTCCCTCGGGGCGTGTCGAGGAAGACGACCTTCATGGGGGGACGAGACGGGGTGTAGAAAACGACAAGTTAGACTGCCATAAAGAGGGCGAGGCGGAGATGTGTGAGCAGGAGAGTGAAGAGGTGATGGGAAGAACAGAAGAGAGTACGTAGAAGTATTCAAAAGGACAAGACGGGCAGAAAGAAAGATAGAATGGCATTTAGTTGGAGGGACAGAAAGGATGGAGAGGCGGTGGAAGAGGAAGGAAGAGCAGAAAGATGGAGGGAAGGTGAGAGGAAGAGACGGTAACTAAACACAGTCTTGCACAATAATAAATAATGATGAAAATTACTCTAAGTAATTATAATAATGATAATTAAAAACGTTCAATACTACCCCATTTTGAATAATAATAATAATAATAATAATAATAATAATAATAATAATAATAATATTATTATTATTATTATAATTATTATTATCAAATCTAAGTACTACTAATAATAGTAAAAATAATAATATCTGCAGAAGATGGGAGAGGAATACAAAGCGAATTACAGAAAGAAGCGTTAATGTTGGGTAGGTAAGACTGCGTTTCAACCCTCTCTACTACTGTAGTATGTTACTACAGTGTCAGCCTCACTCTCTACTACTGTAGTATGTTACTAGAGTGTCAGCCTCACTCTCTACTACTGTAGTATGTTACTACAGTGTCAGCCTCACTCTCTACTACTGTAGTATGTTACTACAGTGTCAGCCTCACTCTCTACTACTGTAGTATGTTACTACAGTGTCAGCCTCACTCTCTACTACTGTAGTATGTTACTACAGTGTCAGCCTCACTCTCTACTACTGTAGTATGTTACTACAGTGTCAGCCTCACTCTCTACTACTGTAGTATGTTACTACAGTGTCAGCCTCACTCTCTACTACTGTAGTATGTTACTAGAGTGTCAGCCTCACTCTCTACTACTGTAGTATGTTACTACAGTGTCAGCCTCACTCTCTACTACTGTAGTATGTTACTAGAGTGTCAGCCTCACTCTCTACTACTGTAGTATGTTACTACAGTGTCAGCCTCACTCTCTACTACTGTAGTATGTTACTACAGTGTCAGCCTCACTCTCTACTACTGTAGTATGTTACTACAGTGTCAGCCTCACTCTCTACTACTGTAGTATGTTACTACAGTGTCAGCCTCACTCTCTACTACTGTAGTATGTTACTACAGTGTCAGTCTCACTCTCTACTACTGTAGTATGTTACTACAGTGTCAGCTTCACTCTCTACTACTGTAGTATGTTACTACAGTGTCAGCCTCACTCTCTACTACTGTAGTATGTTACTACAGTGTCAGATTCACTCTCTACTACTGTAGTATGTTACTACAGTGTCAGCCTCACTCTCTACTACAGTAGTATGTTACTACAGTGTCAGCTTCACTCTCTACTACTGTAGTATGTTACTACAGTGTCAGCTTCGCTCTCTACTACTAATGTAGTATGTTACTACAGTGTCAGCTTCACTCTCTACTACAGTAGTATGTTACTACAGTGTCAGCTTCACTCTCTACTACAGTAGTATGTTACTACAGTGTCAGCTTCACTCTCTACTACAGTAGTATGTTACTACAGTGTCAGCTTCACTCTCTACTACAGTAGTATCAGTGTTACTACAGTGTCAGCTTCACTCTCTACTACAGTAGTATCAGTGTTACTACAGTGTCAGCCTCACTCTCTACTACAGTAGTATGAGTGTTACTACAGTGTCAGCCTCACTCTCCACTACAGCAGTAACCCTGTTACTACAGTGTCAGCCTCGCTGTGTCCATCACACAACACTACGTGTACACAGCCTCTGTGGTGGTGGCTGGTCCACCGGACATCCCGTGTAGTTCCTGAACTTCCGCCAGGGTGGCGCTGGCCACTGCCGGAAGTGAACTGTGACCGGTAGACCCCTTAAGGGAGGTAGGTGCCTTGGTGCCGGTAAGAGGCTCTTGATACAAGGAACTGAGTTTACCCTTCTTTGGAGAAGACCTCAATATCTCCCGGTCCCAGGCGATATGTGACCACTACGGGTTTAGTGCACTTTGAACAGTGCACTAAACCTTTATTTGCAAAGAGCTTCTCCCACTGTCTTTATCATTCCAGTGTTACATAACTCTGCACACAGCCTTCACGTTTGCGTTGCACCGCTTGCCTCGGAGTTTCATACAAATCCACATTTTTCCGCTTCAAAAAGATATTCATGCTGAGGATGTCGAGGAGCGCTGTACGACCCATACAGGTTTACCGCTTGTCGTGCTGAGAAGCTTTAAGGTTTGTGTGAGATAGCCTCGTTCTTGTCTCAGTAACAACACTTCCAGTGATTAAACATAGCTGCATATATATATATATATATATATATATATATATATATATATATATATATATATATATATATATATATATATATATATATATATATATATTATATATATATATATATATATGTAGGTCGTAGGTTGGTAGACAGCAACCACCCAGGGAGGTACTACCGTCCTGCCGAGTGTAAAACGAAAGCCTGTAATTGTTTTACATGATGGTAGGATTGCTGGTGTCTTTCTGTCTCATGAACATGCAAGATTTCAGGTACGTCTTGCTACTTCTACTTACACTTAGGTCACACTACACATACATGTACAAGCACATATATACACACCCCTCTGGGTTTTCTTCTATTTTCTTTCTAGTTCTTGTTCTTGTTTATTTCCTCTTATCTCCAAGGGGAAGTGGAGCAGAATTCTTCCTCCGTAAGTCATGCGTGTTGTAAGAGGCGACTAAAATGCCAGAAGCAAGGGGCTAGTAACCTCTTCTCCTTTATATATTACTAAATGTAAAAGGAGAAACTTTCGTTTTTCCTTTTGGGCCACCCTGCCTCGGTGGGATACGGCCGGTGTGTTGAAAGAAAAGAATATATATATATATATATATATATATATATATATATATATATATATATATATATATATATATATATATATATATATATATATATATATATGTCGTGCCGAATAGGCAGAACTTGCGATCTTGGCTTAAATAGCAACGCTCATCTTGCCATATAGGACAAGCGAAAATTTGTGTATGCAATAATTTCGCCAAAATCATTCTGAACCTAACGAAAAAAAATATATTTCACTGTGTTTGTTTAGTATTAAATTATTGTAAACAAATCTAAAATATATTTAGTTGGGTTAGGGTAAAATAAATTGCTCTTGTTATAATAAGGTTAGGTAAGTTTTCTAAGATTCTTTTGGTACAAAATTAAAAATTTTTACATTAACATTAATGAAAAAAATATATCTTTAAACGTAAAAGAGAAAATTTCAGAAAGGACTTAATTTTAAATGAGTTCTTGCTAATTAACCAGTTTTACATATTCGGCACGACATATATATATATATATATATATATATATATATATATATATATATATATATATATATATATATATATATATATATATATATATATACAAAACAACCACGGGGAGAGAAGAACGACTCTAGTGAACGCGGTCCTCTGGGAACGTATTCGCGTGGAAACCCTCATCTTTTGTGCAATTTTGCAAGATCCTGATGATGTGTTGATTGCAATATGATAGGCCTAGAGCTATCATTCTACTCCCCCCGTGGTTGTTTTGCATCTTCTATCTCTTGGTTTGTAATATTATATATATATATATATATATATATATATATATATATATATATATATATATATACACACAAATATGCGGGAGATAGAGTGAGAGCACAATAATGAAGCAAGCAATAAGAGAGTGAAGCGTCTCATGAATGGACAGATACGCGACTTGAAGGTCTTAGCCAGCACCCCAGCGAACAAGATTCCTATGTACACACACACACACACACACACACACACACACACACACACACACACACACACACACACACACACACACACACACACACACATTGGGAAAAAGCAAATGTGATACGCATATATAAAAACTGGGAGAGACAAGAGACACAACATTACAGGTATCTCTAACATGCATACTACCAAAAGTTCTGGAGAAGATAGTAAGGAAAGATATAACAGAGCACTTAGAGAGAGAGGAAGGTTTACTGCATAAAACCAACAGATTTAGAGATGGAAAATCCTGTCTTACAGATCTAATTTTATGAGAGTCACGCAGGTAAATAAGGCAGCATTGAGTGCTTCCTCTTGAACTGCAGGCAAGCATTTTACCACGCCAGAGATTGGTGTAGAAATTCAAGGAATATGAATTGTTAAAAGTCAGAGTGTTGCAGTGGGTCAGGGAGTACCTGAATTACAAGGCAGAGATAATTGTAATATAGAACGAGACATCGTAACTGGAGAGACAGAGACACACACAGAGAAAGTAACGAGTGAGGTTTTGCAAAGATGACCACATAAACCATTCCTTTAATGTCCCCTAATGAGGGAGCTCTTGATCTAGGGAATTGGATTTGTGCTCTAATTTCTCGAATTAATCCTCAATGCCTTCCACCTCCCTCCCTCATAATAATAATAATAATAATAATAATAATAATAATAATAATAATAATAATGTACGTGAATAACGTACCAGAGGGTCCGATGTATCACTGCGGATATTATAAAACTTAAGGTATACCGTAGCTTGATTCCTAGCACACTAAGCTCGCACACTGAGGTCCGTGGTTCGATCCCCGTCACGGGTGGAAATATTAGGACGTGTTTCCCTAAGGCACCTATCAGTAAAACAGGTACCTGGGTGTTAGTGGACTGGTGTGGGTCGCATCCTGGGACAAAACTGACCTAATTTCCCCGAAATTCTCTTCATAACAAGGGGCTCTCTATATATAAATGTAAAGATGAGCTTAGCAAACCTCTGGCTAATCTTTTCAACATATCACTACAAACTGGCATGGTGCCAGATAAGTGGAAAATGGCAAATGTGATACCTATTTTCAAAACAAGTGACAGGTGCTTAGCTTCGAACTATAGACCAATAAGCCTAACCTCCATAGTGGGAAAATTTATGGAATCAATAATTGCCGAGGCAGTTCGTAGCCACCTTGAATCTCAGAAAGGTTTTACAAAAGAGCATTCCTATTAATTTTTTTCACTAAGGTATTTGAGGAGGTAGATCATGGTAATGAATACGATATTGTGTATATGGACTTCAGTAAGGCTTTTGATAGAGTCCCACATCAAAGATTATTGAGGAAAATTAAGGCACACGGAATAAGGGAGTTTTTTTTTTTTCCTGGATAGAGGCGTGGTTGACAGATAGGCAGCAGAGAATTTTCATAAACGGGGATAAATCAGGGTGGGGAAGCGTCACGAGCGGTGTTCCACAGGGGTCAGTGTTGGGCCCCTTGTTCGCAATTTACATAAATGACATAGATGAGGGAATAAATAGTGATTCATTCTGACAAGGACATTAGAGCACTCCAGGAAGATTTGAATAGACTAATTCAGTGGTCGGAGAAGTGGCAGATGCAGTTTAACATAGACAAATGCAAAGTTTGAAACATTGGACAGAAAAATAACCATGCCACATATAAACTAAATAATGTTGATCTTAATATTACTGATTGCAAAAAGGATTTGGAAGCTCTGGTTAGCAGTAATCTAAAACCAAGACAACAGTGCAGAAGTGTTTGCAATAAAGCTAACAGAATCCTTAGCTTAATATCAAGAAGCATAATTAATAGGAGTCCTCAGGTTGTTCTTTAACTCTATACATCCTTGGTTAGGCCTCATTTAGATTATGCTGCACAGTTTTGATCACCGTATTACAGAATGGACATAAATACACTGGAAAACATACAAAGGAAGATGACAAAGATGATCCCATGTATCAGAAATCTTCCCTATGAGGATAGACTCAGGGCCCTGAATCTGCACTCTCTAGAAAGGCGTAGAATTATGGAGATATGATTGAGGTGTATAAATGGAAAACAAGAATAAATAAAGGGAATGTAAACAGGGTGCTAAAATTACCTAGCCAAGACAAGACTCGAAACCATGGTTTTAAGTCGGAAAAATTCAGATTCAGGAAGGATATAGGAAAGCGCTGGTTTGTGGATGAGTGGAACTCCCAAGTACCGCCATAGAAGCTAAAACGTTGTGTAGTTTTAAAAATAGGTTAGATAAATACATGAAAGGGTGTGGGTGGGTGTGTGTTGGACATGACTAGCTTGTGCTAATAGGGTTGATGCCATCTCCTTCCTTAAGTGGACGTGACCTGACCTGACTAGGTTGAGTCATTGGCTTAAGCCGGTGGGAGACTTGGACCTGCCTCGCATGGGCCAGTAGGCCTGCTGCAGTGTTCTTTCTCATGTCATTGATGTCAGCTAGACCTTGCAATTGTACTTGTAGGAATGAAGATTATTATTATTGAGAAGAATAAGAAGAGAGAGGAGAGTGATAAACTCCAGAGAGACCTCAACGTACTACAGATGTAGTCAAGCAAGTGGCTTTTCGAGTTCAACCTCTACATATAATTTCAAGGTCATGCGAATTGGAAAAAATAAAAACAGGTCGAACACAGAGTACACCATGGGCAGATAGAAGCTGCAGTTATCAGAGGGTGAAAAGGACTGTGATATGCTGAGAGTGTTACATTTTATTAGGCTTATGTCACCCATATCGGCATGCCTCCCGACCAGTGAATCAGGTGCTAAGGGTTTAACGATCAGGGACCCCGTCATTATGTCAGTACCTTGGTCCAACCAACCAATTACAAGGAAGCCCGCCAAAGCTCTTAAGCAACATGGGATGCTTTTGAAGCAGTTTTGGCAGACTTGTCTTCACTGCTGGTCACTATGGTTCTTACCATGTCATGTGCTTGCATTTCTGCTTCATTGTACATAGCTGTAAATACTGTACAAAGGTTATATATACTGTAAATACCAGCTTATTTTGGTGAAGGAAATATAACCATTTATTTTGCTCATTTCTAATTGGTTATTGATCTACAGCACAGTATGCAGGTCAATAGTCTACACCTGTATTCTTAATATGGGGTGCCTGTCCTGAAGTTTGTCTCAGCATTGTTTCTATGCCCCTGTCTTCAGTACTGCGTTCTAACTTGCAAAGTTGTTCTGTGCTATTGCTTTGTGTTGCATTGAGCATATTGCAATCAGCATTTGTTATATTGGGTTATGCTACCGACACGTGTTAGGCGATTGTTGGCTGAACCTGCAAAACTTGGCCAGATTATCTCTACAGTGCTAATAGCAAATTGCTCGTTCTACTGGTATAGTCTCAATGAACTCTTACTGCTGCACAGCTTCATGAGTGTATACGCAACAAATTAAAGGGTGACTCTGGTAACATGGTATACCAAACTGAGGTTGCTGCTGCTAGAGGAGCTATTAATCACTGATTCCCACTTCGGTTTCTTCAAAATGCAGGAGGATAAATTCCTGAGCAGCCGAACCAACAGCCATTTGGGGAAACGGGTGGTGAGTTGGGATTGTCTGGAGGGGGGAAGCTTTGTTAGCACTCGAGTTGGCTAAACTCAACCTTGAGACATTCAGGGAGCAACGCGCATTTACTAAGGAGGAGTTTGAAGAGAGGAGAAGAGGCAGTTTCAGCATACTGTGGTTGACAATTTCAGTGTTCAGAAATCTGTGTCGGTAGTACCTCGGTTTTCTGATTCTGAGCCTAAACAACTTTTCAAGTCTTTTGAGAATCAGGCTCGAGCTTTGTGATAGCCATTCGAGCATTGGGCAACACTCGTTCATACAACATTATACTGCAAAGCACAGGAGTTTAGAGCTGTTTTGGGTGATAATGAGTTCACTAATTATGACATTGTGAAAGCAGCTGTACCCAGCACTTATCAGTGCAATCCCACCAAATATAGGCGAGAATTTAAATTAAGCAAGTGTTGGTTGGGTCAGTTCTATGTGGACTTTGTTCGTGGGAATCTAAAACAATTACTAAGTGATACAAAGCCACTGCTGTCACTAAGTTTAGTGGGTTAGTGTAACTGGTCATGATTGACAATCTTGAGTCAGCTAGATCAGAGATTCAGGTGTTCTTAGAAGACCATTCAGTGCCAACTGCATTAGAGGCAGCTAGGCTTGTTGACACACCTGAGGCCAACCGCTCCTTGTCCGAGCAGTCCTTAACTTTTCTTCCCAGCAGCCTGGTTATGGGCAGAGATAGGAATGGACAGACCTGTGATTAGATTACGAAGAAAGAGGCTGGAGCTGAACCATGATGTCTGCTTCAAAGTCAGCATAGTACAGGAGACAAGAATCCCGAACCCATCACATGTTATTACTGTTGTAAGCCTGGTCACATAAAGGCTACTTACCCCAAGTTAGTTAACTTGATGGCTAGTGGTAAGTTGACCAGGCCACTACCATTAGGGAAAACAGCTGTGCTACCCACTAAAACAAATTACTAGGAAACAGATACATGTATGTCACCTGTTTACAGTCACAGTCAAGTCTCCCTTAAGGAGCATGATAGTCCCCTTGAGGTATCCACTTTCAGGAATCCCGGGCCTATTGCTCTCTCTTACAAGAGAAAAATGCTTCCAATTTCTGAGGCATCCTCATTAAATTCTTCAGTGTTATTAGAAGCTTATGGGGGGGGGGGAGGCTGTGTTTTCTGCATAGCACATTTATAAAAAGTCAGTATTACACTGGATATTTAACCATAGATATATCTGGGGGATTCCCCAAGAAAGAACCTGTATTATTGCTTGGCAATAATATTCTAAATTCTAGGGGCGGTCCCAAGCCCATGGTAACCACCGAAGCCTTTTCTCCGATGTTGGGCCATAGGGCAACATCGGAGGACTGCGATCTTTGGCGCAACAATTTATTTTATGAGGAAAATTGGCCAGGGCCTTGTAAATTTAGTGAAAAGTCCCTGATCATGCCTTCCTATTCCGGGTTGAAGGATTGCCAGACGTTTTGGTTTCCATGCCCGAGGGACCATCCTATCGGGAAGAGCAAAAAAGGGACTCTAGCCTCTGCTTTCAAAGCTGCCATGGGCGAATCTAACTCAGATCACCCGGTTAAACATGAAATTAAAAATAATTTTTCACTTTGTTCAGATACTAGTAAGGAGGTATGGGAAACCTCAGAACCAGATATATAGTTTCAAATAAATTTAGAACTCAGGTTCTGAAAATAGGTCACAATTCTTCCTCGGGAAGACATTTGGGTGTCACTAAAACCCTTTACAGGATCTTAAAACATTTTTATTGGCCAGATATAAGATGAGATGTGCAGGGTTACATCCACTCTTGTTGTGAGTGTCAGCAGGTGGGTAAGCCAAGGCGCTATACTAGACCCGCACCATTTCATCCCATACCCACGTATGGAGATCCATTTGTGGATCTAATTATCAGCTGTGTGGGATTATTACCAAAAGCCAAATCAGGCAACCAATATCTGTTTACCATTTAGGGTAAAACTACTAGGCATCCCGAGGCAGTTCCTATGCGTAGTAATATAACCAGAATGACCAGAGCACTAATTATACAGCAAAATCATTCAGAGAAGCCTTAACCAGTTAATCAAAGACTGTCCACAGATTATCATCCTCAGTCCCAAGGCATCTTGGAATGGTTTAAGTGAACTCTAAAAGGTATGATGCGTATGTACTGCAAGGATTTTCCTACAGACTGGGATGAATCACTTCCTCTGCTGCTGTTTGCAATGCGAGAAACTGAAGCAATCAGCTGGGTAAAGTCCTTTTGTACTAGTTTTCGGGCACAACATGAGAGGGCCCCCCTACATGTGCTCAAAGAAGAATGGATGGGGGAAGATGCCTGCAAAACACTCTGTGATCCTTCATTGAGACTGCACGTTGCCTGTCAGCTGGCTAAGGCTAACTTAACATCTGTTAAAAACTACATGAAACAGGTATGACAAAACTGATAAATTTCACTTCTTTCACCCAGGAGACAAGATGTTGGTCCAGGAACCTGTGACTGGTCATGCCTTGAAAACAAGGTTTATGGGACCAATGAAGGTAATAATCCTAATGCAGGTAAAGTTTACCACATTAATCAGATTAAAACATTCTTTGAACTACCTAAGATCCCAGTAATGATTTTGTCCTTGATCCTGTGAACGACCTTGTTTCCTTGTATACAGCTCCAGAGGTTCAAATCAGGCTTCCTAACTAAGCCATCCTCCAAGATCCTCGCCCCATAATGTCGGAACTTGCAGAAGACCACATAAAAACACTAACCATCCTTCTGCAAACTTATCCCGACACACTTTTAGATGTTCCCAGAAAGTCCAAAGTTGGTTATCACAATGTGGATGTAGGAACTACTAAACTTATTAAACTCTCTCCCTGCAGAACTAATCTTGAAAAACAAAATCTACTTCAGCAGGAAGTTGTATTTCTGTTAGAACACGGATTGGTGGAGAAATCGTCCAATCTGTGGGCTTCACTATGCACCTTTCTTAAGAAGCCTGATGGAAGTTTCCTGATGTGTACTGACTACTGCAAGGTAAAGATCACAATACTGGATGCTTACCCTTGTCCACATTTGAACAATATAGTGGACTTTGTGGGTAAGGTGCCTTTTGTTTCCAAACTAGATCTTAAAAGTTACTACCAGGTACTTTTAATAGATAAAGTGAAGATTTCTGCCTTCATAATTCCAGGTCACTATCAATGTACTGTGACCCCATTTGGAATGTGGAACTCGCTGGTCACATTCTAAAATTTGATCCATCAGGCTATTAAAGGACTTGAAGGCATGGTAGCTTATCTGGATGATACAGTTGTAGTTTCTGATATATGGGATCAACATGTGTTCTGTCTTGAGTCTCTCTTTTGAGAGGTTCAGAGCCTTTCAATTCACTAAAACCTGAGAAAATCCTCTTTTGGCCAATCTTCTATTACTTTCTTAGGTCATGAAGTAGGTACTGGCAAAGTAGCTCCTAAATTTGCCAAAGCTCTGACAATTAAAAATGATCCCATTTCTCAGAATAAGAAGTCTCTGCAAAGGTTCTTGGGAATGATAGGTTTGTATAGACGTTTCTGCAAAAAACTCTGCAGATGTGGTAGCCCCCCTCCCCCCTGACCTTACTTACCAGTCATAAGAATAAATTTTGATGGACTCCAAATTGCCAAAAGACTTTTGACTGTGTTAAATATCTCTTGTGTGCTGCATGTACGCATTCTTTTGTCTCCCAATTTTTCAAAACCCTTTGTATTACAGGTTGATGCTTGTGCAGTGAGTGTTGGGACAGTGTTACTCCAAGTTTTTGGTGAGGGTGGTCTGCAGGTTGTGGCATACTACTCAGCCAAATACCAAGCTCATCAGCAGGCTTACTCTACTGTTCAGAAAGAGGTCCTAACCCTGGTACTGGCACTGAAGCATTTTGATGTATTTCTCACCAGTGTAGATAAATATATGAATCCTGTCTCTACCATTTCATCCTCCAGGTTGTTTTAATATATACTTCCTGGCATCTCTGTGACTCATCTGTGTTTTCAACTTCCAGCTGTGCCCTCATGTTCTTGTTTTCCATCTCTCAAACAATCTGTTGCTCTCCACCCTATCAATTTCTCTTAGTATTTTGTATGTTATGTTGGGAGGTTCGAGGTTCGAAATGTAATAAATGCTTTTGGAGTAATACACAACGGCTCTCCACCGTGTTGGATCCTGTCATCTGCCAGCATATCCTCTCAGCTTGACGCCTACATATTGACTGAGCTAAGCTATGCCCCGTGGACAAGTCGAAGGTATGACACTAGAAGTCAGCATTAGTGACCTTTCAGTGTGAATCAAGGTTACCGTTCACGTCTAACAAGGGATTCTACTTTCATGCCTTACATAACACTGACAGTTATAACTCCTCCCCTCCCCTTCCCTAGTCCTTCACTCCTCTAGTGTTGTCAGGTTGAGTTCCCTTAACCTCTCCTCACAGAACATATCCCTTAGCTCCAGAACTAGTCTTGTTGCACTTTCTCCAATTTCTTGACATGCTTGACCAGGTGTGAGTTCCATACTGGTGCTGCATACTCCAAAATGGTTCTGACACATAGTATACATTGTCTGGAATGAATCCTAACCTAGATTCCTGAAAGCTAGTCTTGGATTTGCCAGACAGGCATTTTCTACAGTTATTTAGTTGATGTGCACCTCAGGCGATATGCTCAGGACAGGGCTCACAATGAAGTCCTAGAGTGAGGTTTGCAGCCTTATCCCTTCCTTCCTTCCCTCGAGCCTGAACCCTGTCTGTGGTCTTTTCTCTCTCTTCTCCAAAATTCATACCTTTGCACTTGGTTAGGCTAAATTCCAGTAGCCACTTGTCAGACCTGACCTGCAGCCTGTTCCTGGAGTTTACCTGGAGAGAGTTCCGGGGGTCAACGCCCCCGCGGCCCGGTCTGTGACCAGGCCTCCTGGTGGATCAGAGCCTGATCAACCAGGCTGTTACTGCTGGCTGCACGCAAACCAACGTACGAGCCACAGCCCGGCTGGTCAGGAACCGACTTTAGATGCTTGTCCAGTGCCAGCTTGAAGACTGCCAGGGGTCTGTTGGTAATCCCCCTTATGTATGCTGGGAGGCAGTTGAACAGTCTCGGGCCCCTGACACTTATTGTATGGTCTCTTAACGTGCTAGTGACACCCCTGCTTTTCATTGGGGGGATGTTGCATCGTCTGCCAAGTCTTTTGCTTTCGTAGTGAGTGATTTTCGTGTGCAAGTTCGGTACTAGTCCCTCTAGGATTTTCCAGGTGTATATAATCATGTATCTCTCCCGCCTGCGTTCCAGGGAATACAGGTTCAGGAACCTCAAGCGCTCCCAGTAATTGAGGTGTTTTATCTCCGTTATGTGCGCCGTGAAGGTTCTCTGTACATTTTCTAGGTCAGCAATTTCACCTGCCTTGAAAGGTGCTGTTAGTGTGCAGCAATATTCCAGCCTAGATAGATCCATTTATAGTCTTTCACGGTCTTCCTGTGCTTTTATTCTCAATATTTTCACATCATCTTTGAACAGGAACACCTCTGACTATTCCTTCCATTATTTCATTCATGTATACAGGAAATAGTACTGATCCTTGTGGAACCCCACTCCTCACATGTACCCATTCCAACACCTCTTAATCAGACAATCACTCATTGTTTCCTTCTTATCAGGAATGCCTTGATCTAATGTAGTGACTTCTCTGTCAGTCCTGCCTGTTCCTCTAGCTTTTATCCCAGTCTCTTGTGCAGTACTATTGCGACCTGTGAATGGGTCACAATGTATATAATGTATATTGCTTATATTTGCAATATTAGCTAAATCGTAAATATATTGCTTTATATTATTATTTGACTTAGTTATATTTTTAGGTAGGATGTAACATTTATATATTATTCAGTGCTCATAGTTCGTGAGTGTTAAGTAGCTGACGGCCTTGTCTAACTATCGCTCTGCTTGTTTCCCTGCCGGTTTCCCTGTGTTGCTGGGCAGCAGCAGTCCACGGAGAGTCACGTGATCAGGGTGGGGTGATCACACCTCACCTGGAGTGAGGGACTTCCTGGCCTTCACTCCATCTCTTTTCTGGTTGACGTTGCTTCCAATAAGACGTGCCTCTCCATCTCTCCCTTGCTGGCCCTTATTGGAAGATCGCCTCTGTCGCTTTCTTGTTGTTGGTTCTGTACAACTCTGTTCGCAGAACATGGCCTAGACTTAGTGATTTTCGACGTTGTACTGAGGTTGTGTGTCTCACAGACACTCTGAGAAACTCAGGTCCTGAGCTGTAACTTCTGACCTAATTTGTACTGGTATTTGTGTACTCTCATAGTTGGGGATTTTCTAATGCTGAACTTAGATTCAGTAGTATGGGAGTTTTGTGACTTTTGTGAAGGATCTGCAGATGGTCCCTACTTAGTGTAGTTATATTATCTCCTTGTTCCTGATTCTGTGTCACTGTTGCTTGTTAAATTGCTGTTCGGCTTATCAGTCGTTTTATTGTTCAAGCAAGCTGTTCTGATTGCCAGGTTGGTCAATAAGTTAGTTTATGTGAGGAATTTTAGTCAGTCACTGGTTAAGTCTAGTCGAGTCTTGAGACATAGCGAACTACCTAGAGCACTTACACACACACAAACAAACTTACTTGTATATATATATGTATTATGTTATTAAATGGTAACAATGTACCAGACGGTACTTAAAACCATAAAGATGTGATATGTACCTTCAGCACAATACTACTGTACACCAGAGAAGTGTACCAACTTGTATCCTATATTATATTATATTATATATTCAATTGATTACTATAATTTATTTTGATAATATACGCCTCGACAACTTTATTGTTATTAATAAACTTATTAAATTTTAATTTCTTTAATTAGTAGCCTACCAGTTGTAATCCTGAAGCAATATTGAATCTTACTAAATTATAATGGATAATTGGACCAGGATACTGACTACTTGTTACAAGAACCCAGTAACAGGCTGGATGCTAGAAGGGCAGTCCTTTCTAGTATTCACTGGAGATCTCTAACATTACTAGATATCGCGTTTTTGTAACAAGTACTTTGTCAAAAACTTTTTTTTATAGTCCAAGAAAATGCAGTCTACCCGTCCCTCTCTTTGCTGCCTTCATTCTGTTGCCTTGTTATAGAACTACAATAGGTTTTGTGACAGGATTTATCATCTCCAAAGCCGTGCTGATTGTCATGTATGAGCCTATTCCTTTCCAGGTGCTGCACCACTTGTGTGTGTGTGTGTGTGTGTGTGTGTGTGTGTGTGTGTGTGTGTGTGTGTGTGTGTGTGTGTGTGTGTGTGTGTGTGTGTGTGTGTGTGTGTGTGTGTGTGTGTGTGTGTGTGTGTGTGTGTGTGTGTGTATGTGTGTGTGTGTGTGTGTGTTGTGTATGTGTGTGTACTCACCTAGTTGTACTCACCTAGTTGAGGTTGCGGGGGTCGAGTCCGAGCTCCTGGCCCCGCCTCTTCACTGATCGCTACTAGGTCACTCTCCCTGAACCGTGAGCTTTATCATACCTCTGCTTAAAGCTATGTATGGATCCTGCCTCCACTACATCGCTTCCCAAACTATTCCACTTACTGACTACTCTGTGGCTGAAGAAATACTTCCTAACATCCCTGTGATTCATCTGTGTCTTCAGCTTCCAACTGTGTCCCCTTGTTGCTGTGTCCCATCTCTGGAACATCCTGTCTTTGTCCACCTTGTCAATTCCTCTCAGTATTTTGTATGTCGTTATCATGTCCCCCCTATCTCTCCTGTCCTCCAGTGTCGTCAGGTTGATTTCCCTTAACCTCTCCTCGTAGGACATACCTCTTAGCTCTGGGACTAGTCTTGTTGCAAACCTTTGCACTTTCTCTAGTTTCTTTACGTGCTTGGCTAGGTGTGGGTTCCAAACTGGTGCCGCATACTCCAATATGGGCCTAACGTACACGGTGTACAGGGTCCTGAATGATTCCTTATTAAGATGTCGGAATGCTGTTCTGAGGTTTGCTAGGTGCCCATATGCTGCAGCAGTTATTTGGTTGATGTGCGCTTCAGGAGATGTGCCTGGTGTTATACTCACCCCAAGATCTTTTTCCTTGAGTGAGGTTTGTAGTCTCTGGCCCCCTAGACTGTACTCCGTCTGCGGTCTTCTTTGCCCTTCCCCAATCTTCATGACTTTGCACTTGGTGGGATTGAACTCCAGGAGCCAATTGCTGGACCAGGTCTGCAGCCTGTCCAGATCCCTTTGTAGTTCTGCCTGGTCTTCGATCGAGTGAATTCTTCTCATCAACTTCACGTCATCTGCAAACAGGGACACCTCAGAGTCTATTCCTTCCGTCATGTCGTTCACAAATACCAGAAACAGCACTGGTCCTAGGACTGACCCCTGTGGGACCCCGCTGGTCACAGGTGCCCACTCTGACACCGCGCCACGTACCATGACTCGCTGCTGTCTTCCTGACAAGTATTCCCTGATCCATTGTAGTGCCTTCCCTGTTATCCCTGCTTGGTCCTCCAGTTTTTGCACCAATCTCTTGTGTGGAACTGTGTCAAACGCCTTCTTGCAGTCCAAGAAAATGCAATCCACCCTCCCCTCTCTCTCTTGTCTTACTGCTGTCACCATGTCATAGAACTCCAGTAGGTTTGTGACACAGGATTTCCCGTCCCTGAAACCATGTTGGCTGCTGTTGATGAGATCGTTCCTTTCTAGGTGTTCCACCACTCTTCTCCTGATAATCTTCTCCATGATTTTGCATACTATACATGTCAGTGACACTGGTCTGTAGTTTAATGCTGTGTGTGTGTGTGTGTGTGTGTGTGTGTGTGTGTGTGTGTGTGTGTGTGTGTGTGTGTGTGTGTTTGTGTGTGTGTGTGTGTGTGTGTGTGTTTGTGTGTGTGTGTGTGTGTGTGTGTGTTTGTGTGTTTTTGTGTGTGTGTGTGTGTGTGTGTGTGTGTGTGTGTGTGTGTGTGTGTGTGTGTGTGTGTGTGTGTGTGTACTCACATATTTGTGGTTGCAGGGGTCGATTCATAGCTCCTGACCCCGCCTCTTCGCTGATTGCTACTAGGTCCTCTCTCTCCCTGCCCCATGAGCTCTATCATACCTCGCCTTAAAACTATGTATGGTTCCCGCCTCCACTACGTCACTTTCTAGGCTATTCCACGGCCTGACTACTCTATGACTGAAGAAATACTTCCTAACATCCCTTTGATTCATCTGAGTCTTCAGCTTCCAATTGTGACCTCTTGTGTCTGTGTCCCTTCTCTGGAACATCCCATCTTTGTCCACCTTGTCTATTCCGCGCAGTATTTTATATGTCGTTATCATGTCTCCCCTGACTCTCCTGTCCTCCAGTGTCGTCAGGCCGATTTCCCTCAACCTTTCTTCGTAGGACAATCCCCGTAGCTCTGGGACTAGTCTTGTTGCAAACCTTTGCACTTTCTCTAATTTCTTGACGTGCTTGACTAGGTGAGGATTCCAAAGTGGTGCTGCATACTCCAGTATGGGCCTGACGTAAATGGTATACAGAGTCTTGTGTATACAGAGTCTTGAACGAATCCTTACTGAGGTATCAGAACGCTATCCGTAGGTTCGCCAGGCGCCTGTATGCTGCAGCAGTTATCTGATTGATGTGCGCCTCAGGAGATATGCTCGGTGTTATACTCACCCCCAGATCTTTTTCCTTGAGTGAGGTTTGCAGACTTTGGCCATCTAAACTATATTGTGTCTGCGGTCTTCTTTGCCCTTCCCCAATCTTCATGACTTTGCATTTGGCAGGGTTAAATTCAAGGAGCCAGTTGCTGGACCAGGCTTGTAGCATGTCCAGGTCTCTTTGTAGTCCTGCCTGATCCTCATCCGATTTGATTCTTCTCATTAACTTCACATCATCTGCAAACAAGGACACTTCTGAGTCTATCCCTTCCGTTATGTCGTTCACATATACCAAGAACAGCACAGGTCCTAGGACTGACCCCTGTGGAACCCCGCTTGTCACAGGCGCCTACTCTGACACCTCGTCACGTACCATGACTCGTTGTTGCCTCCCTGTCAGGTATTCTCTGATCCATTGCAGTGCTTTTCCTGTTATGTGTGCCTGATCCTCTAGCTTTTGCAGTAACCTCTTTTGAGGAACTGTGTCGAAGGCCTTCTTGCAGTCCAAAAAAATGCAGCTGATCCACCCCTCTCTCTCTTGTCTTACTTCTGTCACCTTGTCATAAAACTCTAGTAGGTTTGTGACACAGGATTTTCCTTCCCTGAAACCGTACTGGTTGTCAATTATACACTTGTTTCTTTCCAGGTGCTCCACCACTCTCCTCCTGATGATCTTCTCCATGACCTTGCATACTATACACGTTAGTGACACAGGTCTATAGTTTAATGCCTCATCTCTGTCTCCCTTTTTAAAAATTGGGACTACATTTGCCATCTTCCATACCTCAGTGAGTTGCCCAGTTTCAAATGATGTGTTGAAGATCTTTGTTAATGGCACACACAATATCTCTGCTCCCTCTCTAAGGACCCACGGAGAGATGCTGTCTGGTCCCACCGCCTTTGAGGTGTCAAGTTCGCATAGCAGCTTCTTCACCTCCTCCCTGGTTATATGTACCTCATCCATCACTTGCTGGTGTACCCCCCTGTTCTGATTTCCTGGAGTCCTACTGGTTTCCACTGTAAATACTTCTTTAAATCTCGTGTTGAGCTCCTGACATACCTCTCGGCCGTTTCTTGTGAATTGTGTGTGAATGTGTGTGTGTATGTGTGTGTGTGTATGTGTGTGTGTGTACGTGTGTGTGTACTCACCTATTTGTGGTTGCAGGGGTCGAGTCTTAGCTCCTGGCCCCGCCTCTTCACCGGTTGCTACTGGGCCCTCTCTCTCCCCGCTCCATAAGCTTTATCAAACCTCATCTTAAAACTGTGTATGGTTCCTGCCTCCACTACGTCATTTTCTAGGCTATTCCACTGCCTTACAACTCTATGACTGAAGAAATACTTCCTAATATCTCTCTGACTCATTTGTGTCTTCAACTTCCAATTGTGGCCTCTTGTTTCTGTGTCCCCTCCCTGGAACATCCTGTCTTTGTCCACCTTGTCTATTCCACGCAGTATTTTATATGTCGTTATCATGTCTCCCCTGACCCTCCTGTCCTCCAGTGTCGTCAGGCCGATTTCCCTTAATCTTTCTTCATAGGACATTACCCTTAGCTCTGGAACTAACCTTGTCGCAAACCTTTGTACTTTCTCTAGTTTCTTGACGTGCTTTATCAAGTGCGGGTTCCAAACAGGTGCTGCATACTCCAGTATGGGCCTGACATACACGGTGTACAGTGTCTTGAACGATTCCTTACTAAGGTATCGGAATGTTCTCAGGTTTGCCAGGCGCCCATATGCTGCAGCAGTCATCTGATTGATGTGTGCTTCCGGAGACATGTTCGGTGTTATACTCACCCCAAGATCTTTCTCCTTGAGTGAGGTTTGCAGTCTTTGGCCACCTAGCCTATACTCTGTCTGTGGTCTTCTGTGCCCTTCCCCTATCTTCATGACTTTGCATTTGGCAGGATTAAATTCGAGAAGCCATTTGCTGGACCAGGTGTCCAGTCTGTCCAGGTCTCTTTGAAGTCCTGCCTGGTCCTCATCAGATTTAATTCTCCTCATTAACTTCACATCATCTGCAAACAGGGACACTTCTGAGTCTAACCCTTCCATCATGTCGTTCACATATACCAAAAATAGCACTGGTCCTAGGATCGACCCCTGTGGGACCCCGCTCGTCACAGGTGCCCACTGTGATACATCATTACGTACCATGACTCGTTGTTGCCTCCCTGTCAGGTATTCTCTGATCCATTGCAGTGCCCTTCCTGTTATATGCGCCTGATGCTCTAGCTTCTGCACTAATCTCTTGTGAGGAACTGTGTCAAAGGCCTTCTTGCAGTCCAAGAAGATGCAATCAACCCACCCCTCTCTCTCGTGTCTTACTTCTGTTATTTTATCATAAAACTCCAGAAGGTTTGTGACACAGGATTTGCCTCCCATGAATCCGTGCTGGTTGGCATTTATACTCTTGTTCCGTTCCAGGTGCTCCACCACTCTCCTCCTGATAATCTTCTCCATAATTTTGCATACTATACACGTGTGTGTGTGTGTGTGTGTGTGTGTGTGTGTGTACTCACCTATTTCTACTCACCTATTTGTGGTTGCAGGGTCGAGTCATAGCTCCTGGCCCCGCCTCTTCGCTGATTGCTACTAGGTCCATTTCTCCCTGCCCCATGAGTGTGTGTGTGTGTGTGTGTGTGTGTGTGTCTGTGTGTGTGTGTGTGCACATTCCAGTGTGGGCATTGGTGGGTTTGCAAGGGAAGGTTCGTCAGAGTTGACAATAAAATTTGGTGGCTTCACTAGTATGGAAAGATGAGGAAGAGAGAAGTGGAGGACGAGGATGACATCGACAATGACGAGAAAGAGGTGTAAGAGACAAAGGGACACGGACAGTTAGAGAGAACCAAGACTGACGGCTGCGTGCAGTAGGCTTACTGAGCCATGCTAGGCACCTCTTACCCGCACTCACTCATTCCCACTCAAGTGTGTAACACAATGCTTAAAACTATGTAAAGTTACCACTACACTGGCACTGCTTGGTACATTGTTCCACTCATCCACAACACTACACTGGCACTGCTTGGTACATTGTTCCACTCATCCACAACACTACACTGGCACTGCTTGGTATATTGTTCCACTCATCCATAACACTACACTGACACTCCTTGGTACATTGTTCCACTCATCCACAACGCTACACTAACACTGCTCGGTACATTGTTCCACTCATCCATAACACTACACTAAAACTGGTACATTGTTCCACTCATCCACAACGCTACACTAACACTGCTCGGTACATTGTTCCACTCATCCATAACACTACACTAACACTGTTTGGTACATTGTTCCAGTCATCCACAACACTACACTAACACTGCTTGGTACATTGTTCCATTCATCCATAACACTACACTAACACTGTTTGGTACATTGTTCCACTCATCCACAACGCTACACTAACACTGCTCGGTACATTGTTCCACTCATCCATAACACTACACTAACACTGTTTGGTACATTGTTCCACTCATCCATAACACTACACTGGCAGTTTGGTACATTGTTCCACTCATCCACAACGCTACACTAACACTGGTACATTGTTCCACTCATCCATAACACTACACTAACACTGTTTGGTACATTGTTCCACTCATCCATAACACTACACTAACACTGCTTGGTACATTGTTCCACTCATCCACAAAACTACACTAACACTGGTACATTGTTCCATTCATCCATAACACTACACTAACACTGTTTGGTACATTGTTCCACTCATCCACAACACTACACTGGCACTGCTTGGTACATTGTTCCACTCATCCACAACACTACACTGGCACTGCTTGGTATATTGTTCCACTCATCCATAACACTACATTGACACTCCTTGGTACATTGTTCCACTCATCCACAACGCTACACTAACACTGCTCGGTACATTGTTCCACTCATCCATAACACTACACTAAAACTGGTACATTGTTCCACTCATCCACAACGCTACACTAACACTGCTCGGTACATTGTTCCACTCATCCATAACACTACACTAACACTGTTTGGTACATTGTTCCAGTCATCCACAACACTACACTAACACTGCTTGGTACATTGTTCCATTCATCCATAACACTACACTAACACTGTTTGGTACATTGTTCCACTCATCCACAACGCTACACTAACACTGCTCGGTACATTGTTCCACTCATCCATAACACTACACTAACACTGTTTGGTACATTGTTCCACTCATCCATAACACTACACTGGCAGTTTGGTACATTGTTCCACTCATCCACAACGCTACACTAACACTGGTACATTGTTCCACTCATCCATAACACTACACTAACACTGTTTGGTACATTGTTCCACTCATCCATAACACTACACTAACACTGCTTGGTACATTGTTCCACTCATCCACAACACTACATTAACACTGCTTGGTACATTGTTCCACTCATCCACAAAACTACACTAACACTGGTACATTGTTCCATTCATCCATAACACTACACTAACACTGTTTGGTACATTGTTCCATTCATCCATAACACTACACTAACACTGTTTGGTACATTGTTCCATTCATCCATAACACTACACTAACACTGTTTGGTACATTGTTCCATTCAACCATAACACTACACTAACACTGTTTGGTACATTGTTCCATTCATCCACAACACTACACTAACACTGGAACATTGTTCCATTCATCCATAACACTACACTAACACTGTTTGGTACATTGTTCCATTCATCCATAACACTACACTAACACTGTTTGGTACATTGTTCCATTCATCCATAACACTACACTAACACTGTTTGGTACATTGTTCCATTCATCCATAACACTACACTAACACTGTTTGGTACATTGTTCCATTCATCCACAACACTACACTAACACTGGTACATTGTTCCATTCATCCATAACACTACACTAACACTGTTTGGTACATTGTTCCATTCATCCATAACACTACACTAACACTGTTTGGTACATTGTTCCATTCATCCATAACACTACACTAACACTGTTTGGTACATTGTTCCATTCATCCATAACACTACACTAACACTGTTTGGTACATTGTTCCATTCATCCACAACACTACACTAACACTGGTACATTGTTCCATTCATCCATAACACTACACTAACACTGTTTGGTACATTGTTCCATTCATCCATAACACTAACACTGTTTGGTACATTGTTCCATTCATCCACAACACTACACTAATACTGGTACATTGTTCCATTCATCCATAACACTACACTAACACTGCTTGGTACATTGTTCCATTCATCCACAACACTACACTAACACTGGTACATTGTTCCATTCATCCATAACACTACACTAACACTGCTTGGTACATTGTTCCATTCATCCACAACACTACACTAACACTGGTACATTGTTCCATTCATCCATAACACTACACTAACACTGCTTGGTACATTGTTCCATTCATCCACAACACTACACTAACACTGGTACATTGTTCCATTCATCCATAACACTACACTAACACTGCTTGGTACATTGTTCCATTCATCCACATTACTACACTAACACTGGTACATTGTTCCATTCATCCATAACACTACACTAACACTGCTTGGTACATTGTTCCATTCATCCACAACACTAAACTAACACTGGTACATTGTTCCATTCATCCATAACACTACACTAACACTGCTTGGTACATTGTTCCATTCATCCACAACACTACACTAACACTGGTACATTGTTCCATTCATCCATAACACTACACTAACACTGCTTGGTACATTGTTCCATTCATCCACAACACTACACTAACACTGGTACATTGTTCCATTCATCCATAATACTACACTAACACTGCTTGGTACATTGTTCCATTCATCCACAACACTACACTAACACTGGTACATTGTTCCATTCATCCATAACACTACACTAACACTGCTTGGTACATTGTTCCATTCATCCACAACACTACACTAACACTGGTACATTGTTCCATTCATCCATAACACTACACTAACACTGCTTGGTACATTGTTCCATTCATCCACAACACTACACTAACACTGGTACATTGTTCCATTCATCCACAACACTACACTAACACTGGTACATTGTTCCATTCATCCATAACACTACACTAACACTGCTTGGTACATTGTTCCATTCATCCACAACACTACACTAACACTGGTACATTGTTCCATTCATCCACAACACTACACTAACACTGGTACATTGTTCCATTCATCCATAACACTACACTAACACTGCTTGGTACATTGTTCCTTTCATCCACAACACTACACTAACACTGGTACATTGTTCCATTCATCCATAACACTACACTAACACTGCTTGGTACATTGTTCCATTCATCCACAACACTACACTAACACTGGTACATTGTTCCATTCATCCATAACACTACACTAACACTGCTTGGTACATTGTTCCATTCAACCACAACACTACACTAACACTGGTACATTGTTCCATTCATCCATAACACTACACTAACACTGCTTGGTACACTGTTCCATTCATCCACAACACTACACTAACACTGGTACATTGTTCCATTCATCCATAACACTACACTAACACTGCTTGGTACATTGTTCCATTCATCCACAACACTACACTAACACTGGTACATTGTTCCATTCATCCACAACACTACACTAACACTGGTACATTGTTCCATTCATACACAAATCTACACTAACACTGCTTGGTACATTGTTCCATTCATCCACAACACTACACTAACACTGCTTGGTACATTGTTCCACTCATCCACAACACTACACTAACACTGCTTGGTACATTGTTCCATTCATCCACAACACTACACTAACACTGCTTGGTACATTGTTCCATTCATCCACAACCTACACTAACACTGGTACATTGTTCCACTCATCCACAAAACTACACTAACACTGGTACATTGTTCCATTCATCCACAACACTACACTAACACTGGTACATTGTTCCACTCATCCACAAAACTACACTAACACTGCTTGATACATTGTTCCATTCATCCACAACACTACACTAACACTGGTACATTGTTCCATTCATCCACAACACTACACTAACACTGGTACATTGTTCCACTCATCCACAACACTACACTAACACTGCTTGGTACATTGTTCCATTCATCCACAACACTACACTAACACTGGTACATTGTTCCACTCATCCACAAAACTACACTAACACTGGTACATTGTTCCATTCATCCACAACACTACACTAACACTGGTACATTGTTCCACTCATCCACAAAACTACACTAACACTGCTTGATACATTGTTCCATTCATCCACAACACTACACTAACACTGGTACATTGTTCCATTCATCCACAACACTACACTAACACTGGTACATTGTTCCACTCATCCACAACACTACACTAACACTGCTTGGTACATTGTTCCATTCATCCACAACACTACACTAACACTGGTACATTGTTCCACTCATCCACAAAACTACACTAACACTGCTTGATACATTGTTCCATTCATCCACAACACTACACTAACACTGGTACATTGTTCCATTCATCCACAAAACTACACTAACACTGCTTGGTACATTGTTCCACTCATCCACAACACTACACTAACACTGCTTGATACATTGTTCCATTCATCCACAACACTACACTAACACTGGTACATTGTTCCATTCATCCACAAAACTACACTAACACTGCTTGATACATTTATTTATTTATTTATTTATTAATTTGAACATGATACATAGAAGCACAAAGAAATACAGTGGTGAAGTGTAACATGACAAAGCCCCTTGTATGCAGAGCATTATGGGCAGGCTTAAAATTAACTTAAGATTAACTAAGCAATGATATATTCAGTGGTAAACATTATTGTCAACAGATAACAATTAAGCACAAACGAGTATTACAAAGACAGGTCATATGGTCATTTACTGTGTTGCTGAGCATTCAGTAGAATGGAGTATTCTGTTAGGTAATGTAATTAAAAATAACAAAGTTTGATTGAGTCACAGGTTAAACATTTATGAGATACAATTATTCAGTATTTATTTGGTTGTGGGTGAGTAAGTGATTTTTAAGAAGAGACTTGAATTTATAAACAGGTAGTGTTTCTTTTATATTCACAGGTAATGAATTCCAGATTTTTGGGCCTTTTATGTGCATTGAGTTTTTGCATAGCGTGAGATGGACACGAGGAACATCAAAGAGTGATCTGTGCCTTGTGTTATGGTCATGTGTTCTGTTGAGGTTGGTAAGGAGACGTTTGAGGGGAGGGTTTATATCAGAGTTAAGTGTTCTATGTATGTAGTAGGTACAATAATAAGTATGGATGTTTTGTATGGTTTAGAGTTTTGAATATTGGTGGAGTGTGCTGCCTGTAGTGGGAATTTATTCTGACTGCAGCCTTTTGTTGGGTAATTAATGGTCTGAGATGGTTTATTGTTGTTGAGCCCCATGCACAAATTCCATAGGTGAGATAGGGGTAAATGAGTGAGTGATATAGGGCCAGGACGGCTGACTGTGAAACATAGTACCGTATCTTCGATAGTATGCCTACGGTCTTGGAAATTTTCTTGGAAATTTGTTGTATATGTGTTTGAAATTTGAGTTTATTATCAAGGTGGATTCCTAAGAATTTTCCCTCTGTGAGCTTTGTGACAGATGATCCGTTTATCTTTATGTTAAGAGGGACACCTGTAGCTCTGTTACCAAACTGAATGAAGTAGGTTTTGTCAATGTTGAGAGTAAGTTTGTTAGTCATCATCCAGGTTGATATTTTCTGTAATTCGGTATTAACAGTATTGGCTAGCATGACTGGGCTCGGGTGAGAGAAGACGTATGTAGTGTCATCTGCAAATAGTGTGGGTTTGAGTAGTTGCGATGCATTTGGTAGGTCATTTATGTAAACGAGAAAGAGAAGAGGGCCAAGGACACTTCCCTGTGGGACACTGTTCCACTCATCCACAACACTACACTAACACTACTTGGTACATTGTTCCATTCATCCATAACACTACACTGGCACTGCTTGGTACATTGTTCCACTCATCCATACACTACACTGGCACTGCTTGGCACATTGTTCCACTCATCCACAACACTAGACTAACACTCCTCGGTATATTGTTCCACTCATCCATAACACTACATTAACACTCCTTGGTACATTGTTCCACTCATCCACAACACTACATTAACACTCCTTGGTACATTGTTCCACTCATCCACAACACTACAATAACACTGCTTGGTACAGTGTTCCACTCATCCACAATACTACACTAACACTCCTTGGTACATTGTTCCACTCATCCACAACACTACATTAACACTCCTTGGTACACTGTTCCACTCATCCACAACACTACATTAACACTCCTTGGTACATTGTTCCACTCATCCACAACACTATACTAACACTCCTTGGTACATTGTTCCACTCATCCACAACACTACACTAACACTCCTTGGTACATTGTTCCACTCATCCACAACGCTACACTAACACTCCTTGGTACATTGTTCCACTCATCCACAACGCTACACTAACACTCCTTGGTACATTGTTCCACTCAGCCGCAACACTACACTAACACTCCTTGGTACATTGTTCCACTCATCCACAACGCTACACTAACACTCCTTGGTACATTGTTCCACTCATCCACAACGCTACACTAACACTCCTTGGTACATTGTTCCACTCAGCCGCAACACTACACTAACACTCCTTGGTACATTGTTCCACTCATCCACAACACTACACTAACACTGTTTGGTACATTGTTCCACTCATCCACAACACTACACTAACACTGCTTGGTACATTGTTCCACTCATCCACAACACTACACTAACACTGCTTGGTACATTGTTCCACTCATCCACAACACTACACTAACACTGCTTGGTACATTGTTCCACTCATCCACAACACTACACTAACACTGCTTGGTACATTGTTCCACTCATCCACAACACTACACTAACACTCCTTGGTACATTGTTCCACTCATCCACAACACTACACTAACACTCCTTGGTACATTGTTCCACTCATCCACAACACTACACTAACACTCCTTGGTACATTGTTCCACTCATCCACAACACTACACTAACACTCCTTGGTACATTGTTCCACTCATCCACAACACTACACTAACACTCCTTGGTACATTGTTCCACTCATCCACAACACTACACTAACACTCCTTGGTACATTGTTCCACTCATCCACAACACTACACTAACAGTCCTTGGTACATTGTTCCACTCATCCACAACACTACACTAACACTCCTTGGTACATTGTTCCACTCATCCACAACACTAACACTCCTTGGTACATTGTTCCACTCATCCACAACACTACACTAACACTCCTTGGTACATTGTTCCACTCATCCACAACACTACACTAACACTCCTTGGTACATTGTTCCACTCATCCACAACACTACACTATCACTCCTTAGTACATTGTTCCAATCATCCACAACACTACACTAACACTCCTTAGTACATTGTTCCAATCATCCACAACGCTACACTAACACTCCTTGGTACATTGTTCCACTCATCCACAACACTACACTAACACTCCTTAGTACATCGTTCCAATCATCCACAACGCTACACTAACACTCCTTGGTACATTGTTCCACTCATCCACAACACTACACTAACACTGGTACATTGTTCCACTCATCCACAAAACTACACTAACACTGCTTGGTACATTGTTCCACTCATCCACAACACTACACTAACACTGCTTGGTACATTGTTCCACTCATCCACAACACTACACTAACACTGCTTGGTACATTGTTCCACTCATCCACAACACTACACTAACACTGCTTGGTACATTGTTCCACTCATCCACAACGCTACACTAACACTGCTTGGTACATTGTTCCACTCATCCACAACACTACACTAACACTGGTACATTGTTCCACTCATCCACAAAACTACACTAACACTCCTTGGTACATTGTTCCACTCATCCACAACACTACACTAACACTCCTTGGTACATTGTTCCACTCATCCACAACACTACACTAACACTCCTTGGTACATTGTTCCACTCATCCACAACACTACACTAACACTCCTTGGTACATTGTTCCACTCATCCACAACACTACACTAACACTCCTTGGTACATTGTTCCACTCATCCACAGCTGTAGTGTTCACGTGTATTCTTTCCAAATATAAAATCATCCATTTTAAACCATTTATAAAACATTTTATAAACACGATCTTATCTTAAAAGATAGTTTCAAAATATTGTTCATATTGCGTTTAATAAGAAAATATTAAGTATAGATACTTAATATTTCCTTATAAACGCTTTATTAAACGTATTAGTGCAACGTTAGTGTTATCCGCTTCTCATCGGAGGAGAAATATGGGATAACTCTCATGTTTCTCAGTACGCTTTAGTTCAACTACACTATGATCGTTATGTAATATTAAGTATCGTAACATTAATTGTATACAGCGTAGATAAGTTGATGAATAAGACACATGTGTATCACCTTGATGTTTTTATTATGAAGACGTTTCGCTTACCAGGAGCTTTAATTCATTCCAGAGGTAACCGAAGGCGTGTCCAGTTTCAACACCTTCAGATACCTCCATATTGGATTAAGAAAGTCACTGGTGGGTGAAACGTCTTCAAACATTTAGGTGTTGTTGCAGAAGTGTCTTATTCATCAGTTTATAGTACGGAGACTACAACTGTGCTGGTTAATGTAAATGAGGCTTTAGCATTACTGTGTAACCTTGGTACGTCTGTTATACTGCTCGGTATGAGGCCAGCACTGAGGCACTCTTGCCTTGGCTTTAGATGTCCGCAAACCTGTGCTTTACGCATTAGGTTTGACTACGCTCTATATTATTTTGCTTGTAAGTACCATGGTTATGTTCTTTAGCCTTGCATCTGTCCATGGCTAATCACCGGCATCTGTTGCTCTCCTGATAACACTGACCTTCACAAAACATCTGTTGCTCTCCTGATAACACTGACTTTCACAAAACATCTGCTACTCTCCTGATAACATAACACTGACCTTCACAAAACATCTGTTGCTCTCCTGATAACACTGACCTTCACAAAACATCTGCTACTCTCCTGATAACACTGATCTTCACACAACATCTGCTACTCTCCTGATAACACTGATCTTCACACAACATTTATTGCTCTCCTGATAACACTGACCTTTACAAAACATCTGTTGCTCTCCTGATAACACTGACCTTCACAAAACATCTGCTACTCTCCTGATAACACTGACTTTCACAAAACATCTGCTACTCTCCTGATAACACTGACCTTCACAAAACATCTGCTACTCTCCTGATAACACTGACCTTCACAAAACATCTGCTACTCTCCTGATAACACTGACCTTCACAAAACATCTGCTACTCTCCTGATAACACTGACCTTCACAAAACATCTGCTACTCTCCTGATAACACTGACCTTCACAAAACATCTGCTACTCTCCTGATAACACTGACCTTCACAAAACATCTGCTACTCTCCTGATAACACTGACCTTCACAAAACATCTGCTACTCTCCTGATAACACTGACCTTCACAAAACATCTGCTACTCTCCTGATAACACTGACCTTCACAAAACATCTGCTACTCTCCTGATAACACTGACCTTCACAAAACATCTGCTACTCTCCTGATAACACTGACCTTCACAAAACATCTGCTACTCTCCTGATAACACTGACCTTCACAAAACATCTGCTACTCTCCTGATAACACTGACCTTCACAAAACATCTGCTACTCTCCTGATAACACTGACTTTCACAAAACATCTGCTACTCTCCTGATAACACTGACCTTCACAAAACATCTGCTACTCTCCTGATAACACTGACCTTCACAAACATCTGCTACTCTCCTGATAACACTGACCTTCACAAACATCTGCTACTCTCCTGATAACATAACACTGACCTTCACAAAACATCTGTTACTCTCCTGATAACACTGACCTTCACAAAACATCTGCTACTCTCCTGATAACACTGACCTTCACAAAACATCTGCTACTCTCCTGATAACACTGACCTTCACAAAACATCTGCTACTCTCCTGATAACACTGACCTTCACAAAACATCTGCTACTCTCCTGATAACACTGACCTTCACAAAACATCTGTTACTCTCCTGATAACACTGACCTTCACAAAACATCTGCTACTCTCCTGATAACACTTACCTTCACAAAACATCTGCTACTCTCCTGATAACACTGACCTTCACAAAACATCCTGCAGCTTCCTATTATCCTCAAAATTACATTAGCTTATTTTAGTCCCGATCATATCTATGTCCCTATTTATTCCCCATTTAGGGAGCTATTTATTCTCCATTTACATTGCTTGTGGCGGTATTTATTCCTCTCCTATATCATTCATCGCTATCCCTCCATGTCCATCGTTTACAGAATTATTTATACGCCATCTACATTAACTTGGACTGGGAAGAGGAAGGACGCAGCAGCGCCCCCTGTGAAGCACCACTTGTGACTGGGTCAACATTCTGGTAGAAATATACATATACATGTTTATTTAGGTTAAGTTCATTGTTACAAATGTTTTATATACAAAGTTTTGCCACTTACATTCTACACACGTTCCTGGTTTACACTTATTAGTGGTTAGTGATAATTTACCCAAGGATAACCCAACTAATCCAAAGGTAATTAGTTTGAATTGATAATTAGATGAGAGAGGGAAGAAAGAGAGGGAGAGGAAGGAAGGAAATGAGGAGGGAGGAAGTGAGAGAAGAGAGGAGGGAGGGGCGGGGCATTAGGGAGGGAGGGGCGGGGCAGCAGACTGGGTATAGACGAGGCTGGCGCCACGGTGGTGGTGGCGTCGTTGCGGACCTCGCCGCCGCTGCCTCCCTGTCGCCCACCCTAACCCACTACCTCCACCAACCCAACAACAACCCACCATATCCCCACCACTACCCAGCACAACCTCACGCCTACTCGACCCCAGTGCACCAGTACCCCGCCTCACCCAACCATGATCACCCCTCCCAACGCTGGGTCACCTTAACGGGGTGGTGGTGAGAGTTGACTGGTTTGAGCCTAGGGGTAAGGGCCTCTACTCTCGTAGGGGTGCCCACACTCCCCACAGGGTGCCAGCCTCACTTAAGAGCCTAGCATCTCGTAAGGCAGAAAAAATGGGATATTTCCCCTTTCGTCTAATTTTCTTACCAATGCCTGTGACACGGAAAAAAAATAAGAATAAAGATTGTAGACTGGGGAAAAAATACTTCAGCGGTTTTACTGTCTTTGTTTATGTAGCAGCAGAGTAAACTGCTGACCACTGTAACAACCTGATAACAACACTCACAAAACAACCATAATGTTAGAAACCGTATATGTTTAAAGTGATGAATAACCAAACAATCCTAGTGTTTTATGCCTAACACTCACCACTAACATTCACCACTAACACTCACCACTAACATTCACCACTAACACTCACCACTAACATTCACCACTAACACTCACCACTAACACTCACCACTAACATTCACCACTAACACTCACCACTAACACTCACCACTAACACTCACCACTAACATTCACCACTAACACTCACCACTAACACTCACCACTAACATTCACCACTAACATTCACCACTAACACTCACCACTAACACTCACCACTAACACTCACCATTAACACTCACCACTAACACTCACCACTAACACTCACCACTAACACTTACCGCTAACATTCACCACTAACACTCACCACTAACACTCACCACTAACACTCACCACTAACACTCACCACTAACACTCACCACTAACACTCACCACTAACATTCACCACTAACACTCACCACTAACACTCACCACTAACACTTACCGCTAACATTCACCACTAACACTCACCACTAACACTCACCACTAACACTCACCACTAACATTCACCACTAACATTCACCACTAACACTCACCACTAACACTTACCGCTAACATTCACCACTAACACTCACCACTAACATTCACCACTAACACTCACCACTAACATTCACCACTAACACTCACCACTAACACTTACCGCTAACATTCACCACTAACATTCACCACTAACATTCACCACTAACATTCACCACTAACATTCACCACTAACACTCACCACTAACACTCACCACTAACACTCACCACTAACATTCACCACTAACATTCACCACTAACACTCACCACTAACACTCACCACTAACATTCACCACTAACACCAACCACTAACATTCACCACTAACATTCACCACTAACATTCACCAGTAACATTCACCACTAACACTCACCACTAACATTCACCACTAACATTCACCACTAACACTCACCACTAACATTCACCACTAACACCAACCACTAACACTCACCACTAACATTCACCACTAACACTCACCACTAACATTCACCACTAACATTCACCACTAACATTCACCACTAACATTCACCACTAAGATTCACCACTAACATTCACCACTAACATTCACCACTAACATTCACCACTAACACTCACCACTAACATTCACCACTAACATTCACCACTAACACTCACCACTAACATTCACCACTAACACCAACCACTAACACTCACCCCTAACATTCACCACTAACATTCACCACTAACATTCACCACTAACACCAACCACTAACATTCACCACTAACACCAGCCACTAACATTCACCACTAACATTCACCACTAACACCAACCACTAACATTCACCACTAACACCAGCCACTAACATTCACCACTAACATTCACCACTAACATTCACCACTAACATTCACCACTAACATTCACCACTAACATTCACCACTAACACTCACCACTAACATTCACCACTAACATTCACCACTAACACTCACCACTAACATTCACCACTAACACCAACCACTAACACTCACCACTAACATTCACCACTAACATTCACCACTAACATTCACCACTAACATTCACAACTAACATTCACCACTAACATTCACCACTAACACTCACCACTAACATTCACCACTAACATTCACCACTAACATTCACCACTAACATTCACCACTAACACTCACCACTAACATTCACCACTAACATTCACCACTAACATTCACCACTAACATTCACCACTAACACTCACCACTAACATTCACCACTAACATTCACCACTAACATTCACCACTAACATTCACCACTAACATTCACCACTAACATTCACCACTAACATTCACCACTAACACTCACCACTAACATTCACCACTAACATTCACCACTAACACTCACCACTAACATTCACCACTAACACCAACCACTAACACTCACCACTAACATTCACCACTAACATTCACCACTAACATTCACCACTAACACCAACCACTAACATTCACCACTAACACCAGCCACTAACATTCACCACTAACATTCACCACTAACATTCACCACTAACACCAGCCACTAACATTCACCACTAACATTCACCACTAACATTCACCACTAACACCAACCACTAACATTCACCACTAACACCAGCCACTAACATTCACCACTAACACTCACCACTAACATTCACCACTAACATTCACCACTAACATTCCCCACTAACATTCCCCACTAACATTCACCACTAACATTCACCACTAACATTCACCAGACTTAAGTTACAGAACCTCTACCTAACATACTTAAGGACTTACCAAATTCTTCCAAGTCCGGCTTCGAGATTTCATTATTCTTGTAAACATTCCAGAACTCCAATTGAAATACTGGAACCCCAGATGAAATATCACTGAGGAAAACCCATATGTTGACAAATACAACGTCACCACGAGACTCAATATTTCGATTTAATCCTGAGACCTTCATCAGTACAAAAAAACTGAAGCTTTTGAATGAATTAATATATTTAGCAAGAACTCATTTAAAATTGTCCTATAATTTTCTCTTATACCTTTAAAGATATATTTTTTTTTCATTTATGTTAATGTTGAAATTAATAATTTTGTACCAAAAGAACCTTAGAAAACTTACCTAACCTTATTATAACAAGGGAATTTAATTTAGCCTAATCCAACTAAACAGATTTTAGATAAGTTTACAATAATTTAATAATAAACAAAAAAATGAATTTTTTTTTTCGTTAGGTTCAGAATGATGTTTACGAAATTATTGCATACACAAATTTTTCGTTTACCTTATTCGGCAAGAAGAGCGTTGGTATTCAAGGCAAAATCGCAAGTTTTACCTATCCGGCACGACGTACACACACACAAACACAAGCGGGGTCCCACAGGGGTCAGTCCTACGATCAGTGCTATTTTTGGTATATGTGAATGACATAACGGAAGGGATAAGCTCAGAAGTGTCCTTGTTTGCAGATGATGTGAAGTTAATGAAGAGAATTAGATAGGATGAGGATCAGGCAGGACTACAAAGAGACCTGGACAGGCTATAAGCCTGGTCCAGCAACTGGCTTCTTGAATTTAACCACGCCAAATAGAAAGTTATGAAGAACGGGGAATGGCGAAGAAGACCGCAGACAGAGTATTGATTAGGTGGACAAAGACTGCAAACCTCACTCAAGGAAAAGTATCTTGGGGTGAGTATAACACCGAGCACATCTCCTGAGGCGCACATCAACCAGATAACTGCTGCCGCATATGGACGCCTGGCAAACCTGAGAATAGCGTTCTGATACCTCAGTAAGGAAACGTTCAAGACTCTGTACATCATGTACATCAGGCCCATGCTGGAGTATGCAGCACCAGTTTGGAACTCACACCTGGTCAAGCACGTCAAGAAATTAGATAACGGGCAAAGGTTTACAACAAGGTTAGTTCCAGAGCTAAGGGGAATGTCCTACGAAGAAAGGTTAAGGGAAATCGGCCTGACGACACTAGAGGACAGGAGGGTTAGGGGAGACATAATAACGGCATATAAAATACTGCGAGGAATAGACAAGGTGGACAGAGACAGGATGTTCCAGAGATGGGACACAACAAGAACGGGTCACATTTGGAAACTGAAGACTCAGCTGAGTCAAATAGATGTTAGTAAGTAAGGAGGACTTAGTAGCAACCAGTGAAGAGGCGGGACCAGGAGCTATGTCTCGACCCCTGCAACCACAAACAGATGAGTACAAATTGGTGAGTACACACACAATATGCAATAATCGCAAACAAGTGACACAAGATGGCGAGCAACCACAGGCGGAGTTGAATGAGACCTACAGGACTTTCATGTTCCAGTCCTTATTTCATAAGAAGCTTCCAGTGTGGCAGAAATTAGTAGGAAGTCCAATCAGATTAGTTCAGGGGAACGTTCGAGATCAAATAAGGTAGAAGCAGCCAAGCAGACCAGTTGTGCCAGGCATACCAGTGTCAAGTGCCAGAAAGATGAATCAGAGTATTAAAGTATTAGGAGACAGCGAACATAACATCACTGACACGACAGACTTCAGTATGATATAAAAGACTTGAAATTCTGAATATAGATATATGGTAATTGCCATAAGAAAATTCCATAATATTAAGAAAACGGGTCTAGAAACGGGACACACAGTTATCTTGTGCCAGACCAGCAAATCAGGAAAACAGACACTAATTCCTTGGTGTAGAACTACGACAATCCAATTAGCAAGAACTCGTTTAAAATTAAGTCCTTTCTAAAATTTTCTCTTATACGTTTAAAGATATACTTTTTTTAATTTATGTTAATGTAAAAAATAGTAATTCTGTACCAAAAGAACCTTAGAAAACTTACCTAACCTTATTACAACAAGCGCAATTTAATTTAGCCTAATCCAACTAAATACATTTTAAATAAGTTTACAATAATTTAATGAAATATATATTTTTCGTTAGGTTCAGAATGATATTTGCGTAATTATTGAATACGCAAATTTTCACTTGCCTTATTCGGCAAGAAGAGCATTAGTATTTAAGCCAAAATCGCAAATTTTACCTATTTGGCACGACACATACACACAAACATACATGTATACACACACACCCTCCAGGGAGGGGACACAGAAACAAGAGGCCACAATTGGAAGTTGAAGACACAAATGAGTCAGAGAGATAGTAGGAAGTATTTCTTCAGTCATAGAGTTGTAAGGCAGTGGAATAGCCTAGAAAATGACGTAGTGGAGGCAGGAACCATACACAGTTTTAAGACGAGGTTTGATAAAGCTCATGGAGCGGGGAGAGAGAGGGCCTAGTAGCAACCGGTGAAGAGGCGGGGCCAGGAGCTAGGACTCGACCCCTGCAACCACAAATAGGTGAGTACAAATAGGTGAGTACACACACACACACACACACACACATATATATATATATATATATATATATATATATATATATATATATATATATATTGTGTGTGTGTGTGTGTGTGCAATAAGATCACAGTAAACAAGTGATATCAGAATATGCAAAACAACCACTGTAAAAGAATAGTGAAATTCCAAGCGATTTCGTGACTTCTCACATTATCAAGGAACTATAAAAACAATACATCAAAGGAAGGCATATAAAGAGTCGAGACCACACCTCACCATCACATCCCACAACAAAGAAACACCTGACGCGTGACGACACCCGACAGACACCTGGTTGTCTTCAAGAGGGAGCTGGACAGATACCTAAAGTTAGTGCCGGATCAGCCGGGCTGTGGTTCGTACCTTGGTCTACGTGCGGCCAGCAGTAACAGCCTCGTTGATCAGGACCTGATCCACCGGGAGGCCTCGTCGTGGACCGGGCCGCGGGGGCGTTGATCCCCGGAATGCCCTCCAGGTAGACTCCAGGTAGGCAGAGTCTTCACTGACAAGACTAGTTCAGTGATAAAGTCTCTTACCTGGAGTTTACCTGGAGAGAGTTCCGGGGGTCAACGCCCCCGCGGCCCGGTCTGTGACCAGGCCTCCTTAGGTCAGTGTCGCAGGATGCGACCCACACCAGTCGACTAACACCCAGGTACCCATTTTACTGATGGGGAACATAGACAACAGGTTGAAAGAAACACGTCCAATGTTTCTACTCTGGCTGGGAATCGAACCCAGGCCCTCACCGTGTGAAGCGAGAGCGTTAACCACCAGGCCATACCACTTCTTATAAGTATTTAAGCTAAGCTAGAGTCAGATATACATTAGTTTAGCATCTACAATCACCTTTTACAGCCTACACAAACTGACAACAGTGGGCATTTGACCAGCTACCCACGAGGGCACACCTACCTACGCCGGGTACCCACGCTTCTGTCACGAAATGGAGACACAAGAGTGAAGAGGTGGGTGTACAGACTTTACTTAATTATGCTGATCGACTGACAGCCTAGTTAATTGGGACGACTTATCTTATGCTAGGCTTAATGCAGTGAAGTAATCTAACATCCGCTAACACATAGCAATGCGAATTAGATCACATTTCTCAGCAACAGGTGGCATCTTCGCTCCTACAAAGCTGGTTACAGATCAGTAACTCATTACATGTGTCTCAGGTGTCTACTGGAGTAACATAGACCCCACACCTGATGGTAAGTGCCCATCAACAGGATCATTCAATGTGCATTTTTTGTACATTGTTGGGGCTGACCAGTGTGAAAGGTCTTCCACTATCCCCCAGTTCACTGGATATGCACCTACAACCGGCTTACATTTATCTAGAAATGGGACGGCAGGCTTCTTGGGCTGAATTCCATGAACGGCTTGACTGGATCCCTAACGAATCAGTCATACATCCCCACAGACACCCTCGATCCTACATAGCATGAAAGAATATTCGATGGAGGCATCCCCAGACATCACAGCACTCATGGAAACCAAGCTCATGGGAATGACAACAGGCGCAATCTTTCCAACTGCATATTCTGGGACTGTACAAAGGCTTTCGACACAGTTCCACACATGAAATTGGTGCAAAAGCTAGAGGATTAGGCAGGAATAACAAGAAAGTCACTGCAATGGATCAGAGAATACCTGACAGGAAGGAAACAACGAGTGATGGTATGTGATGAGGTGTCCGAGCAGGTGCCTGTGACGAATGGAGTTTCCAAAGGGGTCAGTCCTAGGGCTGGTGCTGTTTCTGGTATATTTGAATGACTTGACGGAAGGGATAGATTCAGAGGTGTCCATGGGAAGAATTCAAACGGATGAGCATCAGGTAGGACTACAAAGGGATGTGAATAAGCTACAAGCCTGGTCCAGTAAGTGGCTCCTGGAGTTTTGCCAAGTGCAAAGTCATGAAAATTGGGGAAGGTCAAAGAAGGCCGCAGACAGAGTGTAGGCTAGGGGGGGCCAAACGCTACAAATCACTCACAAGGAAGAGGATCTTGGGGTGAGTATCATACGAAGCACATCTCGTGAGGCGAACATTAACCAAATAACTGCTGCAGCACATGGGCTCCTGGCAAATCTAAGAATAGCGTTTTGATAGTTGAGTAAGGATTTATTCAAGACACTGTACACTGTGTACGTCAGGCCCATAATGAAGTAATGCATAACCAGTACCGAACCCACACCTGGTCAAGCACGGCGAGAAATTATATAGAATGCAAAGGCTTGCAACAAGACTAGTCCCAGAGCTGAGGGATATGTTCTACGAGGAGAGGTTAAGGGAATTCAACCTGACGACACTGGAGGACAGGAGGGATAGGGGGGACATGATAACGACATATAAAATACTGAGAGAAATTGATGAGGTGGATAGGGACAGAATGTTTCATAGATGGGACACAGCAACAAAGGGGTTACAACTTGAAGCTGAGAACTCAAATGAGTCACAGGGATGTTCAGAAGTATTTCTTCAGCCACAGAGTTGTTAGGAAGTGGAGCAATCTGGAGAGTGATGTAGTGGAGGTAGGAACCATACACAGTTTCAAAAAAAGAGGTACGAAGAGGCGGGGCCACAAGCTATGACTCGACCCTTGCAACCACAAATAGCTGAGTACAAACAGGCGAGTAGGCACACACACAGATGAGTCAAAGGGATGTTAGGAAGTATTTCTTCAGTCATAGAGTTGTTAGGAAGTGGAATAATCTAGCAAGTGATGTAGTGGAGGCAGGAACCATACATAGTTTTAAGACGAGGTATGATAAAGCTCATGGAGCGGGGAGAGAGAGGACCTAGTAGCGATCAGTGAAGAGGCGGGGCCAGGAGCTAAGTCTCGACCCCTGCAACCACAAACAGAGATGTATGAAAGCAGACATTAACCATGTGTGCTTTCATACATCTCTGAGTGTTTTAAATATAATTTCTTTATTTTAAGAAAGCCAATGAAGGTCATTAATGGTTCAGAGCGAAGATTATTATTCTCGAGATCAGTGAGTTTGCTTCTAGCTTTCCACGTGACCCTTCCGAGTTTAGCGCTTCCATAAGAATATAATTTTCCATAAGTACAGCTGGACTATTGGCCTCTAAGTTACACTTATTAATAAGCTTTATGTCAATATCTATGTCACCTGGAGGAAGCAACTAAGCAGTTTATATTTGAACAGTTTGTAAATTATTATCAACTGATGACAGAGTTCAAGAGATGGAATCAGTTCCACTCAACGCGCCTTCGTAACTGCGGCTGAGCCAGCCAGCAGTTTAATAAATGGGTTAATGATAGCGTAGTTGTTAATTGGGTCAGTCGTGATTAACGTAACTAGCGGGATGCAGGAGAAAAACTTGCCGAAATATAAATGTTATGAAAGAGGTATGATGCACCTAGAAGCCAGGTACACTATGCTGTTTCCAGGTACACACTGTAAGACAGAATACTGTTTGGTGACTTTGCTGAAGAAAATCTACTACATACAGCACCTTCATGTCATCTTAACAAGAACTTGGCGAGCGTAACTGTGCTGGTAATAACAGGCAGCACCTGGTTAATGACGAGGTGTCCATTCTTGGCTAAGCCACCTCGGTACCTCGACTTTCCTTCTGTTCTACAAGGATGGTCATCCAGTTCATGCAATGATATACAGGCCCCTCCAGTCCTCACCTTTGAGAGGAGAGATACTGTAAAGTGTTTGTACTGGAGGATAAATAAACACTCCATCACTATCTAAGAATGTAATGGACTTAAATACAACGTCAATACAGCTATTATTAACGAACACTGGAAACAAAGATAGAGTTAATATCACAGTACATATCAGCTTTTTAAGGCTGTTTCTTCACGGTGGTACCTGCACTGCCAGGATGAGTGGCACTGTCCAGTACTGTCTTTTTGACGGTATGTTCACTGCCAGGATGAGTGGCACTGTTCAGTACTGTCTTTTTGACGGTATGTTCACTGCCAGGATGAGTGGCACTGTTCAGTACTGTCTTTTTGACGGTATGCTCACTGCCACGATGAGTGGCACTGTTCAGTACTGTCTTTTTGACGGTATGTTCACTGCCAGGATGAGTGGCACTGTTCAGTACTGTCTTTTTGACGGTATGTTCACTGCCAGGATGAGTGGCACTGTCCAGTACTGTCTTTTTTGACGGTATGTTCACTGCCAGGATGAGTGGCACTGTTCAGTACTGTCTTTATGACGGTATGCTCACTGCCACGATGAGTGGCACTGTCCAGTACTGTCTTTATGACGGTATGTTCACTGTCAGAATGAGTGGCACTGTCCGGTACTGTCCTCATGACGGCATGTTCAGTGCCACGATGAGTGGCACTGTCCAGTACTGTCTTTATGACGGTATGTTCACTGCCACGATGAGTGGCATTGTCCAGTACTGTCTATATGACGGTATGTTCATTGTCAGGTTGAGTGGCACTGTCCAATACTGTCTTCATGACGGTACGTTCACTGTCAGGATGAGTGGCACTGTCCGATACTGTCTTTATGAGGTACGTTCACTGCCAGGATGAGTGGCACTGTCCAGTTCTGTCATTATGACGGCATGCTCACTGCCAGGATGAATAGCACTGTCCAGTACCGTCTTTATGATGGTACGTTCACTGCCAGGATGAGTGCCACTGTCCAATACTGTCTTTACGACGGTACGTTCACTGCCAAGATGAGTGGCACTGTCCAATATTGTTATGACGGTACGTTCACTGCAAGGACGAGTGGCACTGTCCAATACTGTCTTTATTACGGTACGTTCACTATCAGGACGAGTGGCACTGTCCAATACTGTCTTCATGACTGTACGTTCACTGTCAGGATGAGTGGCACTGTCCAATACTGTCTGTATGACGGTACGTTCACTGCCAGGATGAGTGGCACTGTCCAATTCTGTCTTTATGGTGGTATGTTCACTGCCAGGATGAGTGGCACTGTCCAATACTGTCTGTATGACGGTACGTTCACTGCCAGGATGAGTGGCACTGTCCAAATCTGTCTTTATGACGGTATGTTCACTGCCAGGATGAGTGGCACTGTCCAGTACTGTCTTTATGACGGTACATTCACTGCCAAGATGAGTGGCACTGTCGAGTACTGCCTTCATGACGGTATGTTCATTGCCAGGATGAGTGGCACTGTCTAATACTGTCTTTATGACGGTATGTTCATTGCCAGGATGAGTGGCACTGTCTAATACTGTCTTTATGACGGTACTTTCACTGCCAGGATGAGTGGCACTGTCCAGTACTATCTTTATGACGGTATGTTCACTGCCAGGATGAGTGGCACTGTCCAGTACTATCTTCATGACGGTATGTTCACTGCCAGGATGAGTGGCACTGTCCAATACTGCCTTTATGACGGTATTTTCACTGCCAGGGTGAGTGGCACTCTCCAGTACTGTCTTTAGGACGGTACTTTCACTGCCAGGATGAGTGCCACTGTCCAATACTGTCTTTATGACGGTATGTTCACTGTCAGGATGAGTGGCACTGTCCAATACTGTCTTTAGGACGGTACTTTCACTGCCAGAATGAGTGGCACTGTCCAATACTGTCTTTAGGACGGCACTTTCACTGCCAGAATGAGTGGCACTATCCAATACTGTCTTTATGACGGTATGTTCACTGCCAGGATGAGTGACACTGTCCAATACTGTCTTTACGACGGTATGTTCACTGCCAGGACGAGTGGCACTGTCCAATACTGTCTTTATGACGGTACTTTCACTGCCAGAATGAGTGGCACTGTCCAATACTGTCTTTATGACGGTATTTTCACTGCCAGGATGAGTGGCACTGTCCAGTACTGTCTTTATGATGGTATTTTCACTGTCAGGATGAGTGGCACTGTCCAGTACTGTCTTTATGACGGTATTTTCACTGCCAGAATGAGTGGCACTGTCCAATACTGTCTTTATGACGGTACGTTCACTGCCAGGATGAGTGGCACTGGACAGTACTGTCTTTATGACGGTATTTTCACTGCCAGGATGAGTGGCACTGTCCAGTACTGTCTTTATGACGGTATTTTCACTGTCAGGATGAGTGCCACTGTCCAGTACTGTCTTTATGACGGTATTTTCACTGTCAGGAAGAGTGGCACTGTCCAGTACTGTCTTTATGACGGTATTTTCACTGTCAGGAAGAGTGGCACTGTCCAGTACTGTCTTTATGACGGTATTTTCACTGCCAGGATGAGTGGTACTGTCCAGTACTGTCTTTATGACGGTATTTTCACTGTCAGGATGAGTGGCACTGTCCAGTACTGTCTTTATGATGGTACGTTCACTGCCAGGATGAGTGGCACTGTCCAGTACTGTCTTTATGACGGTATTTTCACTGCCAGGATGAGTGGCACTGTCCAGTACTGTCTTTATGACGGTATTTTCACTGTCAGGATGAGTGGCACTGTCCAGTACTGTCTTTATGACGGTACGTTCACTGCCAGGATGAGTGGCACTGTCCAGTACTGTCTTTATGACGGTATTTTCACTGTCAGGATGAGTGGCACTGTCCAGTACTGTCTTTATGACGGTACGTTCACTGCCAGGATGAGTGCCACTCTCCAATACTGTCTTCATGACTTCATTTTTTTTATTTAGAAAAGTTTTAAACATCCGTAATTCGGTTACAATATTCATAAGAAAGTTTTACATTGGGAACAAAAGCTAGTTATGTTTCCCTGTCATATTCCATCACGCAGACTGGTGCTCGTACAAGGTGTTGAAATGTGCCAACCTGAGCTGGGAGACTTCAGTAGTGCCAGCCTGAGCTGGGAGATTTCAGTAATGTCAGTTTGAGCTGAGAGACTTCAGTAGTGTCAGTCTGAGCTGGGAGACTTCAGTAGTGCCAGCCTGAGCTGGGAAACTTCAGTAATGTCAGTTTGAGCTGAGAGACTTCAGTAGTGTCAGCCTGGACTGGGAAACTTCAGTAATGTCAGTCTGAGCCTGGAGACTTCAGTAGTGTCAGCCTGGGCTGGGAAACTTCAGTAATGTCAGTCTGAGCTGGGAGACTTCAGTAGTGTCAGTCTGAGCTGGGAGACTTCAGTAATGTCATTGATGATATCGTGCAGTGGTCCATCAAAGGGTCATCAGCTACGACAGCTTCAAAGGTTTCCTTCCAGCAGAACTTTGGTCACTCTTACTTGCCAATGGTCATCTCTCAAGATAACCTATCCCATGATGGCGTGAGGAATACAATATCTCAGAGATAACAACAGAAGAATAGTTATCACAGCGATAAGAATATAAGAATAGTTTTCTCAGAGATAAGAGCATAAGAATGGTTATCACAGAGATAAGAACATAAGAAAGAAGGAACACTACAGCAGGCCTACTGGCCCATGCGAAGAAAGTCCAAGTCTTCTACCGGCTTAAGCCAATGCCCCAACCTATTCAAGTTACATCCACTTAAGGAACAAGCACGGCATCAGACCTATTAGCATAAGCTAGTCAGGTCCAACTCACACCCACCCACACCCACTCATGTATTTATCTAACCTATTTTTTAAAACTATACAACGTTTTAGCTTCTTTGGCGGTACTCGGGAGTTTGTTCCACTCATCCACAACTCTATTACATAAGAACATAAGAACGAAGGAACACTGCAGAAGGCCTACTGGCCCATGCGAGGCAGGTCCAAGTCTCCTACCGGCTTAAGCCAATGCACCCAACCTAGTCAGGTCAGGTCACATTGACTTAAGGGAGGAACACGGCAACCGACCTGGTAGCACAAGCTATCAGGTCTAACTCACACCCACCCACATCCACTCATGTATTTATCCAACCTATTTTTAAAGCTACACAACGTTCTGGCCTCTATAACGGTACTTGGGAGTTTGTTCCACTCATCCACAACTCTATTACCAAACCAGTACTTTCCTATATCCTTCCTGAATCTGAATTTTTCCAACTTAAAACCATTGCTGCGAGTCCTGTCTAGGCTAGATATTTTCAGCACACTATTTACATCCCCTTTATTTATTCCTGTCTTCCATTTATACACCTCAATCATATCCCCCCTAATTCTACGTCTTTCTAGAGAGTGCAGATTCAGGGCCCTTAGTCTATCCTCATAGGGAAGGTTTCTGATACATGGGATCAACTTTGTCATCCTCCTTTGTACATTTTCCAGAGAATTTATATCCATTCTGTAATAAGGTGACCAAAACTGTGCAGCATAATCTAAATGAGGCCTAACCAAGGATGTATAGAGTTGAAGAACAACCTGAGGACTCCCATTATTTATGCTTCTTGATATGAAGCCAAGGATTCTATTAGCTTTATTGCGAACACTTATGCACTGTTGTCTTGGTTTCAGATTACTGCTAACCAGAACTCCTAAATCTTTTTCGCAATCCGTAATATTAAGATCTACATTATTTAGTTTATATGTGGCATGGTTATTGTCCTGTCCAACATTTAGAACTTTGCATTTGTCTATATTAAACTGCATCTGCCACTTCTCCGACCACTGCATCAGTCTATTCAAATCTTCCTGGAGTGCTCGAATGTCCTCGTCAGAATGAATTCGACGGCCTATTTTGGTGTCATCGGCAAACTTGCCGATGTCGCTCTTTATGCCCTCATCTATGTCGTTTATGTAGATTGTGAACAGCAGGGGGCCCAACACTGACCCCTGTGGAACACCGCTCGTGACACTTCCCCACTCTGATTTCTCCCCATTTATGCAAACTCTCTGCTGCCTATTTGTCAACCATGCCTCTATCCAGGAAAAAATTTCTCCTCCTATTCCATGTGCTTTAATTTTCCTCAATAGTCTCTGATGTGGGACCCTGTCAAAAGCCTTACTGAAGTCCATATACACAATATCATATTCATTACCATGATCTACCTCCTCAAATACCTTAGTGAAAAAAGTTAATAAATTCGTAAGGCAGGAACGCCCCTTTGTAAAACCATGCTGAGATTCGTTGATTAATTTATGCTTTTCAAGGTGGCTACGAACTGCCTCGGCAATTATTGATTCCATAAATTTTCCCACTATGGAGGTTAGGCTTATTGGTCTATAGTTCGAAGCTAAGGACCTGTCACCTGTTTTGAAAATAGGTATCACATTTGCCATTTTCCACTTATCTGGCACCATGCCAGTTTGTAGTGATATGTTGAAAAGATTAGCCAAAGGTGTGCTAAGCTCCTCTTTACTTTCCTTTAGAACCCTTGCATACAGTTCATCAGGGCCTGGGGATTTGTTAGGTTTTAATTTATCTATTTGCCTAAGGACCATGTCACTTGTGACCCTATTAGTGCACAGTTTATTATCGTCCTGTTCTACATAATTTATCATTACTGGAATATCGCTGGTATCCTCCTGTGTAAAAACTGAGAGGAAGTATGTGTTAAAAATTCTACACATTTCCTTATCACTGTCAGTGAGCTGACCCGAGGAACTTTTGAGTGGGCCTATCTTGTCCCTGATCTTACTTCTGTATACCTGAAAGAATCCTTTTGGGTTAGTCTTCGATTCTCTTGCAACTTTAACCTCATAATCTCTTTTTGCTTTTCTAATTCCCTTTTTTATTTCTCTCTTTAACTGAATATATCGATTTCTCAATTGCCCCTCTCCTCTTTTGATTTGCCTATATATGCCTCTCTTTTGACCAATCAGATATTTTAATCTATTGTTCATCCATTTAGGATCATTTTTGTTTGATCTGATTTCCCTATTTGGAACATAATTTGACTGAGCAGCTAGAACTATGCCCTGGAAAGCATCATATCGGCAACCATCCAAACCAGTGCTTTCCTATATCCTTCCTGAATCTGAGTTTTTCCAACTTAAAACCATTGCTGCGAGTCCTGTCTTGGCTATATATTTTTAGCACGCTATTAACATTCCTAACCAAAGATATACAGAGTTGAAGAACACCCTGAGGACTTCTATTATTTATACTTCTTGACATGAAGCCAAGGATTCCGTTAGCTTTACTGCGAACACTTATGCACTGTTGTCTTGGTTTTAGATTACTGCTAATCAGAACTCCCAAATCCTTTTTTGCAATCAGTAATATTAAAATAATTTAGTTTATATGTGGCATGTGTTTTCTAAAAGGTTAATTGCCTCTTGATTAAAGCGGTGGATGAATGATAAGGGGTTCCGAGAGCTCTTCTTACTTTATTTGCGAGATAGTAGATACACAGGCAGTGATGTTTGTGCCCATGGCTCGGAGGGGCCATGCCCAGTGAGGGAGAGAGGAGTAGACCTGTTGACTGAGAAAGCTTGGCTGCCAGAGTGAGAGAGAGGCAGTGGTGGGCAAGTCTGATGGCATGCCCAGCAGGCTTGCTCTCTGGGGGAAACTATGGGAACTAGGCTGGAGGAAACTATGGGAACTAGGCTGGAGGAAACTATGGGAACTAGGCTGGAGGAAACTATGGGAACTAGGCTGGAGGAAACTATGGGAACTAGGCTGGAGGAAACTATGGGAACTAGGCTGGAGGAAACTATGGGAACTAGGCTGGAGGAAACTATGGGAACTAGGCTGGAGGAAACTATGGGAACTAGGCTGGAGGAAACTATGGGAACTAGGCTGGAGGAAACTATGGGAACTAGGCTGGAGGAAACTATGGGAACTAGGCTGGAGGAAACTATGGGAACTAGGCTGGAGGAAACTATGGGAACTAGGCTGGAGGAAACTATGGGAACTAGGCTGGAGGAAACTATGGGAACTAGGCTGGAGGAAACTATGGGAACTAGGCTGGAGGAAACTATGGGAACTAGGCTGGAGGAAACTATGGGAACTAGGCTGGAGGAAACTATGGGAACTAGGCTGGAGGAAACTATGGGAACTAGGCTGGAGGAAACTATGGGAACTAGGCTGGAGGAAACTATGGGAACTAGGCTGGAGGAAACTATGGGAACTAGGCTGGAGGAAACTATGGGAACTAGGCTGGAGGAAACTATGGGAACTAGGCTGGAGGAAACTATGGGAACTAGGCTGGAGGAAACTATGGGAACTAGGCTGGAGGAAACTATGGGAACTAGGCTGGAGGAAACTATGGGAACTAGGCTGGAGGAAACTATGGGAACTAGGCTGGAGGAAACTATGGGAACTAGGCTGGAGGAAACTATGGGAACTAGGCTGGAGGAAACTATGGGAACTAGGCTGGAGGAAACTATGGGAACTAGGCTGGAGGAAACTATGGGAACTAGGCTGGAGGAAACTATGGGAACTAGGCTGGAGGAAACTATGGGAACTAGGCTGGAGGAAACTATGGGAACTAGGCATGTAGGCTTACTGGCTACACAGTTATTTTCCTGTCCAACGTTTAGAATTTTGCATTTGTCTATATTAAACTGCATCTGCCACTTCTCCGACCACTGCATCAGTCTATTCAAATCTTCCTGGAGTACATTAATGTCCTCGCCAGAATGAATTCGACGGCCTATGTCTGTCATCGGCAAACTTCCTTTTGTCGCTATTTAGTCCCTCATCTATGTCGTTTATGTAGATTGTGAACAAGGGACCCAAAACTGACCCCTGTGGAACACTGCTCGTGACGCTTCCCCATTTTGATTTCTCCCCATTTATGAAAACTCTCTGTTGCCTATCTGTCAACCATGCCTCTATCCAGGAAAAAATTTCTCCTATTCCGTGTGCCTTAATTTTCCTCAATAGTCTTTGATGCGAGACTCTATTATATTCATTACCATGATCTACCTCCTTAAATACGTTAGTGAAAAAAGTTAATAAATTCGTAAGGCAGAAACGCCCTTTTGTAAACCGTGTTGAGATTAATTAATTAATTTATGCCTTTCAAGATGGCTAAGAATTGCCTCGGCAATTATTGATTCCATAAATAGTTCGAAGCTAAGGACCTGTCACCTGCTTTGAAAACAGGTATCACATTTGCCATTTTCCACTTATCTGGCACTATGCCAGTTTGTAGTGATATGTTGAAAAGATTAGCCAAAGGTTTGCTAAGTTCCTCTTTACATTTCATGAGAACCCTTGCGTATAGTTCTTCTATTAGTCTCAGTCCCCTCAAGGAAGGTTCCTTGATGTTGGTGAGGGGCTCTTGATTTAGGGAATTGGATCTGTGCTCCAGTTCCCCGAATTAAGCCTGAATGCCTTCCACATCCCCCCCCCAGGCGCTGTATAATCCTCCGGGTTTAGCGCTTCCCCCTTGATTATAATAATAATAATAATATTAGTCTCAGTACCATGTCACTTGTGACCATAATCGTGCATAGTTCATTATTGTCATCTTTATTATTTCTGGAATATCGCTAGTATCTTCCTGTGTAAAATCTGAGAGGAAGTGTTAAAAATTCTACACATGTCCTCATCACTGTCGGTGAGCTGACCCGAGTAACTTTTGAGTGGGCCAATCTTGTCCCTAATCTTACTTCTGTATACCTGAAAGAACCTTTTGGGTTAGTCTTCGAATCCCTTGCGACTTTAACCTCATAATTTATCTTTGCTTTTCTTATTCCCTTTTTTATTTCTCTCTTTAACTGAATATACTGATTTCTTAACTGCATCTCTCCTCTTGATTCACCTATATATGTTACTCTTTTGGCCAATGAGATGTTTTAATCTATTTTTATCCATTTAGGATCATTTTTGTTTGATCTGATTTCCCACAGTCAGATCATTCCAGTTCAACTCACCTGGGTAATTTCTCAGTCCTATGAAATCAGCCAAGTGGAAGTCAGGGACAGAGACTTGATTGCCATTTTTAGGGTAATTCCATGATATATTAAAACTGAGTGATTTGTGATCACCTTCCCCAAGCTCATCATTAACCTCAAGATTATTAATTAGTGATTCCCTGCTGGGAAGAACCAAGTCAAACAGGTTATTTCCTCTAGTTGGTTCTGTCACAAACTGTTTTAAAAAACAATCCTGAAGCGTATCAAGAAAATCGCTTGACTCTAAATTTCCAGTCAAATTGCTCAATCAATTTGTCTAAGGTTAAGATCCCCCATTAGCACAACATTTTCGTATGTACATGCCTTATGAATTTCGTCCCATAGACATTTACTGCACTCCATATCAAGGTTTGGGGGCCTGTAAATCACACCCAAGATTAGCTTTTCATGGCTCTCGAGAAGCTGTATCCACAAAGATTCAGTGGCTGATGCTTCTAATTTTATGTCTTATTTAACACAAGTTAAATTATCTCTAACATGCATTGCTACTCCACCACCTTTCCTGTTGACCCTATCAATGTGGAATAATTTATAGCCTTGTATGTGGCATTCAGAAGGCATTTCTCTATCTTTCGGATTCAACCAGGTCTCTGTTATAGCAATAATATCTATACTTCCTGCACTTACAATTAATCTTACCTCGTCTATCTTATTTCTTACACTATTATTAGTATATCAAACCTTAAGGAAGCTAGTCTCTCCATGCTGTCTCCCTTTGTTTGCTGACCAGTTCCATTGTCTTTATTTGTGCACTTTAAAATCCTAGACAAGTCATCAATGGCCCTCTCGATCGAGTTGGCAAATGCTACCACCCCTGCCCCAGAGAGATGTACCCCATCCCTTGCATACATATCATGTTTGCCATAAAAGTTGTCAATGAATGTAATTGCAAGTTCCTTACAGTGTCTGTTTAGCCAGGAATTTACACCAATTGCCCTAGACATCCATTCATTGCCCACTCCCCTTCTAGGCAAGATGCTACATATAAGTTGAACCTCTCCCTTAAAACTAATTAAATCTATAGCTGACCTGTACTTATCTAGCAGCTCTTCCCTCGTACCATTTTACCTGACACGATATTATCCAACCTGTTGACTGTGTCATCAACACAGGGAATATCGCTCCAGGGAAAACACTCTCTCACATTCTTATCCCTATTAAAGAAAGCACGGTCCATATATATTACCTGTGAGTCACCATCCACAAGATAAAAGAACATAGGAACAGTTATGTCAGAGATAAAAACATAGGAACAGTTATCTCAGAGATAACATAAGAATGGTTATCATAGAGGTAGAAACATAAGAATGGATTACCATAGAGATAAGAACATAAGAAAGGAGAAACACTGCAGAAGGCCTACTAGCCCATGTTAGGCACGCTTTTCTCGGACCCACACCCACTAACGCAAGGGGTTCCCAACCTGGGTGTGCGAGATGGCACTTCAGGGTGTGCAAGATGGCACTTCAGGGGTGCGAGATGGCACTTCAGGATGTGCAAAATGGCACTTCAGGGTGTGAAAAATGATCCTTCAGGGTGTGCGAGATGGTACTTTAGGGTGTGCGAAATGGCACTTCAGGGGGTGCGAGATGGCACTTCAGGGTATGCAAAATGGCACTTAAGGGGTGAAAGACGGCACTTCAAGGGGTGAGACAAAGGGTCCTAATGAAAAGCACAATTCCATTTATTTTAACCAAAAATTATTCTAAATGTTAAATTTATATTTGCATTTTATGCAAATGTAATGTTGATAAATTAGACACATGTGCAACTCTTGGGTATCTTTATTGAGGAAACGTTTCGCCACACAGTGGCTTCATCAGTCCATACAAAGGAGAATCTTGAAGAACAGGAGGAGAATGAAGTAATCAGTCCCTCAACCTTGAGTCGATGTGGTCAGTCCATCAATCTTGAATCATTCTATTCAAGATTCTCCTTTGTATGGACTGATGAAGCCACTGTGTGGCGAAACGTTTCCTCAATAAAGATACCCAAGAGTTGCACATGTGTCTAATTTATCAACATGTCGGTTCTCTGAACCATTCATCTACAAATGTAATGTTACTCGTGCAAGGTAGTGCAACATTAATGTTACTCGTGCAAGGTAGTGCAACATTAATGTTACTCGTGCAAGGTAGTGCAACATTAATGTTACTCGTGCAAGGTAGTGCAACATTAATGTTACTCGTGCAGGGTAGTGCAACATTAATGTTACTCGTGCAAGGTAGTGCAACATTAATGTTACTCGTGCAAGGTAGTGCAACATTAATGTTACTCGTGCAGGGTAGTGCAACATTAATGTTACTCGTGCAAGGTAGTGCAACATTAATGTTACTCGTGCAGGGTAGTGCAACATTAATGTTACTCGTGCAAGGTAGTGCAACATTAATCAAACATTTCCTAGGTGCTGAGGCATGGAAAAGGTTGCAAACCCTTGCATGACTAACACAAACATTTGCCTAAATCTTCAATGCTACCCAAGGGAGATATCTCAGGGGATATCTGCCATTGAGGGATACCAGTCGTAGTCCTCACAATGAGGGTATGTTCACTCACAGCATGAGTGCCACTACAAGATAAACTCGTGTCTCAGGAGTGGAGACGGGGTGATGGGGAGGGAGGTGGTGAGGGGGTGGTGGGGAAGAGGTGGTGATGGGGTGATGGGGAAGGAGGTGGGGATGGGGTGGTGGGGGTGGAAGGAGAGGGGTGGTGGGGAGGTAGGAGGAGAGGGGGAGGTAGGAGGGGGGAGGTGGTGGACTTAGGTGGAGAGGGGGTGGTGGGGGATGTAGGTGGAGAGGGGGTGGTGGGGGATGTAGGTGAAGAGGGGGTGGGGGCAAAAGGTGGAGAAGGGGTGGTAGGGGACGAAGGTGGAGAGGAGGTGGTGGAAGAGGTAGGTGGAGACGGGGTGGTTAGGGATGAAGGTGAAGAAGGGGTAGTGGGGATGTCCCTTTGGGTTCGGTAACGTGGATTGGGTCAAGTTTTTAGTTTGATACGTTTATTATGCACCCCATACCCATCCTGTGGGTGGTAGTCACCCCATACCCATCCTGTGGGTGGTAGTCACCCCATACCCATCCTGTGGGTGGTAGTCACCCCATACCCATCCTGTGGGTGGTAGTCACCCCATACCCATCCTGTGGGTGGTAGTCACCCCATACCCATCCTGTGGGTGGTAGTCACCCCATACCCATCCTGTGGGTGGTAGTCACCCCATACCCATCCTGTGGGTGGTAGTCACCCCATACCCATCCTGTGGGTGGTAGTCACCCCATACCCATCCTGTGGGTGGTAGTCACCCCATACCCATCCTGTGGGTGGTAGTCACCCCATACCCATCCTGTGGGTGGTAGTCACCCCATACCCATCCTGTGGGTGGTAGTCACCCCATACCCATCCTGTGGGTGGTAGTCACCCCATACCCATCCTGTGGGTGGTAGTCACCCCATACCCATCCTGTGGGTGGTAGTCACCCCATACCCATCCTGTGGGCGGTAGTCACCCCATACCCATCCTGTGGGTGGTAGTCACCCCATACCCATCCTGTGGGCGGTAGTCAAAAGATTACAGAGGTACATAATTGGTCCAGGGACTGGACTCCAAAGTTTTGATAGCTGAGCAAGTTACAGAGGTAACTTGCAAATCACCTGGATTCCCAAAATCTGCACAATCCAGGGCAACATGGGTTCAGGGCAGGTCGCTCCTGCCTCTCACAACTACTGGATCACTATGACATGGCCTTGGATGCACTGGAAGAAATCAGAATGCAGACGTAATATACACAGACTTTGCAAAAGCATTTGACAAATGCGATCATGGCGTAATAGCCCATAAAATACGTGCTAAAGGAATAACTGGGAAAGTGGGGAGATGGATCTTCAACTTCCTAACAAATCGAACACAAAGAGTAGTGGTCAACAGAGTTAAATCGGAGGCTGCCATAGTGAAGAGCTCTGTTCCACAAGGCACAGTACTCGCCCCCATCTTGTTTCTTATCCTCATATCAGACATAAACAGAGATGTACACCACAGCACCGTATCATCCTTTGCGGATGATACTAGGATCTGCATGAGGCTGTCATCTGCTGAGGACGCGGTTAACCTCCAAGAAGATATAAACAAAGTTTTCCAGTGGGCAACGGTAAACAATATGATGTTCAATGAGGACAAATTCCAACTACTCCGTTACGGAAAACTGGAGGAGATAACAACTAGAACAGAGTATACTACTGACTCCGGCCATACAATAGAGCGGAAAAATAATGTAAGGGACCTGGGAGTAGTAATGTCTGAGGATCTCACTTTCAAGGATCACAACAGTGCCACGATCGCACGTGCAAAGAAAATGATAGGATGGATAATGAGAACTTTCAAAACGAGAGATGCCAAGCCCATGATGATCCTTTTCAAATCACTTGTTCTCTCTAGGCTGGAATACTGCTGTACATTAACATCTCCATTCAAAGCAGGTGAAATCGCAGATCTAGAGAGTGTACAGAGATCCTTTACTGCACGTATAAGTTCTGTCAAGCACCTTAACTACTGGGAACGCTTGGAAGCACTTGACTTGTACTCGTTGGAACGCAGGAGGGAGAGATATATCATAATCTACACTTGGAAAATCTTGGAAGGAATGGTCCCAAATCTGCACACAGAAATCACTCCCTACGAAAGTAAAAGACTGGGCAGGCGATGCAAAATGCCCCCAATAAAAAGTAGGGGCGCCATTGGTACACTAAGGGAAAACACCATAAGTGTCCGGGGCCCAAGACTGTTCAACAGCCTCCCATCAAGCATTAGGGGAATTGCCAATAAACCCCTGGCTGCCTTCAAGAGAGAGCTGGACAGATACCTAAAGTCAGTGCCGGATCAGCCGGGCTGTGGCTCGTACGTCGGACTGCGTGCGGCCAGCAGTAACAGCCTAGTTGATCAGGCCCTGATCCATCGGGAGGCCTGGTCATGGACCGGGCCGCGGGGGCGTTGATCCCCGGAATAACCTCCAGGTAACCAGGTAATGAACTCACAATTTACAAAGGTAATGAACTCACAATTACAAAGGTAATGAACTAACAATTTACAAAGGTAATGAACTCCAGGTAGGTCTGGTCACAATCATGACAAGTTACAAAGGTATTTACAGATAACAGAGGTACGTAATGGGTCCAGGAACTGGGCCCCCAAAGTTGTGATGGCTGAACTAGGTACAAAGGTAATGAGCTCACAAGTTACAAAGGTAATGAATCCTGTAAGAATGGTTACTTACGTTTATACACGGCTACAATCATGAACAAATTATAGTGTAATGAGCAATTCACACTTCCACACCCGGTCACAACTGCAGTGAGTTATTGGTGCAAATGTTGATTGTTGAGTCACACACACACACATACACACACACACACACACACACACACACACACACACACACACACACACACACACACACGCAACCACAAATAGGTGAGTACACACACAGACACACACAGACAGACAGACACACACACACACACACACACACACACACACACACACACACACACACGCAACCACAAATAGGTGAGTACACACACAGACACACACAGACAGACACACACACACACACAGACACACACACACACACACACACACACACACACACACACACACACACACACGCAACCACAAATAGGTGAGTACACACACAGACACACACAGACAGACACACACACACACACACACACACACACACACACACACACACACACACACACACACACACACACAACCACAAATAGGTGAGTACACACACAGACACAGACAGACAGACACACACACACACACACACACACACAGACACACACACACACACACACACACACACACACACACACACACACACACACACACACACATACAGACACACACACATTATTTACACAGTATTTACAGTAGAGACAGGAAGGACTCTGGGGGGACAGACCAGATGGGGACACCAGCAAGGAATACACCAACAAGTGTTGGACGACATACATACAGATGAGGAGGAGGTGAAGAAACTGCTAAGGGACATCGATACCTCAAAGGCAATGGGACCGGACAACATCTCTCCGTGGGTCCTTAGAGAGGGAGCAGATATGTTGTGCGTGCCACTTACCACAATCTTCAACACATCCCTGGAAACTGGGCAACTACCTGAGGTATGGAAGACGGCAAATGTAGTTCCCATTTTCAAAAAAGGAGACAGAAAAGAGGCACTAAACTATAGACCTGTGTCATTGACGTGTATAGTATGCAAAATTATGGAGAAGATTATCAGGAGGAGAGTGGTGGAGCACCTGGAACGGAACAGGAGTATAAATGCCAACCAGCATGGATTCACGGAAGGCAAATCCTGTGTCACAAACCTTCTGGAGTTTTATGATAAAATAACAGAAGTAAGACAAGAGAGAGAGGGGTGGGTTGATTGCATCTTCTTGGACTGCAAGAAGGCCTTTGACACAGTTCCTCACAAGAGACTAGTGCAGAAGCTAGAGCATCAGGCGCATATAACAGGAAGGGCACTGCAATGGATCAGAGAATACCTGACAGGGAGGCAACAACGAGTCATGGTACGTAATGATGTATCACAGTGGGCACCTGTGACGAGCGGGGTCCCACAGGGGTCGGTCCTAGGACCAGTGCTATTTTTGGTATATGTGAACGACATGATGGAAGGGTTAGACTCAGAAGTGTCCCTGTTTGCAGATGATGTGAAGTTAATGAGGAGAATTAAATCTGATGAGGACCAGGCAGGACTTCAAAGAGACCTGGACAGACTGGACACCTGGTCCAGCAAATGGCTTCTCGAATTTAATCCTGCCAAATGCAAAGTCATGAAGATAGGGGAAGGGCACAGAAGACCACAGACAGAGTATAGGCTAGGTGGCCAAAGACTGCAAACCTCACTCAAGGAGAAAGATCTTGGGGTGAGTATAACACCGAGCATGTCTCCGGAAGCACACATCAATCAGATAACTGCTGCAGCATATGGGCGCCTGGCAAACCTGAGAACAGCATTCCGATACCTTAGTAAGGAATCATTCAAGACACTGTACACCGTGTATGTCAGGCCCATACTGGAGTATGCAGCACCTGTTTGGAACCCGCACTTGATAAAGCACGTCAAGAAACTAGAGAAAGTACAAAGGTTTGCGACAAGGTTAGTTCCAGAGCTAAGGGGAATGTCCTATGAAGAAAGATTAAGGGAAATCGGCCTGACGACACTGGAGGACAGGAGGGTCAGGGGAGACATGATAACGACATATAAAATACTGCGTGGAATAGACAAGGTGGACAAAGACAGGATGTTCCAGGGAGGGGACACAGAAACAAGAGGCCACAATTGGAAGTTGAAGACACAAATGAGTCAGAGAGATAGTAGGAAGTATTTCTTCAGTCATAGAGTTGTAAGGCAGTGGAATAGCCTAGAAAATGACGTAGTGGAGGCAGGAACCATACACAGTTTTAAGACGAGGTTTGATAAAGCTCATGGAGTGGGGAGAGAGAGGGCCTAGTAGCAACCGGTGAAGAGGCGGGGCCAGGAGCTAGGACTCGACCCCTGCAACCACAAATAGGTGAGTACAAATAGGTGAGTACACCCATATACAGGATTTCACACCTTCCTGTGAAGTGACCCTCTAACCCTTCCTTCCCCCCCTGCCTCTCTCCCTCTCCTCTCCTCTCTCTTCCTCTCCCTCTTCCTCTCTCTCTTCCTCTCTCTCTTCCTCTCACTCTTTCTCTCTTCCTCTCTCTCCCTCTCCCTCCCTCTCCCTCTCACCCTCTCTCTCTTCCTCTCTTTCTCTCTCTCTTCCTCTTCTAGCTTTCTCCCTCTCTTCCCTTGTCACTCCCCCCTCTCTCTCTCTCATTTTCTCCCCCTTTTCCCCTCCTTCTACCCTCCCCTTCTCTCTCTTTCTCCCTCTCTCTCATTCTCTCCCCCTTTATCTTTTTCACTTTCTCTTTTACTAAAAAAAAAAAAAAAAAAAATGGTTGGGACTCGCAGGAATCAGGGATCAGATGACAATGGTACTGGTAGGTAGGAATGGATGGAGGAGCAGTGGAAAAGGATAGAGCAAGAATGGGAGAGAAAATTAGGAGAGCTTTCTGAAAAAATGGAGAAAGAGCTCTCTGTGAAATGGGAAAAGAGGTTGGAGAAGGAGACGAAGAATTGGGAGGCACAAGTCGAAACTGCAGTAGCCAGGGTAAAGGTCCTAGAATTTGAGGTAAACAGGCTGAAGCAAGTCTCAGGGGTAGTGACCAGAGAAGACACACCATACGAAGCTGAGAGGCTGAACAGGAAGGAAGGAGATATGAAATATGCTAAGGTCCTATCAGCCTGCAAAGAAGGGCCAGGGAGTGGAAGGGAAGAGCAGATGGGTGCAGATGGAGAGGGAGATAGGTCGAATGCTGAGGCACAACCATGCTACCAAGAGCCACTGGAAAAATCAAGGGAGAAAATGACCACATACAGACAGGAACCAGAGTCACAGAGGGAGAGGCAATGGGAGGAGGAAAGGGCAAAATCAGTGTTTATCCATGGGCTTCGGGAGAGAGAGGAAAGGACACACACTGAAAGACGGCAGGAAGAAAGAAAGGAGATTGAGAAAATCATCACGGAAATAGGGGGAGAAGACATGGACGAGATTGTAAATTTTCAGAGAATAGGGGGGTACTTGAAGGGGAGAAACCGACCGATCAAGCTGATTCTCAGGACAGAAACAGTGCGGAACAGGATCCTCCAAGAAAAACCACGGTTGAGAAGCTCGGAAGAGTACAAGGTGTTCCTAGAGAGAGACAGAACACAAAAAGAGAGACAGCAGCTGAGGGAGAGGACAAAAAAGCGAAAGGAGCTAGGAAAGGAGACAAGGATGGAACCAGCAGAGGTCAGTCAGAGCAGAACAGAGCAGCAAGAGCAATCACACACACAACTATCCTCAGAACCCCACAACCTATCACACCATCCCAACACACAATACAATCCATACCCACAGCTTCCACCCAACCCCCAACCATAGAATTCCACAGTATGCTACCAGGTCTCCCACCCCCACAGGCCCCCCAAACCAAAGTGTTGGAAAGGAAACTGAAGGTATGGTACACAAACGCTGATGGAATAACAAACAAGTGGGAGTGGCACGAAAGAGTCAAAGAGGCATCACCAGACATCATAGCAATCACAGAAACCAAGCTTACAGGTATGATAACAGATGCCATCTTCCCAATGGGATACCAGATCCTGAGGAAAGACAGAAGGAACAGGGGGGGGGAGGAGTGGCATTGCTGATCAAACACCGATGGAATTTTGATGAGCTGGAGAGAGGAGACAGCGGAGAAGAAAGTGATTGCATAGCGGGAACGCTTCACTCTGGAGGTCCCAAGGTGATAATTGCAGTGATGTATAACCCACCACAGAACAGCAGGAGGCCAAGGCAAGAGTATGACGAGAGCAATAGAGCGATGGTTGACACACTGGCTGCAGTGGCCAGAAGAGCTCATACATGCAGGGCAAAGCTCCTGATCATGGGCGACTTTAATCACAAGGAGATCGATTGGGAGAACTTGGAGCCACATGGGGGCCAAGATACATGGAGGGCTAAGATGATGGAGGTGGTACTGGAAAACTTCATGTACCAACACTTAAGGGACACTACAAGAGAGAGAGGAGAGGATGAACCAGCAAGACTGGACTTAGTATTCACCTTGAGTAGTGTAGATATTGAGGACATCACATATGAAAGACCCCTTGGGGCCAGCGATCATGTGGTTTTGAGCTTCGAATAAACAGTAGAGCTACAAGTGGAGGGGGAAGCAGGAAGGCCAGGACGAATGAAACCAAACTACAGGAAAGGGGACTACACAGGAATGAGGAACTTCCTGAATGAGGTTCAGTGGGACAGAGAACTGGCAGGGAAACCAGTTAATGAGATGATGGAATATGTAGTCACAATGTGCAAGGAGGCTGAGGAGAGGTTTGTACCCAAGGGTAACAGGAATAATGAAAAAGCCAGGATGAGCCCATGGTTCACTCAAAGATGCAAGGAGGCAAAAACCAAGTGTGCTAGGGAATAGAAGAAATATAGAAGGCAAAGGACCCAGGAGAATAAGGAGAGCAGTCGTAGAGCCAGAAACGAATATGCACAGATAAGAAGGGAGGCCCAACGTCAATATGAAAACGACATAGCAGCAAAAGCCAAATCTGACCCGAAGCTGTTATACAGCCACATCAGGAAGAAAACAACCGTCAAGGACCAGGTAATCAGGCTAAGGAAGGAAGGAGGAGAGACAACAAGAAATGACAGTGAAGTATGTGAGGAACTCAACAAGAGATTCAAAGAAGTGTTCACAGAGGAGACAGAAGGGGCTCCAGAAAGACGGAGAGGTGGGGTACACCACCATGTGCTGGACACAGTACACACAACCGAGGAAGAAGTGAAGAGGCTTCTGAGTGAGCTAGATACCTCAAAGGCAATGGGGCCAGATAACATCTCTCCATGGGTCCTGAGAGAGGGAGCAGAGGCGCTATGTGTACCCCTAACAACAATATTCAATACATCTATCGAAACAGGGAGATTGCCTGAGGCATGGAAGACAGCAAATGTGGTACCAATCTTTAAAAAAGGAGACAGACATGAAGCACTAAACTACAGACCAGTGTCACTGACATGTATAGCATGCAAAATCATGGAAAAGATTGTCAGGAGAAGAATGGTGGAACATCTAGAAAGGAATGATCTCATCACCAGCAGACAACATGGTTTCAGAGACAGGAAATCCTGTGTCACAAACCTACTGGAGTTCTATGACATGGTGACAGCAGTAAGACAAGAAAGAGAGGGGTGGGTGGATTGCATTTTCTTAGACTGCAAGAAGGCGTTTGACACAGTACCACACAAGAGATTAGTGCAAAAACTGGAGGACCAAGCAGGAATAACAGGGAAGGCACTGCAATGGATCAGGGAATACTTGTCAGGAAGACAGCAGCGAGTAATGGTACGAGGCAAGGTGTCAGAGTGGGCACCTGTGACCAGCGGGGTCCCACAGGGGTCAGTCCTAGGACCAGTGCTGTTTCTGGTATTTGTGAACGCAATGACGGAAGGAATAAACTCCGAGGTGTCATTGTTTGCAGATGACGTGAAGTTGATGAGAAGAGTTCATTCGATCGAAGACCAGGCAGAAATACAAAGGGATCTGGACAGGCTGCAGACCTGGTCCAGCAACTGGCTCCTGGAGTTCAATCCCACCAAGTGCAAAGTCATGAGGATTGGGGAAGGGCAAAGAAGACCGCAGATGGAGTACAGTCTAGGGGGTCAGAGACTACAAACATCACTCAAGGAAAAAGATCTTGGGGTGAGTATAACACCAGGCACATCTCCTGAAGCGCACATCAACCAAATAACTGCTGCAGCATATGGGCGCCTGGCAAACCTCAGAACAGCATTCCGACATCTTAATAAGGAATCGTTCAGGACCCTGTACACCGTGTACGTTAGGCCCATATTGGAGTATGCGGCACCAGTTTGGAACCCACACCTAGCCAAGCATGTAAAGAAACTAGAGAAAGTGCAAAGGTTTGCAACAAGACTAGTCCCGGAGCTAAGAGGTATGTCCTATAAGGAGAGGTTAAGGGAAATCAACCTGACGACACTGGAGGACAAGAGAGGTAGGGGGGACATGATAACGACTTACAAAATACTGAGAGGAATTGACAAGGTGGACAAAGACAGGATGTTCCAGAGACTGGACACAGTAACAAGGGGACACAGTTGGAAGTTGAAGACACAGATGAATCAAAGGGATGTTAGGAAGTATTTCTTCAGCCACAGAGTAGTCAGGAAGTGGAATAGTTTGGGAAGCGATGTAGTGGAGTCAGGATCCATACATAGCTTTAAGCAGAGGTACGATAAAGCTCATGGTTCAGGGAGAGTGACCTAGTAGCGACCAGTGAAGAGGCGGGGCCAGGAGCTTGGACTCGACCCCTGCAACCTCAACTAGGTGAGTACAACTAGGTGAGTACACACACACACACACACACACACACACACACACACACATTAGTTTAATATCTTTATTATGTACCCCATACCCATCCTGTGGGCGGTAGTCAAAAGATTACAAAGGTACATAAGGATACTCACATTGGCAATAATGGAGTATAATTAAAACGGAATATATGGGAAGCGCCCAGCCTGACCTGCCTCTCTGCTTTCTATCCTTACGACTGACGAGATGGTTCCTAGGGGTGAGCGGCATTCAAAACATGCTAAGGTCAGCTGTAACAGTGAATAACAAGTGATTCACACAGACGGTTGGTAGTGAGTCACTACTACTGACACTGGTTACTGGTTACTGGTACTGGTACTACTGAGAGCTCGGCGACGCTAACGTATGTCTGTCAGCATAGGTCCCGACATACAGCTAATACAAACTAGAGACGACAGGCTTACGGCTTGGGCTGATTCTACACTATGTCCAAGTACACAACAGTTGAACATTATGACATACATAAGGAGAATATTGGAATGGAAGTGAACGTAACTTACTGTAATGCACTTATAGCTCATTACTTCACATATTCTGCAAACAGGGACACTTCTGAGTCTATCCCTTCCATCATGTTATTCACATATATCAAAAACAGCACTGGTCCTAGGACTGACCCATGTGGAACACCACTTGTCACAGGCGCCCACTCTGGCATCTAGTCACGTATCATGACTCATTCTTGCCTCCCTGTCAGGTATTCCCTGATCCACTGCAGTGCCCTTCCTGTTATGCATACCTGGTCCTACAACTTTTGCCCTAATCTCTTGTGAGAAACTGTTTCAAAGGCTTTCTTACAGTCTAAGGAAATGCAATCTACCCACCTCCTCTCTTGTGTCTTACTTCCGTTATCTTGTTATAAAACTCTATTAGGCTCATGACACAGGATTTTCCTTCCTTGAATCCGTGTTGTTGTCGTTTATAAGCTTGTTCCATTCTAGGTGCTCCACCACTCTCCTGATAATTTTCTTCATGACTCTGCATACTATACACGTCAGTGACACTGGTCTGTAGTTTAGTGCCTCATGTCTGTCTCTTTTCTTAAAAATGGGAACTACATTTGCCATCTTCCACAACTCAGGTAGTTGCCCAGTTTCAGTGGATGTGTTGAAAAGTGTTAGTGGCACACACACAGTGTCTATGCTCCCTCTCTAAAAATCCAAGGAGAGATGTCCGGTCCCACCACCTTTGAGGTATCAAGTTGACTTAGCAACTTCTTCACCTTCTCCTTGGCTGTATTTCATCCAACACTTGTTGGTATATCACTTGTTGGTGTAACAACCTATTCTGACTTACCGGAATCCTTTCTGTCTCCACTGTAAATACTTCCTTAAATCAAATGTTGAGCTCCTCACTTCTTGGTATTTTCTTGTGAGTTCCCCACCTTCTTTCCTCAACCTGATTACCTGGTCCTTGACTGTTGTCTTCCTCCTGATGTGGCTATACAACAGCTTCGGATCAGACGTGACTTTCGATGCAATGTCATTTTCGTACTGTCGCTGGGCCTCCTTATCTGTGCATACTCGTTTCTATCTCTTCAATTAATCTCTTTGTTTTCCTGGGTCCTTTGTCTTCTGTACGTTTTCCATTCTCTAGTGCACTTACATTTTGCCTCCCTACACCTTTGGGTAAACCAGGGGATCGTTCTGGTCTTCCCAATATTTATGTTGTTCTTAGAAATAAACCTCTCCTCTGCCTCTTAGCATTTTGTTGTCACATAGTCCATCATTTCGTTTACTGATTTCCCTACGAGTTCTCTTTCCCACTGAACCTCTTGCAGGAAGTTCCTGCCTGTGTAGTCCCCTCTTTTGTAGTTTGGCTTTTCCAATCCTACTCCTGTTACCCTCTCCACTTGTAACTCTATGTATTCAAAGCTCAGAGCCATGTGATCACTAGCTCCGAGGGGCCTTTGATAGTGACACCCTCGATGTCCGAGCTACTCAAGGTGAATACGAAGTCTAGTCTTGCTGGTTTATCCTCACCTCTCTCTCTCTGGTAATGTCCTGAACATCTTGATGCATGTGTGTGTGTGTGTATGTGTGTACTCACCTATTTGTACTCACCTATTTGTGGTTGCAGGGGTCGAGTCCTAGCTCCTGGCCCCGCCTCTTCACCGGTTGCTACTAGGCCCTCTCTCTCCCCGCTCCATGAGCTTTATCAAACCTCGTCTTAAAACTGTGTATGGTTCCTGCCTCCACTACGTCATTTTCTAGGCTATTCCACTGCCTTACAACTCTATGACTGAAGAAATACTTCCTACTATCTCTCTGACTCATTTGTGTCTTCAACTTCCAATTGTGGCCTCTTGTTTCTGTGTCCCCTCCCTGGAACATCCTGTCTTTGTCCACCTTGTCTATTCCACGCAGTATTTTATATGTCGTTATCATGTCTCCCCTGACCCTCCTGTCCTCCAGTGTCGTCAGGCCGATTTCCCCTTAATGTGTGTGTGTGTGTGTGTGTGTGTGTGTGTGTGTGTGTGTGTGTGTGTGTGTGTGTGTGTGTGTGTGTGTGTGTTAGTGTGTGTTAGTGTGTGTGTGTGTACTCACCTAGTTGTGGTTGCGGGGGTCGAGTCCCAGCTCCTGACCCCGCCTCTTCAACTTGCCACTACTCAGTCACTCTTCCCGCTCCTTGAGCTTTATCATACCTCTTCTTAAAGCTATGTATGGATCCTGCCTCCACTATATCACTACCCAGGCTATTCCACTTCCCGACAACTCTGTGACTGAAGAAATACTTCCTAACATCCCTGTGATTCATCAGAGTCTTCAACTTCCAACCGTGACCCCTTGTTGCTGTGTCCCATCTCTGGAACATCCTGTCTCTGTCCACCTTGTCTATACATCTCAGTATTTTATATGTCGTTATCATATCCTCCCTATCTCTCCTGTCTTCCAGTGTCGTCAGGTCGATTTCCATTAACCTCTCCTCGTAGGACATACCCTTTAGCTCCGGGACTAGTCTTGTTGCAAGCCTTTGCACTTTCTCTAGTTTCCTTACATGCTTGACTAGGTGAGGGTTCCAAACTGGCACTGCATATTCCAATATGGGCCTAATGTACACAGTGTACAGGGTCCTGAATGAGTTCTTATTTAGATGTCGGAATGCTGTTCTTAGGTTTGCCAGGCGCCCATATGCTGCAGCAGTTATTTGGTTGATGTGCACTTCAGATGCGCCGGGGTTATACACACACCAAGATCCTTTTCCTTGAGTGAGGTTTATAGGCTCTGACCCCCTAGACTGTGCTCCGTCTGTGGTCTTCTTTGCCCTTCCCCAATCTTCATGACTTTGCACTTGGAGGGGTTGAACTCCAGGAGCCAGTTACTGGGACCAGGCCTGCAGTCTGTCCAGATCCCTTTGTAGCTCTGCCTGGTCCTCGACCGACTGAATTCTTCTCATCAACTTCACATCATCTGCAAACAGGGACACTTCGGATTCTATTCCTTCCATCATGTCGTTCACAAATACCAGAAACAGCATCGGACCTAGGACTGATCCCTGTGGCACCCTACTCGTCACAGGTGCCCACTCTGACACCTCGTCACGCACTATGACTCGCTGCTGTCTTCCTGACACGTATTCCCTGACCCATTGCAGTGCCTTCCCTGTTATCCCTGCCTGGTCCTCCAGTTTTGCACTAATCTCTTGTGTGGAACTGTGTCAAATGCCTTCTTGCAGTCCAAGAAAATGCAATCTACCCACCCCTCTCTCCCTTGTCTTACTGCTGTGGATACATGTCAACATGTGTGTGCACACGTGCTTGTTGGTGAGTGGATACATGTCAACATGTGTGTGCACACGTGCTTGTTGGTGAGTGGATACATGTCAACATGTGCGTGCACACGTGCTTGTTGGTGAGTGGATACATGTCAACATGTGCGTGCACACGTGCTTGTTGGTGAGTGGATACATGTCAACATGTGCGTGCACACGTGCTTGTTGGTGAGTGGATACATGTCAACACGTGCCTGCACACGTGCTTGTGTCATCTCAACGAGCTGCCTTCGGCAAGGTCGTGGGGGAAGAGGGACACCAGGAGGGAGTGGAGGGATGCCAGGAGAGAGCGGAGGGACGCCAGGAGAGAGTGGAGGGATGCCAGGAGGGAGTGGAGGGATGCCAGGAGAGAGTGGAGGGATGCCAAGAGGAAGTGGAGGGATGCCAGGAGAGAGTGGAGGGATGCCAGGAGGGAGTGGAGGGATGCCAGGAGAGAGTGGAGGGATGCCAAGAGGAAGTGGAGGGATGCCAGGAGAGAGTGGAGTGATGCAAGGAGGGAGTGGAGGGATGCCAGGAGAGAGCGAAGGGATGCCAGGAGAGAGCGGAGGGATGCCAGGAGAGAGTGGAGGAATGCCAAGAGGGAGTGGAGGGATGCCAGGAGAGAGTGAAGGGATGCCAAGAGGGAGTGGAGGGATGCCAGGAAAGAGTGGAGGGATGCCAGGAGGGAGTGGAGGAATGCCAGGAGAGAGTGGAGAGATGCCAGGAGAGAGTGGAGGGATGCCAGCAGGGAGTGAAGGAATGCCAGGAGAGAGTGGAGGGATGCCAGGAGGGAGGTTACCTGGAGGTTACCTGGAGGTTATTCCGGGGATCAACGCCCCCGCGGCCCGGTCCACGACCAGGCCTCCCGATGGATCAGGGCCTGATCAACTAGGCTGTTACTGCTGGCCGCACGCAGTCCGACGTACGAGCCACAGCCCGGCTGATCCGGCACTGACTTTAGGTATCTGTCCAGCTCTCTCTTGAAGGCAGCCAGGGGTTTATTGGCAATTCCCCTAATGCTTGATGGGAGGCTGTTGAACAGTTTTGGGCCCCGGACACTTATGGTGTTTTCTCTTAGTGTACCAATGGCGCCCCTACTTTTTATTGGCGGCATTTTGCATCGCCTGCCCAGTCTTTTACTTTCGTAGGGAGTGATTTCTGTGTGCAGATTTGGGACCATTCCTTCCAAGATTTTCCAAGTGTAGATTATGATATATCTCTCCCTCCTGCGTTCCAACGAGTACAAGTCAAGTGCTTTCAAGCGTTCCCAGTAGTTAAGGTGCTTGACAGAACTTATACGTGCAGTAAAGGATCTCTGTACACTCTCTAGATCTGCGATTTCACCTGCTTTGTATGGAGATGTTAATGTACAGCAGTATTCCAGCCTAGAGAGAACAAGTGGAGGGATGCCAGGACAGAGTGGAGGGATGCCAGAAGGAAGTGTAGGGATGCCAGGAGGGAGTGGAGGGATACCGAAAGGGAGTGGAGGGATACCGAAAGGGAGTGGAAGGATGCCAGGAGGGAGTGGAGGGATGAGAGGAGAAAGTGAAGGGATGCCAGGAGGGAGTGGAGGGATGCCAGGGGTGTGAAAGGATACCAGGAGGGAGTGGAGGGATGTCAGGAGGGAGTGGAGGGATGCCAGGAGGGAGTGGAAGGATGACAGGAGAGAGTGGAGGGATGCAAGAAGGGAGTACTGGGATACCAGGAGGGAGTGGAGAGGTACCAGGAGGGAATGGAGGGGTACCAAGAGGGAGTGGAGGGATGCAGAAAGGGAGTGAACTGGTGGCAGGGGGAAGTGGAGGGATGCAGAAAGGGAGTGGATGGGTAGGAGGAGGGAGTAGAGGGGTACCATCAGGAAGTGGAAGGATGCCAGGAGGGAGTGGAGGGATGCAGGAGGGAGTAGAGAGATGCCAGAAGGGAGTGGATGGGTTCCAGGAGGGAGTGGAGAGCTTCCAGGAGGCGGTGGAGGGGTGCCAGGAGGAAATGGAAGGATGCCAGGAGGGAGTGCAGGGATGCCGGAAGGGAGTGGAGGGGTGGCAGGAGGGATAGAGGGGTTCCAAGAGTGATGGAGGGATTCCAGGAGGGAGTGGAGGGGTGCTAGGAGGGAGTGAAGGGATGCCAGGAGGGAGTGGAGGGATGCCAGGAGGGAGTGGAGGGATGCCAGAAGGGAGTGGAGGGATGCCAGGAGGGAGTGGAGGGATGCCAGGAGGGAGTAGAGGGATGCCAGCAGGGAGTGGAGAAGTGCCAGCAGGAAGTGGAGAAGTGCCAGGAGGGAGTGGAGGGATGCCAGCAGGGAGTGGAGAAGTGCCAAGAGGGAGTGGAGGGATGCCGGCAGGGAGTGGAGAAGTGCCAGGAGGGAGTGGAGGAATGCCAGGAGGGAGTGGAGAAGTGCCAGGAGGGAGTGGAGGGATGCCAGCAGGGAGTGGAGAAGTGCCAGGAGGGAGTGGAGGGATGCCAGCAGGGAGTGGAGAAGTGCCAGGAGGGAGTGGAGGGATGCCAGCAGGGAGTGGAGAAGTGCCAGGAGGGAGTGGAGGGATGCCAGCAGGGAGTGGGGAAGTGCCAGGAGGGAGTGGAGGGATGCCAGCAGGGAGTGGAGAAGTGCCAGGAGGGAGTGGAGGGATGCCAGCAGGGAGTGGAGAAGTGCCAGGAGGGAGTGGAGGGATGCCAGCAGGGAGTGGAGAAGTGCCAGGAGGGAGTGGAGGGATGCCAGCAGGGAGTGGAGAAGTGCCAGGAGGGAGTGGAGGGATGCCAGCAGGGAGTGGAGAAGTGCCAGGAGGGAGTGGAGGGATGCCAGCAGGGAGTGGAGAAGTGCCAGGAGGGAGTGGAGGAATGCCAGCAGGGAGTGGAGAATTGCCAGGAGGGAGTGGAGGGATGCCAGCAGGGAGTGGAGAAGTGCCAGGAGGGAGTGGAGGGATGCCAGCAGGGAGTGGAGAAGTGCCAGGAGGGAGTGGAGGGATGCCAGCAGGGAGTGGGGAAGTGCCAGGAGGGAGTGGAGGGATGCCAGCAGGGAGTGGAGAAGTGCCAGGAGGGAGTGGAGGGATGCCAGCAGGGAGTGGAGAAGTGCCAGGAGGGAGTGGAGGGATGCCAGCAGGGAGTGGAGAAGTGCCAGGAGGGAGTGGAGGGATGCCAGCAGGGAGTGGAGAAGTGCCAGGAGGGAGTGGAGGGATGCCAGCAGGGAGTGGAGAAGTGCCAGGAGGGAGTGGAGGGTTGCCAGCAGGGAGTGGAGAAGTGCCAGCAGGGAGTGGAGAAGTGCCAGGAGGGAGTGGAGGGTTGCCAACAGGGAGTGGAGAAGTGCCAGCAGGGAGTGGAGAAGTGCCAGGAGGGAGTGGAGAAGTGCCAGAAGGGAGTGGAGAAGTGCCAGGAGGGAGTGGAGAAGTGCCAGCAGGGAGTGGAGAAGTGCCAGCAGGGAGTGGAGAAGTGCCAGCAGGGAGTGGAGAAGTGCCAGGAGGGAGTGGAGAAGTGCCAGGAGGGAGTGGAGAAGTGCCAGCAGGGAGTGGAGAAGTGCCAGCAGGGAGTGGAGAAGTGCCAGGAGGGAGTGGAGAAGTGCCAGAAGGGAATGGAGAAGTGCCAGCAGGGAGTGGAGAAGTGCCAGCAGGGAGTGGAGAAGTGCCAGGAGGGAGTTGAGAAGTGCCAGAAGGGAATGGAGAAGTGCCAGGAGGGAGTGGAGAAGTGCCAGGAGGGAGTGGAGAAGTGCCAGAAGGGAGTCGAGAAGTGCCAGGAGGGAGTGGAGAAGTGCCAGAAGGGAGTCGAGAAGTGCCAGGTGTCCCTGGCAGAGTAAATCTCCTGCACACATCTATATATTATTCCAGGCAGTTTAATGTCTTGCAGTAATTTAACCTCAAAGTCCCATATACAGAACAAATATTTCTGGGAAAGTCAATTTTTGTTTTAAGAATTCACCAGTGTAAATACGTAGTTGGAAGAAACACAAAGCTTCTTGAGTTCGGTAGTTCTGTTTAGTATTACGAGAAAGTTGAAGATTGAGACACTTATGCAACATATGGGAATCTTTATTCAGGAAACGTTTCGCCACACAGTGGCTTCATCAGTCCAATACAAAGTAGAAAGGCGTAAGGAGAGGAGGAGTTTGAGGTAATCAGTCCCTCCTCCTCTCCTTACGCCTTTCTACTTTATATTGGACTGATGAAGCCACTGTGTGGCGAAACGTTTCCTGAATAAAGATTCCCATATGTTGCATAAGTGTCTCAATCTTCAACTTGTCAGTTTTTCAAACCATTCATCACATAAGAGAAAGTTGTTGTGAGGTGCCCGTGACTCCCCGACTTACGATGTCAGTACATCAAGCGCCACCTGGGTAAAAAGGGACTTCGCATCTAAACTTGCCATTTTCTTGTCCATCAAATTAAAATTTCTGTTTCTGTTTACCAAGTCATCGGAATGGATTAACTCTGTATCAGAAAGAGATCCCATAAAAGATGAGAGTAGTTTATTAAACCATTTGACAAGACCATATAAACAGGGACCATTAGTCGAGATGATACGTCTGAATGGGATGATTTATTTGTGGGTATGCCAAGCTTAAATAACAGGGCAGTTTTGGAGTGACAATTCTGAATTTCGCCAGAATATCACTGTGTACTTTATCTCATATTCTTTTGAATTCTTGATAACACTCTATTACATTGAACATGACAATTTAGCCCCCCCCCCTCCCCCATTTTCTGTGGGACCCGCCGCGGGGGCACAGACCTCAGGAAGCGACTACAGGTAACCAATACATATGTATGCAATACTTACATAAAAACTGAACCCAGACCTCTGCCTTTTGTTAAAAGGGAACTGGTTAAACTTCTGATAATTCGGGCTGTTGTTCGTATGTTGGACTGCATGCGGCCAACAGTAACAGCTTGGTTGATCAAGGTTTGATTCACCTGGAGGCCAGGTCGATGATGATCCCAAGAACACTCTTCAGGCAGATGTCAGGTGTGATGAAAGATGCCAAAAAGAACGAGTCTTTCATCCCACAATGTAACTCTCACAAAATATTATAACATTAAGTTTCTATCAATTTTGCTGACAATAAGAAACAGCTTCAGAGAGATTAAGAAGTCGAGAAAGTCTTGCCAGTTAAACTCGAGAGGCGGAGGTACTCCGATATCTAATCTCACAACCTCCATCACCCTGACAGCCTCCATCATCACCATGACAGCCTCCATCATCACCCTGACAGCCTCCATCATCACCCTGACAGCCTCCATCATCACCATGACAGCCTCCATCATCACCATGACAGCCTCCATCATCACCCTGACAGCCTCCATCATCACCATGACAGCCTCCATCATCACCATGACAACCTCCATCATCACCCTGACAGCCTCCATCATCACCATGACAGCCTCCATCATCACCCTGACAGCCTCCATCACCCTCACCAGCCTCCATCACCCTCACAGCCTCCATCATCACCCTCACAGCCTCCATCATCACCCTCACAGCCTCCATCACCTTCACAGCCTCCTTCATCTCCCTCACAGCCTCCTTCATCTCCCTCACAGCCTCCATCATCACCTTCACAGCCTCCTTCATCTCCCTAACAGCCTCCATCACCCTCACAGCCTCCATCACCTTCACAGCCTCCTCCATCACCCTCACAGCCTCCATCACCCTCACAGCCTCCATCATCACCCTCACAGCCTCCATCCTCACCCTCACAACCTCCATCATCACCCTCACAGCCTCCTTCATCTCACTCACAGCCTCCATCATCACCTTCACAGCCTCCTTCATCTCCCTAACAGCCTCCATCACCCTCACAGCCTCCATCACCTTCACAGCCTCCTTCATCTCCTTCACAGCCTCCTTCATCTCCCTCACAGCCTCCATCACCCTCACAGCCTCCATCATCACCCTCACAGCCTCCATCACCCTCACAGCCTCCATCATCACCTTCACAGCCTCCTTCATCTCACTCACAGCCTCCTTCATCTCCCTCACAGCCTCCATCACCCTCACAGCCTCCATCACCCTCACAACCTCCTTCATCTCCCTCACAGCCTCCATCACCCTCACAGCCTCCTTCATCTCACTCACAGCCTCCTTCATCCCCCTCACAGCCTCCATCATCACCCTCACAGCCTCCATCAACACCCTCACAACCTCCTTCATCTCCCTCACAGCCTCCATCATCACCATCACAGCCTCTATCATCACCCTCACAGCCTCCATCACCCTCACAGCCTCCATCATCACCCTCACAGCCTCCATCAACACCCTCACAGCTTCCATCACCCTCACAGCCTCCATCATCTCCCTCACAGCCTCCATCATCACCATCACAGCCTCTATCATCACCCTCACAGCCTCCATCATCACCCTCACAGCCTCCATCATCACCATCACAGCCTCTATCATCACCCTCACAGCCTCCATCATCACCCTCACAGCCTCCATCATCACCCTCACAGCCTCCATCAACACCCTCACAGCCTCCATCATCACCCTCACAGCCTCTATCACCCTCACAGCCTCCATCATCACCCTCACAGCCTCCATCATCACCCTCACAGCCTCCAACACCCTCACAGCCTCCATCATCACCCTCACAGCCTCCATCATCACCCTCACAGCCTCCATCATCACCCTCACAGCCTCCATCATCACCCTCACAGCCTCCATTATCTCCCTCACAGCCTCCATCAACACCCTCACAACCTCCATCAACACCCTCACAGCCTCCATCATCACCCTCACAGCCTCCGTCAACACCCTCACAGCCTCCTTCATCTCCCTCACAGCCTCCATCATCACCCTCACAGCCTCCTTCATCTCCCTCACAGCCTCCATCATCACCCTCACAGCCTCCATCATCTCCCTCATAGCCTCCATCATCTCCCTCATAGCCTCCATCATCTCCCTCACAGCCTCCATCATCTCCCTCACAGCCTCCATCATCTCCCTCACAGCCTCCATCATCTCCCTCACAGCCTCCATCATCTCCCTCACAGCCTCCATCATCTCCCTCACAGCCTCCATCATCTCCCTCACAGCCTCCATCTCCCTCACAGCCTCCATCATCACCCTCACAGCCTCCATCATCTCCCTCACAGCCTCCATCATCTCCCTCACAGCCTCCATCATCTCCCTCACAGCCTCCATCATCTCCCTCACAGCCTCCATCATCTCCCTCACAGCCTCCATCATCTCCCTCACAGCCTCCATCATCTCCCTCACAGCCTCCATCAACACCCTCACAGCCTCCATCAACACCCTCACAGCCTCCATCATCTCCCTCACAGCCTCCATCATCACCATCACAGCCTCCATCATCACCCTCACAGCCTCCATCATCACCCTCACAGCCTCCATCAACACCCTCACAGCCTCCATCAACACCCTCACAGCCTCCATCATCACCCTCACAGCCTCCATCATCACCATCACAGCCTCCATCACCCTCACAGCCTCCATCAACACCCTCACAGCCTCCTTCAACACCCTCACAGCCTCCATCATAACCCTCACAGCCTCCTTCATCACCCTCACAGCCTCCATCATCACCATCACAGCCTCCATCACCCTCAGCCTCCATCAACACCCTCACAGCCTCCTTCAACACCCTCACAGCCTCCATCATCACCCTCACAGCCTCCATCATCACCATCACAGCCTCCATCACCCTCACAGCCTCCATCAACACCCTCACAGCCTCCTTCAACACCCTCACAGCCTCCATCATCACCCTCACAGCCTCCTTCATCACCCTCACAGCCTCCTTCATCTACCTCACAGCCTCCATCATCACCCTCACAGCCTCCATCATCACCCTCACAGCCTCCATCATCACCCTCACAGCCTCCATCATCACCCTCACAGCCTCCTTCATCACCCTCACAGCCTCCTTCATCTACCTCACAGCCTCCATCATCACCCTCACAGCCTCCATCATCACCCTCACAGCCTCCATCATCACCTTCACAGCCTCCTTCATCACCCTCACAGCCTCCTTCATCACCCTCACAGCCTCTATCACCCTCACAGCCTCCTCCATCACCCTCACAGCCTCCTTCATCACCCTCACAGCCTCCTTCATCTACCTCACAGCCTCTATCACCCTCACAGCCTACTTCATCACCCTCACAGCCTCCTTCATCACCCTCACAGCCTCCTTCATCTACCTCACAGCCTCTATCATCACCCTCACAGCCTCCTTCATCACCCTCACAGCCTCTATCATCACCCTCACAGCCTCCTTCATCTCACTCACAGCCTCCTTCATCACCCTCACAGCCTCCATCATCACCCTCACAGCCTCTATCATCACCCTCACAGCCTCCTTCATCTCACTCACAGCCTCCTTCATCACCCTCACAGCCTCCTTCATCTACCTCACAGCCTCTATCATCACCCTCACAGCCTCCTTCATCTCACTCACAGCCTCCTTCATCACCCTCACAGCCTCCTTCATCTACCTCACAGCCTCTATCATCACCTTCACAGCCTCCTTCATCACCCTCACAGCCTCCTTCATCACCCTCACAGCCTCCTTCATCTACCTCACAGCCTCTATCATCACCCTCACAGCCTCCTTCATCTCCCTCACAGCCTCCTTCATAAAGAGTGGCCTCAGTGTTCCACAGATAACGTCTCATAGTCTTTCTCATCTCACTGGAATTTTAATGTTAAATTAAGTGAGTCAAAGTATTAGTAGTAGTGAGGAGCAGTGTTGGTGCCACCAGCTTGTGCAGTGTTGGTGCCACCAGCTTGTGCAGTGTTGGTGCCACCAGCTTGTGCAGTGTTGGTGCCACTAGCTTGTGCAGTGTTGGTGCCACCAGCTTGTGCAGTGTTGGTGCCACCAGCTTGTGCAGTGTTGGTGCCACTAGCTTGTGCAGTGTTGGTGCCACCAGCTTGTGCAGTGCTGGTGCCACCAGCTTGTGCAGTGTTGGTGCCACTAGCTTGTGCAGTGTTGGTGCCACCAGCTTGTGCAGTGTTGGTGCCACCAGCTTGTGCAGTGTTGGTGCCACCAGCTTGTGCAGTGTTGGTGCCACCAGCTTGTGCCGTGTTGGTGCCACCAGCTTGTGCAGTGTTGGTGCCACTAGCTTGTGCAGTGTTGGTGCCACCAGCTTGTGCAGTGTTGGTGCCACCAGCTTGTGCAGTGTTGGTGCCACCAGCTTGTGCAGTGCTGGTGCCACCAGCTTGTGCAGTGTTGGTGCCACCAGCTTGTGCAGTGTTGGTGCCACCAGCTTGTGCAGTGTTGATGCCACTAGCTTGTGCAGTGTTGGTGCCACCAGCTTGTGCAGTGTTGGTGCCACCAGCTTGTACAGTGTTGGTGCCACCAGCTTGTGCAGTGTTGGTGCCACCAGCTTGTGCAGTGTTGGTGCCACCAGCTTGTGCAGTGTTGGTGCCACCAGCTTGTGCAGTGTTGGTGCCACCAGCTTGTGCAGTGTTGGTGCCACCAGCTTGTGCAGTGTTGGTGCCACCAGCTTGTGCAGTGTTGGTGCCACCAGCTTGTGCAGTGTTGGTGCCACCAGCTTGTGCAGTGTTGGTGCCACCAGCTTGTGCAGTGTTGGTGCCACCAGCTTGTGCAGTGTTGATGCCACTAGCTTGTGCAGTGTTGGTGCCACCAGCTTGTGCAGTGTTGGTGCCACCAGCTTGTGCAGTGTTGGTGCCACCAGCTTGTGCAGTGTAGGTGCCACCAGCTTGTGCAGTGTTGGTGCCACCAGCTTGTGCCACAGCTCTTCTCAAAACTATACAAACCCAACATATATAGTACAGGAGGTTAAAATGTTATATTTCTTCTTGCTTCTTCCAAGTGTTCTTTATCATTATTTCCAAATATTAAGTTTCTCTCTCTTTCTTCATCGTCATGTGAAAATAAGAACAATGATCATAATTAATATTTAATAAAGAAACAAGGGTAATACACTCTAGTGAAGATGTTCAAAGACTCTCCGTGGAATCTCAGCGAGAATATACAGAAAAAACAGCTGCCTCCAGAGAGTTAGCAATGAGGAAGATGGTAGTGAGGGATGGAGGGAAGATGGGTAGTGAGGGAGGGAGGGAGGGAAGATGGGCAGTGAGGGAGGGAGGGAAGATGGGTAGTGAGGGAGGGAGGGAAGATGGGTAGTGAGGGAGGGAGGGAGGGAAGATGGGCAGTGAGGGAGGGAGGGAAGATGGGTAGTGAGGGAGGGAGGGAAGATGGGTAGTGAGGGAGGGAGGGAGGGAAGATGGGCAGTGAGGGAGGGAGGGAAGATGGGTAGTGAGGGAGGGAGGGAAGATGGGCAGTGAGGGAGGGAGGGAAGATGGGTAGTGAGGGAGGGAGGGAAGATGGGTAGTGAGGGAGGGAGGGAAGATGGGTAGTGAGGTAGGGAGGGAAGATGGGTAGTGAGGGAGGGAGGGAAGATGGGTAGTGAGGTAGGGAGGGAAGATGGGTAGTGAGGGAGAGAGGGAGGGAAGATGGGCAGGGAGGGAGGGAGGGAAGTTGGGTTGTGTGGGTGGGAGGGAAGATGGGTAGTGAGGGAGGGAGGGAGGGAAGATGGGCAGTGAGGGAGGGAGGGAAGATGGGTAGTGAGGGAGGGAGGGAAGATGGGTAGTGAGGGAGGGAGGGACGCTGGGGAGTGAGGGAGGGAGGGACGATGGGTCGTGAGGGTGGGAGGGAAGATGGGTAGTGAGGGAGGGAGGGAGGGAAGATGGGCAGTGAGGGAGGGAGGGAAGATGGGTAGTGAGGGAGGGAGGGAAGATGGGCAGTGAGGGAGGGAGGGAAGATGGGTAGTGAGGGAGGGAGGGAAGATGGGTAGTGAGGGAGGGAGGGAAGATGGGTAGTGACGGAGGCAGAGAGGGTAGGTTTGTAGGCGTCTGAAGAGAAAGGGAAGGTAAGGGTACACAAATAACCCGCACATAAAAGAGAGAAGCTTACGACGACGTTTCGGTCCGACTTGGACCATTGACAAAGTCAGGTAAGGGATTCGTGAATGAGAGTTTTCAAGATGTCTGAGAACATTATAGTCTGTATACAACTACAGCAAGTGCTGATCCAGTAACACCACTTTCAGGATCGAAGTATCTAATGATCTGGCAACACCACTTTCACCACCTAGTGATCTATCAATACCACTATCAGCATCAATATCTAGTGATCTGTCAGCAGTGTCTGTTAGTAGTAGTAGTGCCCATTAGACAAGCAGGACGGTTGTCTAATGTGTCATTCCACATGAGTCAATGATGGTTGACCCATATGATGGCATAGCTATGATTTCAGCATGATAAGGCAGTCCGCTTCGCCCTTACCTCAGGGCACTGAGTTAAAAAGTAAAAAGTAGACATGGACGAGGGCAGGTCCAGCTGGTTGGACTCAGCATATCTTGTCCTCAATAAATACCAGCAGAGCCGTTGAGTATCCTTATCCAGATTTCCTTCCACACTATAACAAATTAGGTGGCAGTTGGTGTTGGCGCCCTAGTGAAATTAGGGTGATACTGTTGTGTAGTGTGTAATTATCGTTTTGTGTCATAAGTCACAGAGTGTCAGAGGCCCTACTTAACCGTCTTTCCCCGCCAGTGGAAGAGAGAGACTTGGCTCCAACTCACTTCCCAAATGAAATCACAGGTACTGAACAAACATATACAAGCTATAGGTTTGTCGGGTAAGAGTTTACTAAATTTAATATCACACAGTATTCCACTTGAGCTTCCTACCAGAAATATAGAAGAGTATATCAACAAGATGGTTGGTAATGGTGTCATCACTCATATTAACCGTGAAATGCACCTCTGACCTTAGTGCCCAAGAAAGACGGTACTTGGTGCCCAGTGACTGTTTCCGGCAGAAGAACGCTAAAATGATTCCAGATCGTTTCCCAATTCCAGTTCTTGTCGATTTACGAAATATTAGTGACAAAACTTTCTCCACTCGATACTATTTACAGGGGGTTTAGCAAGGCCCTCTCCATGAGGACAGCATAGAGTTAACAACCTTTTTCACCCCTACAGGCCATTTTTACTTTCTCAAAATGACCTCCGGTGTAAGCTCCTCCTCAGTCACATTCTCAAGACTAATGACAGGTTAATGCAGGGGTGCTAATCGATCAGTGTGGGTCGCACCCTGGGAACAAAACTGACTTAATTGGTTCGATATGCTCTGCATGACAAGGAACTTTCTATATAGCAGTATATCACTGATGAATACATTGTACATGTACTTGTAAAAATAAAGATCATCATCATCATCATCATCATCATCATCATCATCATTATCATACGTAGTAACATGTGTAAATGAATTAGTACACCACAAAAAAAGTAAGACAAAGCGACTTGTTTCCACTGTGTCCATGTGAGTGTTACAAGTACACTTTATGACACTGTGACACACTTTATGACACTGTGATACACTTCATGACACTGTGATACACTTCATGACACTGTGATACACTTCATGACACTGTGATACACTTCATGACACTGTGATACACTTTATGACACTGATACACTTTATGACACTGTGATACACTTTATGACACTGTGATACACTTCATGACACTGTGATACACTTCATGACACTGTGATACACTTCATGACACTGTGATACACTTCATGACACTGTGATACACTTCATGACACTGTGATACACTTCATGACACTGTGATACACTTCATGACACTGTGGTACACTACACTTCCTGACACTACACTTCATGACACTGTGGTACACTACACTTCCTGACACTACACTTCATGACACTGTGGTACACTACACTTCCTGACACTACACTTCATGACACTGTGATACACTTCATGACACTGTGATACACTTCATGACACTGTGATACACTTCATGACACTGTGATACACTTCATGGCACTGTGACACACTTCATGACACTGTGATACACTTCATGACACTGTGATACACTTCATGACACTGTGACACACTTCATGACACTGTGATACACTTCATGACACTGTGATACACTTCATGACACTGTGATACACTTCATGACACTGTGACACACTTCATGACACTGTGATACACTTCATGACACTGTGATACACTTCATGGCACTGTGACACACTTCATGACACTGTGATACACTTCATGGCACTGTGACACACTTCATGACACTGTGATACACTTCATGACACTGTGATACACTTCATGACACTGTGATACACTTTATGACACTGTGACACACTTCATGACACTGTGATACACTTCATGACACTGTGATACACTTCATGACACTGTGATACACTTCATGGCACTGTGACACACTTCATGACACTGTGATACACTTCATGGCACTGTGATACACTTCATGACACTGTGATACACTTCATGACACTGTGATACACTTCATGGCACTGTGATACACTTCATGGCACTGTGACACACTTCATGGCACTGTGATACACTTCATGACACTGTGATACACTTCATGACACTGTGATACACTTCATGGCACTGTGATACACTTCATGACACTGTGATACACTTCATGGCACTGTGATACACTTCATGACACTGTGACACACTTCATGACACTGTGATACACTTCATGACACTGTGATACACTTCATGGCACTGTGACACACTTCATGACACTGTGATACACTTCATGGCACTGTGATACACTTCATGACACTGTGATACACTTCATGACACTGTGATACACTTCATGACACTGTGATACACTTCATGGCACTGTGACACTTCATGACACTGTGATACACTTCATGGCACTGTGACACACTTCATGACACTGTGATACACTTCATGACAGTGTGATACACTTCATGGCACTGTGACACACTTCATGACACTGTGATACACTTCATGGCACTGTGATACACTTCATGGCACTGTGACACACTTCATGACACTGTGATACACTTCATGGCACTGTGATACACTTCATGGCACTGTGACACACTTCATGATACTGTGATACACTTCATGACACTGTGACACACTTCATGGCACTGTGATACACTTCATGACACTGTGATACACTTCATGACACTGTGATACACTTCATGACACTGTGATACACTTCATGACACTGTGGCACACTTCATGACACTGTGATACACTTCATGGCACTGTGACACACTTCATGACACTGTGATACACTTCATGGCACTGTGATACACTTCATGACACTGTGGCACACTTCATGACACTGTGACACACTTCATGACACTGTGATACACTTCATGACACTGTGGCACACTTCATGGCACTGTGATACACTTCATGACACTGTGACACACTTCATGACACTGTGATACACTTCATGACACTGTGGCACACTTCATGACACTGTGACACACTTCATGACACTGTGATACACTTCATGACACTGTGGCACACTTCATGGCACTGTGATACACTTCATGACACTGTGATACACTTCATGACACTGTGATACACTTCATGACACTGTGGCACACTTCATGACACTGTGATACACTTCATGAGACTGTGATACACTTCATGACACTGTGGCACACTTCATGACACTGTGATACACTTCATGGCACTGTGGCACACTTCATGACACTGTGATACACTTCATGGCACTGTGATACACTTCATGACACTGTGATACACTTCATGGCACTGTGGCACACTTCATGACACTGTGATACACTTCATGGCACTGTGATACACTTCATGGCACTGTGATACACTTCATGGTACTGTGATACACTTCATGGCACTGTGATACACTTCATGGCACTGTGATACACTTCATGACACTGTGATACACTTCATGGCACTGTGATACACTTCATGACACTGTGATACACTTCATGACACTGTGATACACTTCATGACACTGTGATACACTTCATGACACTGTGATACACTTCATGACACTGTGATACACTTCATGACACTGTCATACACTTCATGACACTGTGGTACACTACACTTCGTGACACTACACTTCATGACACTGTGGTACACTACACTTCCTGACAGTACACTTCATGACACTGTGGTACACTACACTTCGTGACACTACACTTCATGACACTGTGATACACTTCATGACACTGTCATACACTACACTTCATGACACCGTGGTACACTACACTTCATGACACTGTGGTACACTACACTTCCTGACAGTACACTTCATGACACTATGGTACACTACACTTCATGACACCGTGATACACTACACTTCATGACACTATGGTACACTACACTTCATGACACTGGTACACTACACTTCCTGACAGTACACTTCATGACACTATGGTACACTACACTTCATGACACTGTCATACACTACACTTCATGACACCGTGATACACTACACTTCATGACAATATGGTACACTACACTTCATGACACTGTGGTACACTACACTTCATGACACTGTCATACACTAAACTTCATGACACTATGGTACACTACACTTCATGACACCGTGATACACTACACTTCATGACACTATGATACACTACACTTCATGACACTGTGGTACACTGCACTTCATGACACTGTGGTACACTTCATGACACTGTGACACACTTCATGACACTGTAACACACTTCATGACACTGTGACACACTTCATGACACTGTAACACACTTCATGACACTGTGACACACTTCATGACACTGTGACACACTTCATGACACTGTAACACACTTCATGACACTGTGACACACTTCATGACGCTGTGACACACTTCATGACACTGTGGCACACTTCATGACACTGTGACACACTTCATGACACTGTAACACACTTCATGACACTGTGACACACTTCATGACACTGTAACACACTTCATGACACTGTGACACACTTCATGACACTGTGACACACTTCATGACACTGTAACACACTTCATGACACTGTAACACACTTCATGACACTGTGACACACTTCATGACACTGTGACACACTTCATGACACTGTGGCACACTTCATGACACTGTGACACACTTCATGACACTGTAACACACTTCATGACACTGTAACACACTTCATGACACTGTGACACACTTCATGAACTGTAACACACTTCATGACACTGTAACACACTTCATGACACTGTGACACACTTCATGACACTGTGACACACTTCATGACACTGTAACACACTTCATGACACTGTGGCACACTTCATGACACTGTGACACACTTCATGACACTAACACACTTCATGACACTGTAACACACTTCATGACACTGTGACACACTTCATGACACTGTAACACACTTCATGACACTGTAACACACTTCATGATACTGTGACACACTTCATGACACTGTGACACACTTCATGACACTGTGGCACACTTCATGACACTGTGACACACTTCATAACACTGTAACACACTTCATGACACTGTGACACACTTCATGACACTGTTTAATGCTAAAATAATATAGACAGAGAAAATATATTACTAGGTAAGAGAATCTTCATTATGAGTAGTGGCAGTTGTAGCGTCAGAGATGTGGAGAATGTGAGGAATGGGACACCGACTATGTATCCAGAGATTACAGGCGCCAAAACCCCTTACCCCTGAGGCCCTCCCTTAGTCTCCAACCCCTCCCTCCCCCCTTCTGTGTCTCCCCCTATCCTTCAAGGGTTCCCAAAACCCACCATCCCACCCATCCCCCCCCCATCTCAAACCTCAACTCCAGTCCTTCCTTCACTCTCACCTCCCTGGAGGCCGCTTCATCAATTTTTTTTTTCGTATATTCCCGCCGAGATTCCACAAGAAGCCTTTATCCATCTTCACCAGAGTGGATTACGCGGATCTAGTTAATAATCTGATTCGCTCATTATTTCTCGAGATAAAGAAATTTAGAAGGCGAAGCTAAAGAAACATGGGAGGGGGGACTTAAAAAAAATATGTAAGATCATGTAAATCTCTTATAATATAAAGTATAGGAGGTATATTTATACTGTATATTTATTCAGTATCTATAATATAAATACTGTATATATATGTTGGGTTTGTATAATTTTGAGAAGAGCTGTGGCACAAGCTGGTGGCACCAACACTGCACAAGCTGGTGGCACCAACACTGCACAAGCTGGTGGCACCAACACTGCACAAGCTGGTGGCACCAACACTGCACAAGCTGGTGGCACCAACACTGCACAAGCTGGTGGCACCAACACTGCACAAGCTGGTGGCACCAACACTGCACAAGCTGGTGGCACCAACACTGCACAAGCTGGTGGCACCAACACTGCACAAGCTGGTGGCACCAACACTGCACAAGCTGGTGGCACCAACACTGCACAAGCTGGTGGCACCAACACTGCTCCTCACTACTACTAATACTTTGACTCACTTAATTTAAAATTAAAATTCCAGTGAGATGAGAAAGACTATGAGACGTTATCTGTGGAACACTGAGGCCACTCTTTATGAAGGAGACTGTGAGGGAGATGAAGGAGGCTGTGAGTGAGATGAAGGAGGCTGTGAGGGTGATGATAGAGGCTGTGAGGTAGATGAAGGAGGCTGTGAGGGTGATGAAGGAGGCTGTGAGTGAGATGAAGGAGGCTGTGAGGGTGATGATAGAGGCTGTGAGGTAGATGAAGGAGGCTGTGAGGGTGATGAAGGAGGCTGTGAGGGTGATGAAGGAGGCTGTGAAGGTGATGATGGAGGCTGTGAGGGTGATGATGGAGGCTGTGAAGGTGATGATGGAGGCTGTGAGGGTGATGATGGAGGCTGTGAAGGTGATGATGGAGGCTGTGAAGGTGATGATGGAGGCTATAACAGAGTGAGAGCTTATAAAGGAAAAATATCGAATAAAGAATGGGAAGGTAGAGAGACTGGAGGGTGAAAAAAATAAAGATAGCGAAAGGGATGAGGAAGAATGAGGAAGGAAAGTAGGAGGGAGGATGGGAGAAAGAAAGAACATGAGAAAGGGTACAGTCATCTGACCGGGAAATATGGGAGGAACTGCGCTAAAGATTCAAGATGGTATCCTCCTTCCCACAGCAAGTGAGGACATTATCAGAGACAGAGTACACCAGCGAGTACTGGGAACACTGCATACACCGGTGAGTACTGGGAACACTGCATACACCGGTGAGTACTGGGAACACTGCATACACCGGTAAGTACTGGGAACACTGCATACACCAATGAGTACTAGGAACACTGCATACACCAGTGAGTACTGGGAACACTCCATACACCAGTGAGTACTGGGAACACTGCATACACCAGTGAGTACTGGGAACACTGCATACACCAGTGAGTACTGGGAACACTGCATACAACAGGAGTGAGATGGCACTGGATCCAGGTAATACTTCTTAGTGGATTGTGAGAGAGGTGGGTGCGGGAGCACTGTGTCAACCACTATGTCAGCCACTGTGTCAACCACTGTGTCAATCACTGTGTCCACCACAGTGTCAATCAGTGTCAACCAATGTGTCACTCATTGTGTCAACCACTGTGTCAACCAGTGTCAACCACTGTCAACCACTGTGTCAACCACTGTGTCAACCACTGTGTCGACCAGTGCCAACCACTGTGTCAATCACTGTGTCAACCACAGTGTCAACCAGTGTCAACCACTGTGTCAACCATTGTGTCAACCAGTGTCAACCACAGTGTCAACCACTGTGTCAACCACAGTGTCAACCAGTGTCAACCACTGTATCACCCATTGTGTCAACCACTTTGTCAACCACTGTGTCAACCAGTGTCAACCACTGTGTCAACCACTGTGTCAACCAGTGTCAACCACTGTGTCAACCACTGTGTCAACCAGTGTCAACCACTGTGTCAACCACTGTGTCAACCAGTGTCAACCACTGTGTCAACCACTGTGTCAACCAGTGTCAACCACTGTGTCAACCATTGTGTCAACCAGTGTCAACCACTGTGTCAACCATTGTGTCAACCAGTGTCAACCACTGTGTCAACCATTGTGTCAACCAGTGTCAACCACTGTGTCAACCATTGTGTCAACCAGTGTCAACTGATAAAGGACAACTGTCAAAGGTGTGTATGACAGCGAACACAGCCTCAATATTAAGGTAGGGGGACAAACAGGTAATAATAAATTACAGGTCAGAGTCACTGACACGCATAGTGTATAAGGCTATAGAGAAGTGAAGCACAAGGAAAGAAACCGGTTCGTTAGCAACAACCATCAGGGTTTTAGGGATGGTTAAAGGACCCCAATGGAAATAAGTCACTCTGTCTGACTTTTTGGGGTTATCCTAGGTTCTCTACACATATGCTGCTATGTATGATAATTCTATGTAACTGTATTTGTGTATACCTGAATAAACTTACTTACTTACTTACTTACTTATTCATAAACCTGCGCCAGTTTATTGAGAAGGTAACAGAAATTAGGCAAGAGATAGGTGGACTGTGTACGTTCTTAGATTGTAAGAAGAAGGTGCTGGACACAGTGCTATACAAGAGTGGGACAAAAGCTAGAGGAACAGGCAGGAATAACAGCGCAGGAACTACAGTGGATTAGGGAATATCAGGAAGGAAATAAATAGTGACAGGTAGGAGGTGTCGGAAAGGGCAAATGCAAGGCTTGTACGTTTTCTGATTACGTGAATGTCATGCCAGAGGAAGTAGTCTGGTGTATCCCTGTTTGAAGATGCGAAGCTTATGAGAAAAATAACAGGAGAGGTCAAAGAAAAGCTACAAACGGAAACGGACAAGCAAGTTTGTGAAAATTTGGGAGGGGTAGAGAAAATCAGAAGAGGAGTATGGACTCTGGGGACAAAGGCTGTAAGACTCGCTTAAGGAGGGTCTCGAGGTCAACAAAGTACCGAGCGTATCGACTGAGGCACACAAACCAAATAACCTCTGCAGCAAAAATAAAAAATCGTGTGACAAATCTGGGATTAGCTTTCACGAATCTCAACAAATGTCATTGGAAGCAATATATACAATATATGGCAGGCCCATCTTGGAGTATACAGCACTAATATTAAAACCACACCAGATCAAATTAGACTTTAGATTTTGCCACCGAAGTGGCTAGTTTATTGTGCACCCCATATCCATCCTGTGGACGGTAGCCAAGAGTACATCTGGGTTTACGTATAACTACAACTGTATTTATCTGTTGCAAGCAAGTTTAAAGTACTTACTTAATATGCCTGGTATCTTATTTTTTTATTATTTTTTTATTATCACACCGGCCGATTCCCACCAAGGCAGGGTGGCCCGAAAAAGAAAAACTTTCACCATCATTCACTCCATCACTGTCTTGCCAGAAGGGTGCTTTACACTACAGTTTTTAAACTGCAACATTAACACCCCTCCTTCAGAGTGCAGGCACTGTACTTCCCATCTCCAGGACTCAAGTCCGGCCTGCCGGTTTCCCTGAATCCCTTCATAAATGTTACTTTGCTCACACTCCAACAGCACGTCAAGTATTAAAAACCATTTGTCTCCATTCACTCCTATCAAACACGCTCACGCATGCCTGCTGGAAGTCCAAGCCCCTCGCACACAAAACCTCCTTTACCCCCTCCCTCCAACCCTTCCTAGGCCGACCCCTACCCCGCTATATTAACATATAGCATATGTTATTAGCAAGCGGAAAATAAAACAGAGTGTTCAAGAAAGTGACCATAAGGATGACCACATACTTTGTATTTAGTATAATCATCATGTGTGTGTCTGTCAAACTGCCAGAAGTACTTGTAACCAAGACTAAGTCTGGCCACTACAACATCAGTCAGTCTATTCACGTTGCAAGTTGCTGCATAAACATATTTATCTACGTCGATGTTATCATAATGAGTGATAGATGTACTCAAGCTTCCAACTGCATTCCTACCACATTCATTTTCATTGTTTACTTCTTTCCTAATATTATCCTCAATGCTAAACACAGACACACCAAAGTTATATTCAACATATTCCTTCAGGTTACTTTCCCTGGCTAACATATCAACTTTATCATGAAGGAGTAATTCAGTGTATGATGGAATCAATAATAATTATACATTAATTCCCCGTTCTCTGATTGTTTAATACATGTGACGTCTTCACTGAGCATATTGTTATTCATTATGCGAGTCAAGAGTCTCCAGTAATGACAAAGAATCAGTAACAATCAAAGAGTTAAGCTCAATGTTTATTCATTGACAGCCGTTTATTACAATTTATTAAGCTCAGTGGCATGAATTAAATATAGCGCTATCAGGATGGCGAACAATTCAGCTTTCACAGTAAACGCCCAGTTGTTAATTCTTTTGCCTAACTCAACATGCCAGAGTTCTTATCTATGGAGGCAGCAACGAGAGCAGATGCAGCCCTGTAAGTAGACTCCTGCTTAGATCAACCAGTGTATATAATTTGTGATATATTATTACTAACAGTTAAGCCCGAAATTTCTTTTTGATGACCACACCTAATTAAACATGTCAGTAAACTGGAAAAAGTGTAAAGTTTGCAACGAGACTAGTCCCAGAGGTAAAGAATATGAGTAATAAAGGAGTTAAACCTGATGATGCTAGAGGACAGAAGACCAAGACAAGATATTGGCGTATCAAATAGTGAGAGGAATTAACTGTATGGACAGGGAAATGTTGTTTGAGAGGTGAGGAAAAAACGGGCATATGAGGGCACAGCTGGACGTTAAAAATACAGAGGAGTGAAAGAGATATTAGGAAATATATCCTCAGCCTGAGAGTGGTCAGGAAGTGGAATGACTTGTACAACAAAGCGGTAGATGCACTACTGATATATAGCTTTAAAATAAAGACTGACGGGGCCCACGAAACCAAGAGTGAACCCAGTAGCGACCAGTTTGAAAGACAAGGCCAGGAGCTGAGTCTGTGCCCCTAGATACGCACACACACACACACACACACACACACACACACAGAGTATGATGTGCACAATAGGGCAATGGTGGATACACTAGCTGAAGTGGCCAGGAGGGCTCATATGGGTAGGACAAAATTGCTTATAATGGGGGATTTCAATCATAAAGAGATTGACTGGGAAAACCTAGAGCCACATGGGGGACCAGAAACATGGAGGGCTAAGATGTTGGAGACTGTATTGGAGAACTTCATGCATCAACATGTTAGGGATACAACCAGAGAGAGAGGAGAGGATGTTGCAGCAAGGCTGGATCTCATATTCATCTTGAATAGTTCAGACATAAGGGATATCACCCACGAAAGACCCCTTGGCGCTAGTAATCATGATGTCCTGAGTTTTGAATATCTTGTAGAGTTAACAGTGGAGAATGCAGTAGTACGAGAACAAAGAGAGAAACCAAACTTCAAAAAAGGGGACAACATAGGAATGAGAAGTTTCCTGCATGAAGTGCAGTGGGAAAGAGAACTAGATGGAAAGACAGTAAATGAAATGATGGAAATAGTGACCACTAAGTGCAGGGAGGCAGAGGAAACGTTCATACCAAAGGACAACAGAAAAAATGGTAAGACCAGAGTGAGCCCATGGTTTAACTGGAGGTGTAAAGAGGCCAAAGCCAAGTGTGCTAGAACATGGAAAAGGTATAGAAGGCAAAGAACTCAAGAAAACAAGGAGCTGAGCAGAAGAACCAGAAACGAATATACAAGGATAAGGAGAGAGGTCCAGAGGCAATACGAGAACGACATAGCATCAAAAGCCAAATCTGAACCAAAGTTGTTATACAGTCACATTAGGAGAAAAACAACAGTCAAGGACCAGGTAATCAGGCTGAGGAAAGAAGGAGGGGAGCTGACGAAGAGTGACCAAGAAGTATGTGATGAACTAAACAAAAGATTTAGAGAAGTATTCACAATAGAGTCAGGAATGCTTCCAGCAAACTGTGGAGGTAGGGTGCACCAGCAGGTGCTGGACACAATACACATAACCAAGGTAGAGGTGAAGAAACTGCTAGACGAACTCGATACCTCAAAGGCGGTGGGCCCAGATAATATATCTCCATGGATACTGAGAGAGGGAGCAGAGGAACTGTGTGTGCCATTAGCAGCAATCTTCAGTAAATCTATCGAAACAGGGCAGTTGCCTGAGGCGTGGAAGACAGCACGTGTAGTTTCAATTTTTAAGAAAGGGGACAGACAGGCAGCATTAAACTACAGACCAGTGTCACTGACTTGTATAGTATGTAAAGTCATGGAAAAGATTATCAGGAGAAAAGTAGTGGAACACACTGAAAAGATTGGGTTCATACATGACAGTCAGCATGGCTTCAGAGATGGGAAATCCTGTGTCACAAATTTACTTGAGTTCTACGATAAGGTAACAGAAGTAAGACAGGAGAGAGAGGGATGGGTAGATTGCATCTTCTTAGATTGCAAGAAGGCTTTTGACACAGTACCACACAAGAGAATGGTGCAAAAATTAGAGGAGCAGGCAGGAATAAAGGGGAAAGTACTGCAATGGATCAGGGAATACCTGACAGGAAGGAAACAACGTGTGTTGGTACGTGCTGAAGTGTCGGAGTGGGCGAATGTGTCGAGTGGGGTTCCACAAGGTTCAGTCCTAGGCCCGGTGCTGTTTCTTGTATACGTGAATGACATGGTGGAAGGAATAAACTCAGAAGTGTCACTGTTCGCTGATGATGTGAAACTGATGAGGAGAATACAAGTGGGAGAGGATCAGTTAAGATTACAAGGGGATCTGGACAAATTACAAGTACGGTCCGACAAATGGCTCCTGGAGTTTAACCCCAGTACGTGTAAGGTCATGAAGATTGGGGAAGGACACAGAAGACCGCAGACGGAGTACAGGTTAGGAAACCAACAGCTGCAAACGTCAGTTAAAGAAAATGATCTTGGGGTAAGCATTATAACGAACATGTCCCCTGAGGCACACATCAATCAAATAATTGCTGCAGCATATGGGAGATTGGCAAACCTGAGATTGGCGTTTAGACATCTGAGTAAGGAGTCATTCACGACATTGTACACAGTGTACGTAAGGCCTATACTGGAATATGCAGCGCCAGTATGGAACCCTCACTTAGTCAAACACGTCAAGAAATTGGAGAAAGTGCAAAAATTTGCAACACGATTAGTCCCGGAACTGAGGGGTATGTCTTATGAGGAGACGTTAAGGGAACTCAACCTGATGACACTAGAGGATAGGAGGGATAGAGGGGACATGATAACAACGTATAAAATACTAAGAGGCATTGACAACGTGGACAAGGATCGAATGTTTCAGAGATGGGATACAGAAACACGGGGACACAATTGGAAACTGAAAACCCAGATGAGTCATAGGGATGTTACGAAGTATTTCTTTAGTCTTAGAGTTGTCAGGAACTGGAATAATCTGGAGAGTGAAGTAGTGGAAGCAAGTTCCATAAATAGCTTTAAGAAGAGGTATGACAAATATCATGGAGCAGGGAGAGAGTAAATTAGTATCGACCAGTGAAGAGGCGGGGCCAGGAGCTATGACTCGACCCCTGCAACCACATATAGGTGAGTACATATAGGTGAGTGTACACACACACACACACACACACACACACACACACACACACACACACACACACACACACACACAAAACACACACACAACACACACAAACACAAAACACACACAAGACACACAACACACACACACAACACGCACACACACACATATACACACACACACACACACACACACACACACACACACACACACACACACACACACACACACACACACACGTCAGTGTGTATATAGTAAACTAAAGCAGGGATATACCAGGAAATGTCAAGAAAATGGAGAGACCACAACAGCAATACAGTCGTCCTCCTCTTCAACACTTGACATGATAATAACTCTTTTTTTTACAAGACTGACAGAATGTGTATTAAAAACGATTTGTGGTCAGGGAGAACATGAGGAAAACAGTGACCCAAAAATCTAACTGGCACAGCCACATAAATAAAATGTAAGAACAAATCAATGAAGTGTTACGCAAAATTGGAAACAGGAAACAGACAAAGGGAGAGTAGTCTAAGGTTGTGAGGGACACAGCCACAGGACAACCTGGCGAGTGAAGGTTGTGAGGGACACAGCCACAGGACAACCTGGCGAGTGAAGGTTGTGAGGGACACAGTCACAGGACAACCTGGCGAGTGAAGGTTGTGAGGGACACAGTCACAGGACAACCTGGCGAGTGAAGGTTGTGAGGGACACAGTCACAGGACAACCTGGCGAGTGAAGGTTGTGAGGGACACAGTCACAGGACAACCTGGCGAGTGAAGGTTGTGAGGGACACAGTCACAGGACAACCTGGCGAGTGAAGGTTGTGAGGGACACAGTCACAGGACAACCTGGCGAGTGAAGGTTGTGAGGGACACAGTCACAGGACAACCTGGCGAGTGAAGGTTGTGAGGGACACAGTCACAGGACAACCTGGCGAGTGAAGGTTGTGAGGGACACAGTCACAGGACAACCTGGCGAGTGAAGGTTGTGAGGGACACAGTCACAGGACAACCTGGCGAGTGAAGGTTGTGAGGGACACAGTCACAGGACAACCTGGCGAGTGAAGGTTGTGAGGGACACAGTCACAGGACAACCTGGCGAGTGAAGGTTGTGAGGGACACAGTCACAGGACAACCTGGCGAGTGAAGGTTGTGAGGGACACAGTCACAGGACAACCTGGCGAGTGAAGGTTGTGAGGGACACAGTCACAGGACAACCTGGCGAGTGAAGGTTGTGAGGGACACAGTCACAGGACAACCTGGCGAGTGAAGGTTGTGAGGGACACAGTCACAGGACAACCTGGCGAGTGTCGTGTTATACACGACAACAAGTTAGGATGTCACGAGTCAACTACCATATAAGCAGTAAAGGTAAGGCAGCGAAATAAGTAGTACTGTGACGAACTGCTGTTTTATGCTCGCTCTTTACTGCCCACACCCTCAATATAACTTCTGAACCATTTAAATACGACGCTTCACACACCCTCAATATAACTTCTGAACCATTTAAATACGACACTTCACAAAGCATTACGAATGTACTCTAGTGGAACCCAGAAGAGAGAAGCTTCTGATGATACCTGGAGTATACCTGGAAAATGTTTAGGGGGCCAACGCCCCCGCGGCCCGGTCTAAGACCAGGCCTCGTGGTGGGTCAGGGTCTGATCAACCAGGCTGTTATTGTTGGTCAATATTTATAACTCTAATTTTTAAAGGGGTGGACCGGTAAGCCAGCGGAAGGCTCGTCAGATGACCAAAAGCTCCAGCGGCTGTTCATATGAATAAAACCCGTGTCAAAAAACACTCATCCTATTTCCTGACAAACCTTACCCTAACCTAAATATACATGAAAAAGATTCGAGATCTGGTCCCCAGTCTGCACATTACTGATTCTATAACTTACTAGAGTGAGAGATAATCCAGGAAGTGTAAAATAAACCCAAGAAGTCTCCCACACCCGATTCCCTGCCGGGAATCGAACCCGGAGGGTACCTGGAGGGTATTCCGGGGATCAACGCCCCCGCGGCCCGGTCCACGACCAGGCCTCCCGGTGGATCAGGGCCTGATCAACTAGGCTGTTATTGCTGGCCGCACGTAGTCCAACGTACGAAACACAGCCCGGCTGATCCGGCACCGACTTTAAGTATCTGTCCAATGGAAACATTGGACGCGTTTCCTTACACCTGTTGTCCTGTTCACCTAGCAAGTAGGTACCTGGGCGTTAGTCGACTGGTGTGGGTGGCATGACTTTAAGAAATCGTAATGACACGATTGCAAACAAACCATACCCCCGGCCGGGATTGAACCCGCGGTCATAGAGTCTCAAAACTCCAGCCCGTCGCGTTAGTGGCTAACGCGACGGGCTGGAGTTTTGAGACTATGACCGCGGGTTCAATCCCGGCCGGGGGTATGGTGGGTGGCATCCTGGGGGACAAGACTGAGGACCACAATGGAAATAAGTTAGACAGTCCTCGATGACGCACTGACTTTCTTGGGTTATCCTGGGTGGCTAACCCTCCGGGGTTGAAAATCTTATCTTAAGAAAAAGCAACGGGTGACTGAGGTGACAGAGACAAGACTATGAGAGAACACTGCAGTAACACTGTTAACAGTACAACAGGAACTAAACTCAGAATCAAAGGTGACTTTAATCAAAGTGAAATAGACTGAATAAATGGAGAGTCACCACCAACATGAGGGTCACCATGAATGAAGAGTCACCACCAACATGAGGGCCACCATGAATGAAGAGTCACCACCAACATGAGGGCCACCATGAATGAAGAGTCACCACCAACATGAGGGCCACCATGAATGAAGAGTCACCACCAACATGAGGGCCACCATGAATGGAGAGTCACCACCAACATGAGGGCCACCATGAATGAAGAGTCACCACCAACATGATGGCCACCATGAATGGAGAGTCACCACCAACATGAGGGCCACCATGAATGAAGAGTCACCACCAACATGAGGGCCACCATGAATGAAGAGTCACCACCAACATGAGGGCCACCATGAATGAAGAGTCACCACCAACATGAGGGCCACCATGAATGAAGAGTCACCACCAACATGAGGGCCACCATGAATGAAGAGTCACCACCAACATGAGGGCCACCATGAATGAAGAGTCACCACCAACATGAGGGCCACCATGAATGAAGAGTCACCACCAACATGAGGGCCACCATGAATGGAGAGTCACCACCAACATGAGGGCCACCATGAATGAAGAGTCACCACCAACATGAGGGCCACCATGAATGAAGAGTCACCACCAACATGAGGGCCACCATGAATGAAGAGTCACCACCAACATGAGGGCCACCATGAATGAAGAGTCACCACCAACATGAGGGCCACCATGAATGAAGAGTCACCACCAACATGAGGGTCACCATGAATGGAGAGTCACCACCAACATGAGGGCCACCATGAATGAAGAGTCACCACCAACATGAGGGCCACCATGAATGAAGAGTCACCACCAACATGAGGGCCACCATGAATGAAGAGTCACCACCAACATGAGGGTCACCATGAATGGAGAGTCACCACCAACATGAGGGCCACCATGAATGGAGAGTCACCACCAACATGAGGGCCACCATGAATGAAGAGTCACCACCAACATGAGGGCCACCATGAATGAAGAGTCACCACCAACATGAGGGCCACCATGAATGAAGAGTCACCACCAACATGAGGGCCACCATGAATGAAGAGTCACCACCAACATGAGGGCCACCATGAATGAAGAGTCACCACCAACATGAGGGCCACCATGAATGGAGAGTCACCACCAACATGAGGGCCACCATGAATGAAAAGTCACCACCAACATGAGGGCCACCATGAATGGAGAGTCACCACCAACATGAGGGCCACCATGAATGAAGAGTCACCACCAACATGAGGGCCACCATGAATGAAGAGTCACCACCAACATGAGGGCCACCATGAATGGAGAGTCACCACCAACATGAGGGCCACCATGAATGAAAAGTCACCACCAACATGAGGGCCACCATGAATGAAGAGTCACCACCAACATGAGGGCCACCATGAATGGAGAGTCACCACCAACATGAGGGCCACCATGAATGAAGTCACCACCAACATGAGGGCCACCATGAATGGAGAGTCACCACCAACATGAGGGCCACCATGAATGAAGAGTCACCACCAACATGAGGGCCACCATGAATGAAGAGTCACCACCAACATGAGGGCCACCATGAATGAAGAGTCACCACCAACATGAGGGCCACCATGAATGAAGAGTCACCACCAACATGAGGGCCACCATGAATGGAGAGTCACCACCAACATGAGGGCCACCATGAATGAAGAGTCACCACCAACATGAGGGCCACCATGAATGGAGAGTCACCACCAACATGAGGGCCACCATGAATGAAGAGTCACCACCAACATGAGGGCCACCATGAATGAAGAGTCACCACCAACATGAGGGCCACCTTGGAAGGAAATCCAGAATCACATGCAACCTATGCTCTTCCAAACACCATATCTCTTGTACTAGACTAAATACAGCCTCAAAAAATGACCTCGAACTAGCAAGGTGCTTCTGGTTGTGCAATAAAGATGTAGAACTTTGGGCAGGTATCAGAAAGGTACTAAGGAGAGTAATAAATGATAAAAATAATCAAGAAAACAAGGATGACCTCTTGGATAGTCTACCAAAAATATATAAAACATGGGAGCAAGAGATAGTGTATCAAAAAATGCAGAATGTCCATACGACAACAGATGACTCGAAACTATCTAGTCACCCACATAGTGCTAAACCAGACCCATCCCCCAGTCATAGCACTAATACCCACAGTGTTGGTGCTGGCCCAGACTCCCCCAGTCATAGCACTAATACCCACAGTGTTGGTGCTGGCCCAGGCTCCCCCAGGCATAGCACCAATACCCACAGTGCTGGTGCTGGCCCAGGCTCCCCCAGTCACAGCACTAATACCCACAGTGCTGGTGCTGACCCAGGCTCCCCCAGTCATAGCACTAATACCCACAGTGCTGGTGCTGGCCCAGGCTCCCCCAGTCATAGCACTAATACCCACAGTGCTGGTGCTGGCCCAGACTCCCCCAGTCATAGCACTAATACCCACAGTGCTGGTGCTGGCCCAGGCTCCCCCAGGCATAGCACTAATACCCACAGTGCTGGTGCTGGCCCAGGCTCCCCCAGTCATGGCACTAATACCCACAGTGCTGGTGCTGGCCCAGGCTCCCCCAGTCATAGCACTAATACCCACAGTGCTGGTGCTGGCCCAGACTCCCCCAGTCATAGCACTAATACCCACAGTGCTGGTGCTGGCCCAGGCTCCCCCAGTCATAGCACTAATACCCACAGTGCTGGTGCTGGCCCAGACTCCCCCAGTCATAGCACTAGTACCCACAGTGCTGGTGCTGGCCCAGGCTCCCCCAGTCATAGCACTAATACCCACAGTGCTGGTGCTGGCCCAGACTCCCCCAGTCATAGCACTAATACCCACAGTGCTGGTGCTGGCCCAGACTCCCCCAGTCATAGCACTAATACCCACAGTGCTGGTGCTGGCCCAGACTCCCCCAGTCATAGCACTAATACCCACAGTGCTGGTGCTGGCCCAGGCTCCCCCAGTCATAGCACTAATACCCACAGTGCTGGTGCTGGCCCAGACTCCCCCAGTCATAGCACTAATACCCACAGTGCTGGTGCTGGCCCAGGCTCCCCCAGTCATAGCACTAATACCCACAGTGCTGGTGCTGGCCCAGACTCCCCCAGTCATAGCACTAATACCCACAGTGCTGGTGCTGGCCCAGGCTCCCCCAGTCATGGCACTAATACCCACAGTGCTGGTGCTGGCCCAGGCTCCCCCAGTCATAGCACTAATACCCACAGTGCTGTTGCTGGCCCAGGCTCCCCCAGGCATAGCACCAATACCCACAGTGCTGGTGCTGGCCCAGGCTCCCCCAGTCATAGCACTAATACCCACAGTGCTGGTGCTGGCCCAGGCTCCCCCAGTCATAGCACTAATACCCACAGTGCTGGTGCTGGCCCAGACTCCCCCAGTCATAGCACTAATACCCACAGTGCTGTTGCTGGCCCAGGCTCCCCCAGGCATAGCACCAATACCCACAGTGCTGGTGCTGGCCCAGACTCCCCCAGTTATAGCACTAATACCCACAGTGCTGGTGCTGGCCCAGGCCCAGCCGCTGACCCAGACCCAGCCCCAGCCCCCAGCCCCAGTGCTGACCCAGACCCAGCCCCCAGCCTTACTGCCAGCTCAGACTCTCCTAGGGACACTACCCAAACCACCACAAAAACAGTAAATATACAACCATCTAAAACCGTAAATATACAAGCATCATTGCACAAGACCGTGGCCCACAGTACAGATGTTGGAGAGGAGTCTCCTCCTTCTTCCTCTATTGGGGAAAGTAGATGGAATCCAGGACGGGGTGGCCCTGGCTTGCATACTGAGGATTATAGTGCAGTCCCAGAACCTGCAGAAATTGACAACACACCTCCCAACAATTCTCAACCAAAGGTGAATTTGTGCAAATATTATGCTTGGGGGCATCTGTAAGCATGGAATAACAGGGGAAAAAAATGGGACATGCAACTTTGAGCATCCCAAAAAATGTAGCGACCTCCTGTCTAAAGGAGTGTGCCGTTCTTCTTCCTGTACTTTCTTTCACCCAAAAATGTGCCACTCCTCGGTCCTCCAGAAGCAGTGTTACAACATCGAGTGCCCTGCATACCATCTAAAAGGGACCAGGAGGCACAGACCCCACAAGACAAACAATAGTAGCTACGACAACCCAACTCCAGGTGATTTTTTAGTGGCAAGAAACGAAAAAAGAAAATGGAAGGAAATAACAAAAATAGTCCACCACCTGGGAGCCTTGTTGGACTGGAGGCGCAGCCAGTGGCCACCCATGGCCCTCCAGAATTACAACTACTGATGCCAATAACAAAATCCCCCCAACAAACACAGAATACAACCTCGTTCATATTTGCTAATATACAGGGCCTTAAGCCATCCACCAACAACAAAATACCTTTCATCAGTGGACTTCTAGTGGAGTCTAATGCAATGTTTGCAGCCTTCACAGAGACTCACACAAAAGATCACTTTGACAGTGAAATATGGATAAGTGGTTACAACCTTTTTAGAAGCCACAGAAAAAACAGGCAACAAGGGGGGGTTGGCCTGTATGTCAAAGAATCCCTTATCTGCACGGAGTTGCTGAACACCACAAATGAGGTAGTTGAAGTTCTATCAATAAAGATCGAGAACCAAAACCTAGTCATTGTGGCTGTATACAAGCCACCAGATGCAACCTCACAACAGTTCAAGGAACAGCTACTGAAAATCGATTCTGTTTGGAAAACCTTCCAGCTCCATCCCCAAACATCTTACTGCTTGGTGATTTCAACCTAAGGCATACAAAATGGAAGAATGTAGCAAATAATGTTATAGCTGAAACAATCCCCGGAGGTAGCGCAGATGAAAGGTCACGCACACATGAGCTACTAAGTCTCTGCGAAAAACACACCTTAAGCCAGCAGATAGTGGAGCCAACAAGACTAGAAAACACACTTGACCTTATCTTCACAAATAATGAGGACCTGATAAGAGACATAAGAATATCAAAAACAACTAATTCCGATCACAATCTAATCGAAGTCCAGACGTACATGCATAGGGGTCCTGAACAGCAGAATGCATGTACCTGTGAAGGTCTCTTCACAAAATACAATTTCAACAACAAGAACATCAACTGGGACCAGGTAAACCATGCCCTAAACGAAACATGTTGGGAAGATGTCTTAAATGACATGGATCCAAACCAGTGCCTTGAAAGGATCAACTTCCTGGTAGCCGAAGCATGTTCTAGGCATATTCCCCTAAGAAAGAAGAGCAGGAGTAAACTGGAGAGAAAAAGACGCTCCCTCTACAGAAGACGATGAAGAGTCACTGAGCTCCTCAGGAGTGCTAGAATATCTGATACACGAAAGGAGGCGCTGACCAGGGAAGAGGAAACTATCGAACTTAAGCTAAATGACTCTTACAGGAACCAGGAGAGGCAGGAGGAGCTTAAAGCTATTAGTGAAATTGAAAGAAATTCAAAATATTTCTTTTCATATGCCAAAAACAAGGCAAATACCACATCTAGTATCGCGCCCTTACTCAGACAGGATGGGACTTACACAGATGACAACAAGGAAATGAGTGAAATATTGAAATCCCAGTACGACTCTGTGTTTAGTGAACCACTAATCGGTCTGAGGATCGACGACCCAAATGATTTCTTCATGAATGAGCCTCAAAACTCCATAAATGTATGCCAGATTTCCGACATTACCCTAACTCCGATAGATTTCGAAAAAGCCATTGACAACATGCCTATGCACTCAGCCCCGGGCCCAGACTCGTGGAACTCTGTTTTCATTAAGAACTGCAAGAAACCCCTCTCGCGTGCCCTAAGTACACTATGGAGGAGGAGCTTGGACATGGGTGAAATTCCACAGTCACTTAAAACAACGGATATAGCCCCACTCCATAAAGGTGGCAGCAAAGCATCGGCTAAGAACTATAGACCAATAGCTCTGACGTCCCACATCATAAAAATCTTTGAAAGAGTGCTAAGAAGCAGGATTGCAAATCACCTGGATTCCCAAAATCTGCACAATCCAGGGCAACATGGGTTCAGGGCAGGTTGCTCCTGCCTCTCACAACTACTGGATCACTATGACATGGCCTTGGATGCACTGGAAGAAAATCAGAATGCAGATGTAATATACACAGACTTTGCAAAAGCATTTGACAAATGCGATCATGGCGTAATAGCCCATAAAATACGTGCTAAAGGAATAACTGGGAAAGTGGGGAGATGGATCTTCAACTTCCTAACAAATCGAACACAAAGAGTAGTGGTCAACAGAGTTAAATCGGAGGCTGCCATAGTGAAGAGCTCCGTTCCACAAGGCACAGTACTCGCCCCCATCTTATTCCTTATCCTCATATCAGACATAAACAGAGTTGTACACCACAGCACCGTATCATCCTTTGCGGATGATACTAGGATCTGCATGAGGCTGTCATCTGCTGAGGACGCGGTTAACCTCCAAGAAGATATAAACAAAGTTTTCCAATGGGCAACGGTAAACAATATGATGTTCAATGAGGACAAATTCCAACTACTCCGTTATGGAAAACTGGAGGAGATAATAACTAGAACAGAGATAACTACTGACTCCGGCCATACAACAGAGCGGAAAAATAATGTAAGGGACCTGGGAGTAGTAATGTCTGAGGATCTCACTTTCAAGGATCACAACAGTGCCACGATCGCACGTGCAAAGAAAATGATAGGATGGATAATGAGAACTTTCAAAACGAGAGATGCCAAGCCCATGATGATCCTTTTCAAATCACTTGTTCTCTCTAGGCTGGAATACTGCTGTACATTAACATCTCCATTCAAAGCAGGTGAAATCGCAGATCTAGAGAGTGTACAGAGATCCTTTACTGCACGTATAAGTTCTGTCAAGCACCTTAACTACTGGGAACGCTTGAAAGCACTTGGCTTGTACTCGTTGGAACGCAGGAGGGAGAGATATATCATAATCTACACTTGGAAAATCTTGGAAGGAATGGTCCCAAATCTGCACACAGAAATCACTCCCTACGAAAGTAAAAGACTGGGCAGGCGATGCAAAATGCCCGCAATAAAAAGTAGGGGCGCCATTGGTACACTAAGGGAAAACACCATAAGTGTCCGGGGCCCAAAACTGTTCAACAGCCTCCCATCAAGCATTAGGGGAATTGCCAATAAACCCCTGGCTGCCTTCAAGAGAGAGCTGGACAGATACCTAAAGTCAGTGCCGGATCAGCCGGGCTGTGGCTCGTACGTTGGACTGCGTGCGGCCAGCAAAAACAGCCTAGTTGATCAGGCCCTGATCCATCGGGAGGCCTGGTCGTGGACCGGGCCGCGGGGGCGTTGATCCCCGGAATAACCTCCAGGTAACCATGAATGGAGAGTGACCACCAACATGAGGGCCACCATGAATGAAGAGTGACCACCAACATGAGGGCCACCATGAATGAAGAGTCACCACCAACATGAGGGCCACCATGAATGGAGAGTCACCGCCAACATGAGGGCCACCATGAAAGGAGAGTCACCACCAACATGAGGGCCACCATGAATGGAGAGTCACCACCAACATGAGGGCCACCATGAATGAAGAGTCACCACCAACATGAGGGCCACCATGAATGAAGAGTCACCACCAACATGAGGGCCACCATGAATGGAGAGTCACCACCAACATGATAGCCACAATGAATGGAGAGTCACCACCAACATGAGGGCCACCATGAATGGAGAGTCACCACCAACATGAGGGCCACCATGAATGGAGAGTCACCACCAACATGAGGGCCACCATGAATGGAGAGTCACCACCATGAGGGCCACCATGAATGGAGAGTCACCACCAACATGAGGGCCACCATGAATGGAGAGTCACCACCAACATGAGGGCCACCATGAATGGAGAGTCACAACCAACATGAGGGCCACCATGAATGGAGTCACCACCAACATGAGGGCCACCATGAATGGAGAGTCACAACCAACATGAGGGCCACCATGAATGAAGTCACCACCAACATGAGGGCCACCATGAATGGAGAGTCACCACCAACATGAGGTCCACCATGAATGGAGTCACCACCAACATGAGGGCCACCATGAATGGAGAGTCACCACCAACATGAGGGCCACCATGAATGGAGAGTCACCAAAAACATGAGGGCCACCATGAATAAAGAGTCACCACCAACATGAGGGCCACCATGAATGGAGAGTCACCACCAACATGAGGGCCACCATGAATGAAGAGTCACCACCAACATGAGGGCCACCATGAATGAAGAGTCACCACCAACATGTGAGCCACCATGAATGAAGAGTCATCACCAACATGAGGGCCACCATGAATGAAGAGTCACCAACAACATGAGGGCCACCATGAATGAAGAGTCACCACCAACATGAGGGCCACCATGAATGGAGTCACCACCAACATGAGGGTCACCATGAATGGAGAGTCACCACCAACATGAGGGCCACCATGAATGGAGTCACCACCAACATGAGGGCCACCATGAATGAAGAGTCACCACCAACATGAGGGCCACCATGAATGAAGAGTCACCACCAACATGAGGGTCACCATGAATGGAGAGTCACCACCAACATGAGGGCCACCATGAATGGAGTCACCACCAACATGAGGGTCACCATGAATGGAGAGTCACCACCAACATGAAGGCCACCATGAATGGAGAGTCACCACCAACATGGGGGCCACCATGAATGAAGAGTCACCACCAACATGAGGGCCACCATGAATGGAGAGTCACCACCAACATGAGGGCCACCATGAATGGAGAGTCACCACCAACATGAGAGCCACCATGAATGGAGAGTCGCCACCAACATGAGGGTCACCATGAATGGAGAGTCACCACCAACATGAGGGCCACCATGAATGGAGAGTCACCACCAACATGAGGGTCACCATGAATGGAGAGTCACCACCAACATGAGGGCCACCATGAATGGAGAGTCACCACCAACATGAGGGCCACCATGAATGAAGAGTCACCACCAACATGAGGGTCACCATGAATGGAGAGTCACCACCAACATGAGGGCCACCGTGAATGGAGAGTCACCACCAACATGAGGGTCACCATGAATGGAGAGTCACCACCAACATGAGGGCCACTATGAATGGAGAGTCACCACCAATATGAGGGTCACCATGAATGGAGAGTCACCACCAACATGAGGGTCACCATGAATGGAGAGTCACCACCAACATGAGGGCCACCATGAATGGAGAGTCACCACCAACATGGGGGCCACCATGAATGGAGAGTCACCACCAACATGAGGGCCACCATGAATGGAGAGTCACCACCAACATGAGGGCCACCATGAATAAAGAGTCACCACCAACATGAGGGCCACCATGAATGGAGAGTCACCACCAACATGAGGGCCACCATGAATGGAGAGTCACCACCAACATGAGGGTCACCATGAATGGAGAGTCACCACCAACATGAGGGCCACCATGAATGGAGAGTCACCACCAACATGAGGGCCACCATGAATGGAGAGTCACCACCAACATGAGGGCCACCATGAATGGAGAGTCACCACCAACATGAGGGCCACCATGAATGGAGAGTCACCACCAACATGAGGGCCACCATGAATGGAGAGTCACCACCAACATGAGGGTCACCATGAATGGAGTCACCACCAACATGAGGGCCACCATGAATGGAGAGTCACCACCAACATGAGGGCCACCATGAATGAAGAGTCACCACCAACATGAGGGCCACCATGAATGGAGAGTCACCACCAACATGAGGGCCACCATGAATGGAGAGTCACCACCAACATGAGGGCCACCATGAATGGAGAGTCACCACCAACATGAGGGTCACCATGAATGGAGAGTCACCACCAACATGAGGGCCACCATGAATGGAGAGTCACCACCAACATGAGGGCCACCATGAATGAAGAGTCACCACCAACATGAGGGCCACCATGAATGGAGAGTCACCACCAACATGAGGGCCACCATGAATGGAGAGTCACCACCAACATGAGGGTCACCATGAATGGAGAGTCACCACCAACATGAGGGCCACCATGAATGGAGTCACCACCAACATGAGGGCCACCATGAATGAAGAGTCACCACCAACATGAGGGTCACCATGAATGGAGAGTCACCACCAACATGAGGGCCACCATGAATGGAGAGTCACCACCAACATGAGGGCCACCATGAATGAAGAGTCACCACCAACATGAGGGTCACCATGAATGGAGAGTCACCACCAACATGAGGGCCACCATGAATGAAGAGTCACCACCAACATGAGGGCCACCATGAATGAAGAGTCACCACCAACATGAGGGTCACCATGAATGGAGAGTCACCACCAACATGAGGGCCACCATGAATGGAGAGTCACCACCAACATGAGAGCCACCATGAATGAAGAGTCACCACCAACATGAGGGTCACCATGAATGAAGAGTCACCACCAACATGAGGGCCACCATGAATGGAGAGTCACCACCAACATGAGGGCCACCATGAATGGAGAGTCACCACCAACATGAGGGCCACCATGAATGGAGAATGAGAATGATAAAACAATGAAAAAAGAGACACCGAAGAGCAGATCTGGTGTTTACCTTAAGTGAACGAGTAGAAAATATTAGATCAAACCCATAAAAGCTTACACTAAGTATACAGTAAGTCTTACAGAGGATTTCTTTTTATGTAGGAAAAGTATATTACGTCAGCAAACACTTCAACTACTGGGAACACTTGGAAGCACTTGACTTGTACTCCCTAGAACGCAGGCGAGAGAGATATATCATAATCTACACTTGGAAAATCCTAGAAGGAATGGTCCTAATGAAAAGTAGGGGCGCCATTGGTACACCATAAGTGCCCAGGGCCCAAGACTGTTCAACAGCCTCCCACCAAGCATAAGGGGAATTATCAATAGGCCCCTGGCTGCCTTCAAGAGGGAGCTGGACAGATACTTAAAGCCGGTTCCGGATCAGCCGGGCTGTGATTCATACGTTGAACTACGTGCGGCCAGCAGCAACAGCCTGGTTGATCAGGCCCTGATCCACCAAGAGGCCTGGTCTTGGACCGGGCCGCTGGGACGTTGATCCCATGAATACCCTCCAGGTAGGCTCCAGGTAGCAGTGTGCTGCTACCCTATTCTCTATGCTAGTTACATGTGTCTGCCTGAGCTGCGAGACTTCAGCAGAGCCAGGAGGAGAGCGTCGAGTGTTCCATTACAGTTTCATCAGCTACACGAGATTCCAAGTTGTTAGTAACAACAACAACAGTGTATGATACTGCCAAGAAATAAGGACACAAAAACAAGCACTTCGGACGTTTTATCATGAAATATTTGGTCCCTGGAACCTTGTTCACTCTTACAATAATGAACTTGGTATACAAATAGAGTACATAAAGTTGAAGCTCATGCGAGGTGTGAGATTCAACCCAGGTTTAACAAATATCACTGCAGGTTAAATATGACCTCAAGAGGACCTCAGAAAGTGGTCGAAATATACACATCAATTAATTTCCTTAGTTTCTCTCTCCATGTGGGTTACTACTGACCACTGACAAGTGTCCATTACACTTTATTCATGACCTGAACGTTCTTACTGCACATGAGACTCAAGTTAATATAGGCCTAATAATAGGCCTGGTCACAGACCGGGCCGCGGGGGCGTTGACCCCCGAAACTCTCTCCAGGTAAACTCCAGGTAAACTGTTTCATGAACATAACTTCTTAATCACAGGAGCGAATACGGTCTCATGATCGAAAAATATATGTATGGTTGTACCAGAGCTGGAGTTACTGTCACTCAGGAAGTGTCATGTATGGTTGTACCAGAGCTGGAGTTACTGTCACTCAGGAAGTGTCATGTATGGTTGTACCAGAGCTGGAGTTACTGTCACTCAGGAAGTGTCATGTATGGTTGTACCAGAGCTGGAGTTACTGTCACTCAGGAAGTGTCATGTATGGTTGTACCAGAGCTGGAGTTACTGTCACTCAGGAAGTGTCATGTATGGTTGTACCAGAGCTGGAGTTACTGTCACTCAGGAAGTGTCATGTATGGTTGTACCAGAGCTGGAGTTACTGTCACTCAGGAAGTGTCATGTATGGTTGTACCAGAGCTGGAGTTACTGTCACTCAGGAAGTGTCATGTATGGTTGTACCAGAGCTGGAGTTACTGTCACTCAGGAAGTGTCATGTATGGTTGTACCAGAGCTGGAGTTACTGTCACTGAGGAAGTGTCATGTATGGTTGTACCAGAGCTGGAGTTACTGTCACTCAGGAAGTGTCATGTATGGTTGTACCAGAGCTGGAGTTACTGTCACTCAGGAAGTGTCATGTATGGTTGTACCAGAGCTGGAGTTACTGTCACTCAGGAAGTGTCATGTATGGTTGTACCAGAGCTGGAGTTACTATCACTCAGGAAGTGTCATGTATGGTTGTACCAGAGCTGGAGTTACTGTCACTCAGGAAGTGTCATGTATGGTTGTACCAGAGCTGGAGTTACTGTCACTCAGGAAGTGTCATGTATGGTTGTACCAGAGCTGGAGTTACTGTCACTCAGGAAGTGTCATGTATGGTTGTACCAGAGCTGGAGTTACTGTCACTCAGGAAGTGTCATGTATGGTTGTACCAGAGCTGGAGTTACTATCACTCAGGAAGTGTCATGTATGGTTGTACCAGAGCTGGAGTTACTGTCACTCAGGAAGTGTCATGTATGGTTGTACCAGAGCTGGAGTTACTGTCACTCAGGAAGTGTCATGTATGGTTGTACCAGAGCTGGAGTTACTGTCACTCAGGAAGTGTCATGTATGGTTGTACCAGAGCTGGAGTTACTGTCACGCAGGAAGTGTCATGTATGGTTGCCCTAGAGCTGGAGTTACTGTCACGCAGGAAGTGTCATGTATGGTTGTACCAGAGCTGGAGTTACTGTCACTCAGGAAGTGTCATGTATGGTTGTACCAGAGCTGGAGTTACTGTCACTCAGGAAGTGTCATGTATGGTTGTACCAGAGCTGGAGTTACTGTCACTCAGGAAGTGTCATGTATGGTTGTACCAGAGCTGGAGTTACTGTCACTCAGGAAGTATCATGTATGGTTGTACCAGAGCTGGAGTTACTGTCACTCAGGAAGTGTCATGTATGGTTGTACCAGAGCTGGAGTTACTGTCACTCAGGAAGTGTCATGTATGGTTGTACCAGAGCTGGAGTTACTGTCACTCAGGAAGTGTCATGTATGGTTGTACCAGAGCTGGAGTTACTGTCACTCAGGAAGTGTCATGTATGGTTGTACCAGAGCTGGAGTTACTGTCACTCAGGAAGTGTCATGTATGGTTGTACCAGAGCTGGAGTTACTGTCACTCAGGAAGTGTCATGTATGGTTGTACCAGAGCTGGAGTTACTGTCACTCAGGAAGTGTCATGTATGGTTGTACCAGAGCTGGAGTTACTGTCACTCAGGAAGTGTCATGTATGGTTGCCCTAGAGCTGGAGTTACTGTCACGCAGGAAGTGTCATGTATGGTTGTACCAGAGCTGGAGTTACTGTCACTCAGGAAGTGTCATGTATGGTTGTACCAGAGCTGGAGTTACTGTCACTCAGGAAGTGTCATGTATGGTTGTACCAGAGCTGGAGTTACTGTCACTCAGGAAGTGTCATGTATGGTTGTACCAGAGCTGGAGTTACTGTCACTCAGGAAGTATCATGTATGGTTGTACCAGAGCTGGAGTTACTGTCACTCAGGAAGTGTCATGTATGGTTGTACCAGAGCTGGAGTTACTGTCACTCAGGAAGTGTCATGTATGGTTGTACCAGAGCTGGAGTTACTGTCACTCAGGAAGTGTCATGTATGGTTGTACCAGAGCTGGAGTTACTGTCACTCAGGAAGTGTCATGTATGGTTGTACCAGAGCTGGAGTTACTGTCACTCAGGAAGTGTCATGTATGGTTGTACCAGAGCTGGAGTTACTGTCACTCAGGAAGTGTCATGTATGGTTGTACCAGAGCTGGAGTTACTGCCACTCAGGAAGTGTCATGTATGGTTGTACCAGAGCTGGAGTTACTGTCACTCAGGAAGTGTCATGTATGGTTGTACCAGAGCTGGAGTTACTGTCACTCAGGAAGTGTCATGTATGGTTGTACCAGAGCTGGAGTTACTGTCACTCAGGAAGTGTCATGTATGGTTGTACCAGAGCTGGAGTTACTGTCACTCAGGAAGTGTCATGTATGGTTGCCCTAGAGCTGGAGTTACTGTCACGCAGGAAGTGTCATGTATGGTTGTACCAGAGCTGGAGTTACTGTCACTCAGGAAGTGTCATGTATGGTTGCCCTAGAGCTGGAGTTACTGTCACTCAGGAAGTGTCATGTATGGTTGCCCTAGAGCTGGAGTTACTGTCACTCAGGAAGTGTCATGTATGGTTGTACCAGAGCTGGAGTTACTGTCACTCAGGAAGTGTCATGTATGGTTGTACCAGAGCTGGAGTTACTATCACTCAGGAAGTATCATGTATGGTTGTACCAGAGCTGGAGTTACTGTCACTCAGGAAGTGTCATGTATGGTTGTACCAGAGCTGGAGTTACTGTCACTCAGGAAGTGTCATGTATGGTTGTACCAGAGCTGGAGTTACTGTCACTCAGGAAGTGTCATGTATGGTTGTACCAGAGCTGGAGTTACTGTCACTCAGGAAGTGTCATGTATGGTTGCCCTAGAGCTGGAGTTACTGTCACGCAGGAAGTGTCATGTATGGTTGTACCAGAGCTGGAGTTACTGTCACTCAGGAAGTGTCATGTATGGTTGTACCAGAGCTGGAGTTACTGTCACTCAGGAAGTGTCATGTATGGTTGCCCTAGAGCTGGAGTTACTGTCACGCAGGAAGTGTCATGTATGGTTGTACCAGAGCTGGAGTTACTATCACTCAGGAAGTATCATGTATGGTTGTACCAGAGCTGGAGTTACTGTCACTCAGGAAGTGTCATGTATGGTTGTACCAGAGCTGGAGTTACTGTCACTCAGGAAGTGTCATGTATGGTTGTACCAGAGCTGGAGTTACTGTCACTCAGGAAGTGTCATGTATGGTTGTACCAGAGCTGGAGTTACTGTCACTCAGGAAGTGTCATGTATGGTTGCCCTAGAGCTGGAGTTACTGTCACGCAGGAAGTGTCATGTATGGTTGTACCAGAGCTGGAGTTACTGTCACTCAGGAAGTGTCATGTATGGTTGTACCAGAGCTGGAGTTACTGTCACTCAGGAAGTGTCATGTATGGTTGCCCTAGAGCTGGAGTTACTGTCACGCAGGAAGTGTCATGTATGGTTGTACCAGAGCTGGAGTTACTGTCACTCAGGAAGTGTCATGTATGGTTGTACCAGAGCTGGAGTTACTGTCACTCAGGAAGTGTCATGTATGGTTGTACCAGAGCTGGAGTTACTATCACTCAGGAAGTATCATGTATGGTTGTACCAGAGCTGGAGTTACTGTCACTCAGGAAGTGTCATGTATGGTTGTACCAGAGCTGGAGTTACTGTCACTCAGGAAGTGTCATGTATGGTTGTACCAGAGCTGGAGTTACTGCCACTCAGGAAGTGTCATGTACGATAAATTAGACACATGTGCAACTCTTGGGTATCTTTATTGAGGAAACGTTTCGCCACACAGTGGCTTCATCAGTCCATACAAAGGAGAATCTTGGGCACGACCTACTTCAACATTGAACAAATGTTACACGACCTATGACTGCTTCACCTCTCCTGCCAACGGTTTATAAGCTCCTTCTCAGCACGTATGCCGTATTCCATTCAAGATTGATGGACTGACCACATCGACTCAAGGTTGAGGGACTGATTACCACATTCTCCTCCTGTTCTTCAAGATTCTCCTTTGTATGGACTGATGAAGCCACTGTGTGGCGAAACGTTTCCTCAATAAAGATACCCAAGAGTTGCACATGTGTCTAATTTATCAACATGTCGGTTCTCTGAACCATTCATCTACAAAAGTGTCATGTATGGTTGTACCAGAGCTGGAGTTACTGCCACTCAGGAAGTGTCATGTATGGTTGTACCAGAGCTGGAGTTACTGTCACTCAGGAAGTGTCATGTATGGTTGTACCAGAGCTGGAGTTACTGTCACTCAGGAAGTGTCATGTATGGTTGTACCAGAGCTGGAGTTACTGCCACTCAGGAAGTGTCATGTATGGTTGTACCAGAGCTGGAGTTACTGCCACTCAGGAAGTGTCATGTATGGTTGTACCAGAGCTGGAGTTACTGTCACTCAGGAAGTGTCATGTATGGTTGTACCAGAGCTGGAGTTACTGTCACTCAGGAAGTGTCATGTATGGTTGTACCAGAGCTGGAGTTACTGCCACTCAGGAAGTGTCATGTATGGTTGTACCAGAGCTGGAGTTACTGCCACTCAGGAAGTGTCATGTATGGTTGTACCAGAGCTGGAGTTACTGTCACTCAGGAAGTGTCATGTATGGTTGTACCAGAGCTGGAGTTACTGTCACTCAGGAAGTGTCATGTATGGTTGTACCAGAGCTGGAGTTACTGTCACTCAGGAAGTGTCATGTATGGTTGTACCAGAGCTGGAGTTACTGTCACTCAGGAAGTGTCATGTATGGTTGTACCAGAGCTGGAGTTACTGTCACTCAGGAAGTGTCATGTATGGTTGTACCAGAGCTGGAGTTACTGTCACTCAGGAAGTGTCATGTATGGTTGCCCTAGAGCTGGAGTTACTGTCACTCAGGAAGTGTCATGTATGGTTGCACCAGAGCTGGAGTTACTGCCACTCAGGAAGTGTCATGTATGGTTGTACCAGAGCTGGAGTTACTGTCACTCAGGAAGTGCCATGTATGGTTGCCCTAGAGCTGGAGTTACTGCCACTCAGGAAGTGTCATGTATGGTTGTACCAGAGCTGGAGTTAATGTCACTCAGGAAGTGTCATGTATGGTTGTACCAGAGCTGGAGTTACTGTCACTCAGGAAGTGTCATGTATGGTTGTACCAGAGCTGGAGTTACTGTCACTCAGGAAGTGTCATGTATGGTTGTACCAGAGCTGGAGTTACTGCCACTCAGGAAGTGTCATGTATAGTTGCACCAGAGCTGGAGTTACTGTCACTCAGGAAGTGTCATGTATGGTTGCACCAGAGCTGGAGTTAGTCACTCAGAAAGTGTCATGTATGGTTGCGCCAGAGCTGGAGTTACTGCCACTCAGGAAGTGTCATGTATGGTTGTACCAGAGTTGGAGTTACTGCCACTCAGGAAGTGTCATGTATGGTTGCCCTAGGGCTGGAGTTAGTCACTCAGAAAGTGTCATGTATGGTTGCGCCAGAGCTGGAGTTACTGCCACTCAGGAAGTGTCATGTATGGTTGTACCAGAGCTGGAGTTACTGTCACTCAGGAAGTGTCATGTATGGTTGTACCAGAGATGGAGTTACTGTCACTCAGGAAGTGTCATGTATGGTTGTGTCGTAAGGGTTCTTAAAGGAGATAACGAGGGTTGAAGGTAGACACACTTGTTGGATGGTAACGCTATATTATCAGACTGTGGTAATGGGAGATGGAGCCCAGCCTGCCGTGTCCTGCCTTCTACTATGCCTATGCGTCGACTGAGAGGGAGGCAGAGGTACGAACGTACACATGCGCATCCCGTGACGTCACACAATCAGTCACTCGGCCTAAAAGGGATCTTCTATATAAAGCACATGGATGGTACAGTCACTCGGCCTAAAAGGGATCTTCTATATAAAGCACATGGATGGTACTATGATATGCTATACAACACATATAAGGGGGATCAGCAACTATGCTGACAGTTGTACTAGAGCTGGAGTTACTGTCACTCAGGAAGTGTCATGTATGGTTGTACCAGAGCTGGAGTTACTGTCACTCAGGAAGTATCATGTATGGTTGTACCAGAGCTGGAGTTACTGTCACTCAGGAAGTGTCATGTATGGTTGTACCAGAGCTGGAGTTACTGTCACTCAGGAAGTGTCATGTATGGTTGTACCAGAGCTGGAGTTACTGTCACTCAGGAAGTGTCATGTATGGTTGTACCAGAGCTGGAGTTACTGTCACTCAGGAAGTATCATGTATGGTTGTACCAGAGCTGGAGTTACTGTCACTCAGGAAGTGTCATGTATGGTTGTACCAGAGCTGGAGTTACTGTCACTCAGGAAGTGTCATGTATGGTTGTACCAGAGCTGGAGTTACTGCCACTCAGGAAGTGTCATGTATGGTTGTACCAGAGCTGGAGTTACTGCCACTCAGGAAGTGTCATGTATGGTTGTACCAGAGCTGGAGTTACTGCCACTCAGGAAGTGTCATGTATGGTTGCACCAGAGCTGCAGTTACTGTCACTCAGGAAGTGTCATGTATGGTTGTACCAGAGCTGGAGTTACTGCCACTCAGGAAGTGTCATGTATGGTTGTACCAGAGCTGGAGTTACTGTCACTCAGGAAGTGTCATGTATGGTTGTACCAGAGCTGGAGTTACTGTCACTCAGGAAGTGTCATGTATGGTTGTACCAGAGCTGGAGTTACTGTCACTCAGGAAGTGCCATGTATGGTTGTACCAGAGCTGGAGTTACTGTCACTCAGGAAGTGTCATGTATGGTTGTACCAGAGCTGGAGTTACTGCCACTCAGGAAGTGTCATGTATGGTTGTACCAGAGCTGGAGTTACTGTCACTCAGAAAGTGTCATGTATGGTTGTACCAGAGCTGGAGTTACTGCCACTCAGGAAGTGTCATGTATGGTTGTACCAGAGCTGGAGTTACTGTCACTCAGGAAGTGTCATGTATGGTTGTACCAGAGCTGGAGTTACTGTCACTCAGGAAGTGTCATGTATGGTTGTACCAGAGCTGGAGTTACTGTCACTCAGGAAGTGTCATGTATGGTTGTACCAGAGCTGGAGTTACTGTCACTCAGGAAGTGTCATGTATGGTTGTACCAGAGCTGGAGTTACTGTCACTCAGGAAGTGTCATGTATGGTTGTACCAGAGCTGGAGTTACTGTCACTCAGGAAGTGTCATGTATGGCTGTACCAGAGCTGGAGTTACTGTCACTCAGGAAGTGTCATGTATGGTTGTACCAGAGCTGGAGTTACTGTCACTCAGGAAGTGTCATGTATGGTTGTACCAGAGCTGGAGTTACTGCCACTCAGGAAGTGTCATGTATGGTTGTACCAGAGCTGGAGTTACTGCCACTCAGGAAGTGTCATGTATGGTTGTACCAGAGCTGGAGTTACTGTCACTCAGGAAGTGTCATGTATGGTTGTACCAGAGCTGGAGTTACTGTCACTCAGGAAGTGTCATGTATGGTTGTACCAGAGCTGGAGTTACTGTCACTCAGGAAGTGTCATGTATGGTTGTACCAGAGCTGGAGTTACTGTCACTCAGGAAGTGTCATGTATGGTTGTACCAGAGCTGGAGTTACTGTCACTCAGGAAGTGTCATGTATGGTTGTACCAGAGCTGGAGTTACTGTCACTCAGGAAGTGTCATGTATGGTTGTACCAGAGCTGGAGTTACTGCCACTCAGGAAGTGTCATGTATGGTTGTACCAGAGCTGGAGTTACTGCCACTCAGGAAGTGTCATGTATGGTTGTACCAGAGCTGGAGTTACTGCCACTCAGGAAGTGTCATGTATGGTTGTACCAGAGCTGGAGTTACTGTCACTCAGGAAGTGTCATGTATGGTTGTACCAGAGCTGGAGTTACTGTCACGCAGGAAGTGTCATGTATGGTTGTACCAGAGCTGGAGTTACTGTCACTCAGGAAGTGTCATGTATGGTTGTACCAGAGCTGGAGTTACTGTCACGCAGGAAGTGTCATGTATGGTTGTACCAGAGCTGGAGTTACTGTCACGCAGGAAGTATCATGTATGGTTGTACCAGAGCTGGAGTTACTGTCACTCAGGAAGTGTCATGTATGGTTGTACCAGAGCTGGAGTTACTGTCACGCAGGAAGTGTCATAGCTCACGACGGCCTATCCCATCACAGAGCACAAATTATGGTCAGGAGAGACAAGAGCGGGGGAGGGCAGAACTTGGGCTACGTTATATATATATCTTAACAAAGGACATTCCGTATATACACATTTTATATCATGTTACTATTGTCTGTTAAGTTGGTACAAATATAAGTTAATCTGCGTTAACCCTTGTCTAACTTAACCTAGCCCATACAACATTCACCCAGTCAGCAACACCTAACAACTCTGAGCAACACCTAGCCACTCTGAACAACACCTAGCCATTCTGAACAACACCTAGCAACTCTAAACAACACCTAGCAACTCTGAACAACACCTAGCAACTCTGAACAACATCTAGCAACTCTGAACAACACCTAGCAACTCTGAACAACACCTAGCAACTCTGAACAACACCTAGCCATTCTGAACAACACCTAGCAACTCTGAACAACACCTAGCCATTCTGAACAACACCTAGCAACTCTGAACAACATCTAGCAACTGTGAACAACACCTAGCAACTCTGAACAACATCTAGCAACTCTGAACAACACCTAGCAACTCTGAACAACACCTAGCAACTCTGAACAACACCTAGCAACTCTGAACAACACCCAGCAACTCTGAACAACACCTAGCAACTCTGAACAACATCTAGCAACTCTGAACAACATCTAGCAACTCTGAACAACATCTAGCAACTCTGAACAACACCTAGCAACTCTGAACAACACCTAGCAACTCTGAACAACACCTAGCAACTCTGAACAACACCTAGCAACTCTGAACAACATCTAGCAACTCTGAACAACATCTAGCAACTCTGAACAACACCTAGCAACTCTGAACAACACCTAGCAACTCTGAACAACACCTAGCAACTCCGAACAACACCTAGCAACTCTGAACAACACCTAGCAACTCTGAACAACACCCAGCAACTCTGAACAACACCTAGCAACTCTGAACAACATCTAGCAACTCTGAACAACATCTAGCAACTCTGAACAACACCTAGCAACTCTGAACAACACCTAGCAACTCTGAACAATATCTAGCAACTCTGAACAACACCTAGCAACTCTGAACAACACCTAGCAACTCTGAACAACACCTAGCAACTCTGAACAACATCTAGCAACTCTGAACAACATCTAGCAACTCTGAACAACATCTAGCAACTCTGAACAACACCTAGCAACTCTGAACAACACCTAGCAACTCTGAACAACATCTAGCAACTCTGAACAACATCTAGCAACTCTGAACAATACCTAGCAACTCTGAACAACATCTAGCAACTCTGAACAACACCTAGCAACTCTGAACAACACCTAGCAACTCTGAACAACATCTAGCAACTCTGAACAACATCTAGCAACTCTGAACAACATCTAGCCATTCTGAACAACACCTAGCAACTCTGAACAACATCTAGCAACTCTGAACAACATCTAGCCATTCTGAACAACATCTAGCAACTCTGAACAACATCTAGCAACTCTGAACAACATCTAGCAACTCTGAACAACATCTAGCCATTCTGAACAACATCTAGCAACTCTGAACAACATCTAGCAACTCTGAACAACATCTAGCAACTCTGAACAACATCTAGCAACTCTGAACAACATCTAGCAACTCTGAACAACACCTAGCCATTCTGAACAACATCTAGCAACTCTGAACAACACCTAGCAACTCTGAACACCATCTAGCAACTCTGAACAACACCTAGCAACTCTGAACAACATCTAGCAACTCTGAACAACACCTAGCAACTCTGAATAACACCTAGCCATTCTGAACAACATCTAGCAACTCTGAACAACACCTAGCAACTCTGAACAACACCTAGCCATTCTGAACAACACCTAGCAACTCTGAACAACATCTAGCAACTCTGAACAACACCTAGCAACTCTGAACAACACCTAGCCATTCTGAACAACACCTAGCAACTCTGAACAACACCTAGCCATTCTGAACAACACCCAGCAACTCTGAACAACACCTAGCAACTCTGAACAACATCTAGCAACTCTGAACAACACCTAGCAACTCTGAACAACACCTAACCATTCTGAACAACACCTAGCAACTCTGAACAACATCTAGCAACTCTGAACAACACCTAGCAACTCTGAACAACACCTAGCCATTCTGAACAACACCTAGCAACTCTGAACAACATCTAGCAACTCTGAACAACACCCAGCAACTCTGAACAACATTTAGCAACTCTGAACAACACCTAGCCATTCTGAACAACATCTAGCAACTCTGAACAACACCTAGCCATTCTGAACAACATCTAGCAACTCTGAACAACACCTAGCCATTCTGAACAACATCTAGCAACTCTGAACAACATCTAGCAACTCTGAACAACACCTAGCCATTCTGAACAACATCTAGCAACTCTGAACAACACCTAGCAACTCTGAACAACACCTAGCAACTCTGAACAACACCTAGCCATTCTGAACAACATCTAGCAACTCTGAACAACATCTAGCAACTCTGAACAACACCTAGCCATTCTGAACAACATCTAGCAACTCTGAACAACACCTAGCAACTCTGAACAACACCTAGCAACTCTGAACAACACCTAGTCATTCTGAACAACATCTAGCAACTCTGAACAACACCTAGCCATTCTGAACAACATCTAGCAACTCTGAACAACACCTAGCCATTCTGAACAACATCTAGCAACTCTGAACAACAACTAGCAACTCTGAACAACACCTAGCAACTCTGAACAACATCTAGCCATTCTGAACAACATCTAGCAACTCTGAACAACACCTAGCCATTCTGAACAACATCTAGCAACTCTGAACAACATCTAGCAACTCTGAACAACACCTAGCAACTCTGAACAACATCTAGCAACTCTGAACAACATCTAGCCATTCTGAACAACATATAGCAACTCTGAACAACACCTAGCCATTCTGAACAACATCTAGCAACTCTGAACAACACCTAGCAACTCTGAACAACACCTAGCCACTACAAATAACAACTCTAAGCAACATTTAGCTGCACTCAGCAACACCCAACAAAAAATATATGAAAAAATCAAGACTCTGCAAGAGCCAGTAACACTTAGAAACACTTAACGGTACCCAGCAACACTGAACAACACAGAGCAACACTGGAACACTCACCACGAAGGACTTACCCTCAGCACGTCCTTGCATGTTTGTTTGCTTACGTGTTTAGTGTGAGCTGCCGCTTATCAAAGAACGTCTCACGTTATTATCTTAAATGGTAAGATCTCTTAGTATCTCTTTATTATCTCTTCCCTCTCCCCTCCCCCCTCCTGACACACACACACACACACACACACACACACACACACACACACACACACACACACAACGCTGAAAGAGAAGAGACTGATACCCTTGGGTTTAAATCTGACTGGGATGACTGATGAGCAGTTGGGTTGAAGGCAACCAAAAAGTGCAACTCTGTGACGCATCTTCTACATGCCTCACGCCAGTGGCTGCAAAACTCTACACGAGACACAAGTTGGCTCACGACTGGAGTATGCACCACTCTCTTGGATGGCACTCTTCGTCCCGATACACATCTGACACTCGGAAAAAAAAGAGGAATCTCGACCCGACGAACATAAGCTATGTCAGTAGAGCCTTTATAGGTGCCTTGTTGCAGGTGAAGAGCTCTTGATTCGAGGAGCTGGAGCTGCCCTGCTCCTCTTTGGATTAAATTTACGTTCAATTTACCGGGCGTTTTAACCATCATTCAACTGCATCTTCTCTCCATAAAGTATGTGTGGGACCAGAGTGACCTCACATGGTGGACAACCACGAGACAACTATTATAACACAAGACGGAGGGTTAAATATGACCACCTCCATCACTGGCATCACTTCTCCTCATGTCTTGCCTCACTTCCAGCATGTCACAGTATACTCACATCTATTAATGGATTCCGGGTTAACGCCCCCTCCCCATGGCCCGGTCTCAGACCAGGCCTCCCCAAGGCCCGGTCTCAGACTAGGCCTCCCCACGGCCCGGTCTCAGACCAAGCCTCCCCATGGCCCGGTCTCAGACCAGGCCTCCCCACGGCCCGGTCTCTAGGCTGGAATACTGCTGTACATTAACATAGCCATTCAAGGCAGGTGAAATTGCTGAACTAGAGAATGTACAGAGAACCTTTACTGCACGTATAAGTTCCATCAAACACCTTAACTACTGGGAACGCCTGGAAGCACTTGACTTGTACTCACTGGAGCGCAGGCGAGAGATATAATCTACACCTGGAAGATTCTGGAGGGACTGGTCCCTAATATGCACATAGAAACCACTCCATACGAAAGCAAAAGACTTGGCAGGCGATGCAACATACCCCCAGTGAAAAGTAGGGGCGTCACTGGTACACTAAGAGAAAACACAATAAGTGTCCGGGGCCCAGGACTGTTCAACAGCCTCCTACCAGCAATAAGGGGCATTACGGGAAGACCCCTGGTTGTCTTCAAGAGGGAGCTGGACAGATACCTAAAGACGGTGCCAGATCAGTACGTGGGATTGCGTGCGGCCATCAGTAACAGCCTCGTTGATCAGGCCCTGATCCACCGGGAGGCCTGGTCGTGGACCGGGCCGCGGGGGCATTGATCCCCGGAATACCCTCCAGGTAGACTCCAGGTAGGCCTCCCCACGGCCCGATCTCAGACCAGGCCGCCCCACGACCCGGTCTTAGACCAAGCCTCCCCACAGCCCAGTCTCAGACCAGGCCTCCCCACGGCCCGGTCTCATACCAAGCCTCCCCACAGCCCGGTCTCAGACCAAGCCTCCCCACGGCCCCATCTCAGATCAGGCCTCCCCATGGCCCGGTCTCAGACCAAGCCTCCCCACGACCCGGTCTCATACCAAGCCTCCCCACGGCACGGTCTCAGACCAAGCCTCCCCACGACCCGGTCTCATACCAAGCCTCCCCACGGCACGGTCTCAGACCAAGCCTCCCCACGACCCGGTCTCAGACCAAGCCTCCCCATGGCCCGGTCTCAGACCAAGCCTCCCCACGGCCCGGTCTCATACCAAGCCTCCCCACGGCACGGTCTCAGACCAAGCCTCCCCACGGCACGGTCTCAGACCAAGCCTCCCCACGGCACGGTCTCAGACCAAGCCTCCCCACGGCACGGTCTCAGACCAAGCCTCCCAGGTTGGAAATGCAAATAATACTAGATTATGCGTTATTAAGTAACAAGAAGGAAGAAAACTATGAAAATAATCGTTTATAGTCTTCATAAGACAAACATGGGTGCCATTACCAGTGCCATTACCAGTGCCATTACCAGTGCCATTACCAGAGTGCTAGTACCAGAGTGCAAGTACCAGAGTGCTAGTACCAGAGTGCCATTACCAGTGCCATTACCAGAGTGCTAGTACCAGAGTGCCATTACCAGAGTGCCATTACCAGAGTGCTAGTACCAGAGTGCCATTACCAGAGTGCCATTACCAGTGCCATTACCAGAGTGCTAGTACCAGAGTGCCATTACCAGAGTGCCATTACCAGTGCCATTACCAGAGTGCTAGTACCAGAGTGCCATTACCAGAGTGCCATTACCAGAGTGCTAGTACCAGAGTGCCATTACCAGAGTGCTAGTACCAGAGTGCCATTACCAGAGTGCCATTACCAGAGTGCCATTACCAGAGTGCTAGTACCAGAGTGCTAGTACCAGAGTGCCATTACCAGAGTGCCATTACCAGAGTGCTAGTACCAGAGTGCCATTACCAGAGTGCCATTACCAGTGCCATTACCAGAGTGCTAGTACCAGAGTGCCATTACCAGAGTGCCATTACCAGAGTGCTAGTACCAGAGTGCCATTACCAGAGTGCTAGTACCAGAGTGCCATTACCAGAGTGCTAGTACCAGAGTGCCATTACCAGAGTGCCATTACCAGAGTGCCATTACCAGAGTGCCATTACCAGAGTGCCATTACCAGAGTGCCATTACCAGAGTGCCATTACCAGAGTGCTAGTACCAGAGTGCCATTACCAGAGTGCAAAACATTTAACACTCCAATCTACCTACCAGTACGACAGTAGTGTACTACCCCCCTGATGGTTGTTGTCAACCTACCTACCAGTACGACAGTAGTGTACTACCCCCCTGATGGTTGTTGTCAACCTACCTACCAGTACGACAGTAGTGTACTACCCCCCTGATGGTTGTTGTCAACCTACCTACCAGTAAGACAGTAGTGTACTACCCCCTGATGGTTGTTGTCAACCTACCTACTAGTACGACAGTAGTGTACTACCCCCTGATGGTTGTTGTCAACCTACCTACCAGTACGACAGTAGTGTACTACCTCCCTGATTGTTGTTGTCAACCTACCTACCAGTACGACAGTAGTGTACTACCCCCTAATGGTTGTTGTCAACCTACCTACCAGTACGACAGTAGTGTACTACCCCCTGATGGTTGTTGTCAACCTACCTACCAGTACGACAGTAGTGAACTACCTCCCTGATTGTTGTTGTCAACCTACCTACCAGTACGACAGTAGTGTACTACCCCCTGATGGTTGTTGTCAACCTACCTACCAGTACGACAGTAATGTACTACCCCCTGATGGTTGTTGTCAACCTACCTACCAGTACGACAGTAGTGTACTACCTCCCTGATTGTTGTTGTCAACCTACCTACCAGTACGACAGTAGTGTACTACCCCCTAATGGTTGTTGTCAACCTACCTACCAGTACGACAGTAGTGTACTACCCCCTGATGGTTGTTGTCAACCTACCTACCAGTACGACAGTAGTGTACTACCTCCCTGATTGTTGTTGTCAACCTACCTACCAGTACGACAGTAGTGTACTACCCCCTGATGGTTGTTGTCAACCTACCTACCAGTACGACAGTAATGTACTACCCCCTGATGGTTGTTGTCAACCTACCTACCAGTACGACAGTAGTGTACTACCTCCCTGATTGTTGTTGTCAACCTACCTACCAGTACGACAGTAGTGTACGACCCCCCTGATGGTTGTTGTCAACCTACCTACCAGTACGACAGTAGTGTACTACCCCCCTGATGGTTGTTGTCAACCTACCTACCAGTACGACAGTAGTGTACTACCCCCTGATGGTTGTTGTCAACCTACCTACCAGTACGACAGTAGTGTACTACCTCCCTGATTGTTGTTGTCAACCTACCTACCAGTACGACAGTAGTGTACTACCTCCCTGATTGTTGTTGTCAACCTACCTACCAGTACGACAGTAGTGTACGACCCCCCTGATGGTTGTTGTCAACCTACCTACCAGTACGACAGTAGTGTACTACCCCCCTGATGGTTGTTGTCAACCTACCTACCAGTACGACAGTAGTGTACTACCCCCCTGATGGTTGTTGTCAACCTACCTACCAGTACGACAGTAGTGTACTACCCCCTGATGGTTGTTGTCAACCTACCTACCAGTACGACAGTAGTGTACTACCCCATGATGGTTGTTGTCAACCTACCTACCAGTACGACAGTAGTGTACTACCTCCCTGATTGTTGTTGTCAACCTACCTACCAGTACGACAGTAGTGCACTACCTCCCTGATTGTTGTTGTCAACCTACCTACCAGTACGACAGTAGTGTACGACCCCCCTGATGGTTGTTGTCAACCTACCTACCAGTACGACAGTAGTGTACTAAACCCCTGATGGTTGTTGTCAACCTAC